>NW_005871104.1:389038-494893 GCF_000147115.1 Myotis lucifugus
GGGCTCAATAAAAACTTGAAAAAAAATTTAAAAACAGTTGCTGATTCTTTCAGTACCAGCTTTATAAGGGGGGGGGGGTGGTTCTTAGGATTTGGAAATTTCCTTCAAGGTTTTTCCGTTTTCACTTGTCACTGAACCCTGGAATGAGATCATAAAATTATCCAACAAATACAATATTTTTGTAGCCAACAGATCCAAGTGAAGTTTTAAAGAAATGCTGAAAACAGTAAGAATCACCAGAGGCACCATTTACAGTGAAGTGGGAACCAGTTATTAGGCACTATGTCTACATCCTTTGCTCACACAGTCCTTCCAGCAGCCCTGCTTTATGGTGTCTCATTGCACAGAGGAGGACATTGAGGTTTCAGAGACAAAGTCACATGTCTAGTAAGTGGTAGAGCTAGGACTAAAATCCAGCTCTGAAGTCTGGCTTCATTGTTTGTTATGAAGAAAAAAGAAGCTTCTATTTACTTCCTTAAGCACCAGGTAATTTCTCCCTCAACTGGGAACAATCTCTCTTTTTGCTGAATTGTCACAGCACTTTATCTCCTTCTGCCTTGGATTACAGTTGCTTAGGGCTATGCCTCACGTCCCCTGATCAGACTGTGAACTTCTAGGAAAGAGAATTCATGTCTGATTTGTCGCTCTCTCCCAGGACCTAGTACAGAGACTGACACCGGACAGGCACGCAGCCAACCTGTGTTACATGAATAATAGTGGGGGGAAAAAACTGAAAAATTCCCCCCTGGCTACTCAAAGTGTGGTCCCCGCAGAAGCAGCATGGATACCCCCTGGGTGTTTATTAGAAATGCTGAATCTCCATGATCCAGTAACTCAGAATCTGCCTTTTAACAAGATCCCAAAGTGAGAAGCATGGCCTTAGCCCACATTTCAATTTTACTTTCAAAATGGTTTTCCTGGGTATCTTGGGATTCATGGATGAGCAAAGGCTGGGCTGAGAGCCACCTCACCACGGGACCGACTCCCTTGCCTCCAACACTCCAGCGGCTCCTAGAGTTTATAGGATAAAGTTCAAATTGCTTAGGCTGGAATTTAAGACCTGCTCAACTTGGCTGCAATGCCTGATTCTTCGCAACATGAGTTCATTTTCTGGGCCCTTTCCCTTTATTCACGCTGTCCACTGGTGTGAGAAGCCCTTTCCTTTCCCCTCCTTCTCTCTACCCTTTCCAGGCCTGGCTCAAATGCCTTCTTCTCATAACCCCAGGCCAGGATGCACAGCTTCCTCTGAAGTGTGAGAGGAGGAGGAAGGGATGTGCAGGCCTCAAAGACCTGCCAAAATCCAGGTGACCCGCACACCTTACCTAATTTTACTCTCACAGTGGGCAGGAGGGAAGGATGGGTTCTGTAATTCTCAATTCCCTGTTTACAGATGTGGAAACTGAGTCTCTGAATGTACACAACTCATCCAATGTCACACAGCTATTAAATGGTAGAGCTGGGATTCAAACCCAAATATGCCTGGTCCCGAACCTGGGCAATTTCCACAACAAACAAAATGTCTAGAGGCCAAGAATTCTGAGTCACTGTACCCCAGTGGTTCTTTACTTAACAATACTTATTATGCAAATAATTTAGCATCATACAATTTTAGGGTCTCACAAACCTGAATCCCATCCATGGTACACCCCTGAGGTGGACGGTCACCAGATTAAGGGTCTCTTGCTGTTTTCTCCACAGACTTCTATCATAACAGCTATTGGACTTATTTGAGATTCGATTTCCCTTCTTCACAAGCTCCTTGAGGCTAGGGTTGATCTTACTTGTGTTGGTTTGTCTAGCACCAAATGCAGAGCTTGGCTTATAGTGAAGGTGTGAAAAGATTTGTTGAGCGCATGACCTCCTCTTCATATGTTGTGTGCAGAGTAGGTGCTGAATAAATGGTTGTGGAGTGACCTCTTACTTTTACTTTTTCCTCCTCTCACTTATTTATTTAAAGTGTGACACAAGCCAACCCCCCCATCTCCTTCCTGAAAGCTTTCCTGACTGCTCCAGGCCTCTTCTGCTTTATGTCCCATAAAAACCAGAGTCCATAGCAGATGGGTTAACATGAAAGGTTATTGTTAAGGGATATGATGCTTGACTTTTTAGGCAGACAGTCAACTCTCCTTAAAGATGGGGTCTGGCTTTGCTAGCGTGGCTCAGTGGTTGAGCATCAACCTATCAACCAGGAGGTCACAGTTCGATTCCTGGTCAGGGCACATGCCTGGGTTGCAGGCCGGACCCTAGTGTGGGGTGTGCAGGAGGCAGCCGTTCAATGATTCTCTCTCATCATTGATGTTTCTATCTCTCTCTCCCTCTCCCTTCCTCTCTGAAATCAATAAAAATATAAATTAAAATTAAAGATGGGGTCTGTGTCCTATATTTCTAGCACAGGGCTGAGCATATGGTCAATGCCATCAAGTACTTGCTGATGGACTGACCCATTCCGTCTTCCAGAAGGGAAGCTACCTCTGGGCTGAGGCCCAGAGTTGAGAGCAGATGGGGTGAAGTGGTGTGTGTAGCACTTAAGGGTCCATCTTTGATGCCAAACGGAGAGTGTTCCATGCCTTGACCTCACTGAAAATAGCAATTTCCCTGTAGAACACTTTTAGAAATTGAGCATTGGCGGGGCCTCCGTGAAGGAAGCTATAACACTTTATAAAGGGGCATAAAAGAAGACACGCATAAAGGAGAGACATGGCCTGCTTTAGTACAGGAAGTCTCTACCCAAAATGACTTGTTTTTCCCAAACTAATTTGGAAATTGAAGACAACCTCATGAAAATTCCAACAGGAGGTGGTTTATTATAATTACTTTCTTGGAGTGGGGGAACCTAAATGATCCAAAGTTAAGTATATGGAAGAATATGGGATATGAAAGAATAATCATGAAAAAAACAAAACAAAAACAACAACCCAGCAAGGTCAATTAAAATAAATAAGAGGAGTGGTGGAGGTGGTATTAAGAAGATGGGCCGATCTACCCTAACAGATATTAAAACCTATTATAAAATCACAGTAACTAAAAAAATACTAGAGCAGGAAGTGCAAGAAGATCCAGCTAGATCAATGAAATTACACAGTTTATTAAGAGAACCATATATCCATGAGAATTTTATATGTCATTTCAATGTTTGTGGGAAAGAAGAGATTATTCTATCAACACTATTGGACCAACAGGCTAGCCCAAGCATGTCAAACTCGTGGCCCGCGGGCCGCATGCCTCATTTATTTGGCCCTTGTTAGCCCTTGACATGGCTGGGCTAGTCTTTTAGAAAAAAATAAAAGTGGAGTTCTATTTTATTTCTTATACCAAAATAAGCCCAGATGGATCCAAGGTTTTGAGCATAAAAATTATTAAAATATTAGAAGGTCTCAGTGAATATTTTTATTATTTTGAAATAAGAAAGACCCTTTTAAGCATGACAGAAGGTTAGGGTCTGTAAAGAGAAGTATTGGTGAGTTTGCCTGGACATTTCTGTAAGTTGCAAACTTCAAAAGCAAAGCTAAAAGACGAACTGAGAGAAATATTTGTAATTCAAACAACAATAAAAGGAATAATATTTCTAATACACAAAGCCCTGTTTCAAATCAAGAAGAAAAACAACTTAACACAACACAAAGCAAATAATATGGATAAGCAAAGAAGTACAATGAACAGCCAATGCATGAATAAAAACACAATAAAATTCTTTCAGAGAATAAATAATGCCAATTAAAAAGTGGCAAAATATTACAAATCTATTAGTTTGGGAGATCTTAAAAAAATTGCTTTGAGATGCTAAAAAGCTAAAATTGAGAATACCCAGATATTGAAATTAGAAGGTAGCATAAAGGTTTATTAACTTAACGGGGGAAAATCATAACCAAAGTGAAGTGGGGTGGAGGTAGGGTGGTCCTCTTTGGCTAGGGAAAGGCCAGAGGAATTGAGAAGGAACTGGCCAGGCAGAGAGGGTGCAGGGAAGGGTATTCTAGGCAGAGGATCAGAATATGCAAAGAGCTCTATTGTGTGAAAGAACTCATGTTCCTGGAAGTGAGGGAAGTCCAAGTATCAAGGAGAGATGGGGAAAATAAAATAAAATCTAACAAAATTTCCTGTGAATTTGGTAAAGGTGTGGGAAAACAGATTTTCATCCATTCTGGGTAAGGGTATACATTTTGGGTAGAAATTGGTTTTGTCTAATAAAATGAAAACGTGCACAGCTTTTGATCTAAGTGCCTTCACATCCAGGAATTTATCCTACAGCAGCACTCTTAAAAGGGAGCAAAGATAAAAACACAAGGAACTGCAGTGAGGCTCCCCCCGAATGGGAAATAGCCTAAATCCCAACATAGGGGATTGGGAAATAAACCATGCAGCACTCACACAATGAAACACCACCCATACATCTATGACAACAGTAAGCTATTCCACATGGGATGATGTCCATGACAGAATTAAGTAAAAAAAGCAAACTCCAGGAGAGAATGACATACTCATACCTGAAGCAAATTTCAGTATCATCTGATTTTTATAAAAAACGTTGTGTGTTAGTATGTTCATAGGAAAAAAAATCACCAAACTGTTCATAGTTATCTCAGAGAAGCTGAGAACATGGGAAGAAAAGAACATAGTAGCTGGTCGATCTTTAGGCCCGATCACCACCTTCCTGGGTGCCCATTTCCTCATGTATGAGACAAGGGGGCATTAGCCACTAGGCCCCCCTCCTTCTCAGACGGTAAGCTTTGTATTCATCCCATTATAGAGGTGGAACGGAAATTAGGAAGAAGATACAAATGCACCTGCGGCCAGAGTGCCTTTGAGCCTAGATCTGGAACAAACATCACACATCACTTGATCTTTCCTTCTGAGGCAGCAGATGAACCTGCTGGCTGGCTGACAGGCCCAGTGTCTTGGGATGAAAGGCTCCACGAGGGAGCAGGGACAATTACTGGCCTTGGCGAATGAGAAGGTACGATGCCCGGATTGGGCCACTTCGCCCATTAGGCTCCGCGCATGCCTTTGATCCCCTCTCCCAGCAGTGGTCCACAGACTTCCCTGACTCATCCCTCTGTTCTGTCCTTTGGCTGGTGGTAATCAAAACGTTGCCCTACATCCAAACTGGTTGGCCAGGTTCTGGTTGGCCTGGCCCCCCCCCCCCCCCCCGAAGGCTCTGCGTCTTCTTTTTTACTTATCCGGCCTCATCTGGACATACTCCTACCTGAGGGGGCCACACTTGGGGGTCATGCCCTCCTTGTCACTCGCAGCTGTCAAAGTTTCTGGACCACAGAGTGAGAGATGCCAGCTGGCTCTCTAGGGCAGTGATGGCGAACCTTTTGAGCTTGGCGTGTCAGCATTTTGAAAAACCCTAACTTAACTCTGGTGTCGTGTCACATATAAAATTTTTTGGTATTTGCAACCATAGTAAAACAAAGACTTATATTTTTGATACTTATTTTATATATTTAAATGCCATTTAACAAAGAAAAATCAACCAGAAAAATGAGTTCATAGGTTCGCCATCACTGCTCTAGGGTGTTCTGTCTTCTCCCCAGAGCCCTCTCCTGCCTGCCTGAACCCTGAGAGCCAGGCGCGTGGCTGGTATCTTGAATACCGTTTAAGGAAATGATTAGTCTGTGCTGCTGCATCCGTGCCGCTCTGCAGGTTTTGCAAAGTGGGACTTCCTCCTGCTTCTCAGCCCAGGTCCATGGCATGCCATAACCCAGCTCCGAGGCGTCTCACCACTCGGAGATGGGCCGTGGGACAGAGCTGGCTGGGCTGGCTGCGGCCACAGGACTGGGCTGGCTGCGGCCACAGGACAATGTTCAACATTACTGCCTGTGCTGTTTATTCATGTGTAGCTCACGCATCAGCTGGGGGCCTTCCTGCCCTTGAAAGGGAGGTGAGATTCTCCTTAGTGTCCCTTCCCATAACGCCGGGGAGTCTGGAGCCCTCGGTGGAGTCTGTAGAGCGGGGAAGGGACTCACTTCATTCCTGCCCCTCCTCGGGCTCCAGTCCCTGGACAGCCCGCTTGCTTCTAGCACCTGAGGCAATGAGCCCTCCTCACCCTTTCCCTTCTCAGATCCGTGCCTCTCAGGTTGCTCCAGATTCCAAATTTTTACTGTTGTTTTTTTAAAAAAAAATTTATTTAAGGTAAGTATTTCTGTTCTCCCTTCAGTAGCGTTGGCATCAGCCTTGTTGAGGGCTGCGGGGAGGAGAGATGGAAGGGGTGGTGATGGGGGAGATGGGTTTCACTTTCCCCCTCCAGCTTTAATTAAGATATTTTCCCAAAGAAAATCTAGATTTTCAGAAAATGTCCATTTTATGGATGAAAAAAATTAAGGAAATTGCTTCAAGATTACTTAGTGTGGGAGTCAGGATTCAACTCCTGGCCTGATCCAGAGCAATAGATGTTTCCGCCAGCCCAATGCTGATTCCCACAGACTGACGACCTGCTATTTCCCTGGAACATTCCGTGTGCAGTGCCTAGAAGAAAATCAGGGCCAGCTGGTTACCCGGAGGGATGGAGCGAGGTGCGTGGGAGATAGCTGAGGGAGTGCTATTTGACTTTGATACTTTCAGAGAACCTCCCTGCACAAATGATTCTATCTTCCTACATTTTAGAAGACAGAAGGTGGGCGGGCAGGAATAGCACCCCGTCCCCTTGGTGGGTGAGGGTGCAATGGGACAAGTGTGTTTCAGAGAGCTAGTAGCTTATTTAGTTCTTTGGAGAGGAGGCCTGACTCCCTACAGCGTCCTAATGACAAGGGAGCATGCACGCTGACTCTCACAATAGTTAGAAATGGATCCAGTCTTTTCTATAGACACAGACGACAGTGTGGTGATGGCCACAGGGAAGGGGGGCGGGCGCTGGGTGGAGGGGGGCTAAAGAGGAGGAAATGGGGACATCTGTAATAGTGTAAACAATAAAAATAAATAAGAAAAAATATAAGCTAAAATAATGGAAAAAACAATCTTCATGGTGTTTTCAAAGAAAATGCAATGATCTGAATTTAACAACAATGACGATGACATTAACAATAGCAGTTACCATCTATTGAGAGCTTATAGGTGGCAAGTGCTGCACCTAACTCCTAACATGCATGATCTCATTCAGTACCCAAAACAATGAATTCTATGTGGCCAATACCATTACTGTCCCCATTTTACAGACATTGAAACTGAGGCTTAGAAGAGAAGCAATGTGCTCAGAGCTATCAAGTAGTAGAGTCTCATTAGAACCTGAGTTCCTCCCTGCCCATCTTCTGCTGTTTTGACCTGTGAGGAGGGGCCACCCAGAAACGAAGGCTTAAAAGAACCTTGTAAAAAGTGGAGCAAATTCCACAGGGGAGAGCAGGGTACGGGGGAAAAGAAGAGCTGGGCTTGGGTGTGAATATAGTTTTCAGATGATTCATCTTCCCATCCAACTCGGGAGGAACTGTAATTATTTAGAATTGAAAAGTCATTCTTCTGCCATCTCCTGGCCTCGTGAAAATAAGTCCTGGGCACGTGAGAAGGCAGTGTGGGGGGAGGGGGACGGGAGAAGGAACGTTTAACAGAAATTCTTCCATCATCTGCAGATGGGCAATGCCAAGAACAAGAGTGAGAGGATAGGGCAAAGGGTAAGTTTTCATAGGATGGAGAAAAACAGAGGGCAGAAGATGGATTTAAGCCAGGAAATAAAAGGACAGGACAGCCGCTTTCCCATCACTACTCCTCCCTGTGCTTCCAAAAAGGATGTGGTCGCTGTATGCAAAACGAGACCCTAGTAAAGGTGGCCCTGGATGGGTG
Organism: Myotis lucifugus; assembly: GCF_000147115.1. Taxonomy (NCBI): domain Eukaryota; kingdom Metazoa; phylum Chordata; class Mammalia; order Chiroptera; family Vespertilionidae; genus Myotis; species Myotis lucifugus. The sequence goes on from NW_005871104.1 coordinate 396,809, forward strand.
GGGAGGCCAGGACAATTTAGGTTCCAGCCAGGGAGCTGCCACCTCTTCCTGTGTCTCCCTTGGTCTGGCAATTCACTCGCGTGTGCTAACTGCTCTGTGCACCTCCTTCCTTCGCAGGCTGGGATAGATGTCCCACCCCCACTCTGAAAGTGTCACTGAGCCTCGGTGGATCATTATGAAAAACGGCCCGTTACTCTCAGAAGCATGTGCTCACGCCAAGGAGGGCTCCCAGAAAAACCTGCCAGGCATAGCAGCATCCACAGCAGATGGACGGGCAAGGCTCTGGCTTGGCTCTGGGGCTTTCTTCCCCCGCTGTCCTAATCCAGGGCTTGTAACAGGAGGGTGTGGGTAGGCTGGAGGAGGCTTGACTGATCTGGGACGAGGCTTTCCAAATCACAAAGGAGCAGGATGCAAGGGGAGATAATAGAAAACACCAGCGTGTGAAGAAGTGCGTTTGGCAGGAGGATCCCAGACTTGTTCTTTAGAGGCTGGTCAAGTGCACAAATGGAGGCAGGTCGGTGCTGGCCCGTCCATCTGCTCTTGCCAGGTTGGTAGAGGACAGTACGACCTAAGGTACCTCCTCCCCACACGGCAAACGCACCATTATAGTGCACCGTCATTTTATTTCAGCCTCGTCTGAGCCGCCTCCTTACGCTCCAGGACTGTTTGAAAGAACAATCTGGTCAAACCCGCATTGTACTGGGTTTGTTAGTCCTGCTTTTGGTTTTAGGTTCAATGTTGTTGATGTATCAATCCTCTAGCAAGCACAGGAGTACTTAATGGTGTCTGTGAAGCCCTGAGAAATAAAGGGTCATTTGATATGCATTTTCTGTGTAGCTGCTTCATAGCTTCCATCAGATTCTCAAAGGGGCCCATGTACAAAAAAAAAAAAAGGTTAGGAAGCATTCATTGAAAGAAAATCAATGTTTCGATTGGGAACTGGGTTGCATGCATGCTCTAAAGAGTGGGAATAAGCTATGAGAAGTCTGGGCTTCATTTCTCTAATGAATAATAAAAATTAATAGTGCTCTGTGTTGGTGATGATGTAAGTGAACGGGTTGGCAGTCATACCTTGATTGTGGGAGTATAAACTGGGACACTTTCTGAAGTAAATGTGACTCAGAGACCTTACCTTGAAATTACAATTCTAAGAATTTGTCTTAATGGCTAAGGGCACTGGCTCTGAAGTCATTATTTATGTCACTGTGAGCAAGTTACTTAAGCTCTCTAGGTCTCAGTTTCCTCATCTGTAAAATGGAGGTAATATTCTTTATCCATAGGATTTGGGGAGGGTTAAACTAGATAATACATGTTAAGCACTTAGTACAGTGCCTGAGACACAATACATACTAAATAAATGTTCATTATGATTAAATATAAAAGTTTCGTTGTCACATGACTTATCATAACTAAAAATTGGAAACAACCCCAAATACCTACCCAACATCAGTGATTGGTTTAATGATCCATACAACTCAACCATTAAAGATCAAATTAGTTAATGTGATTAGTTAAAATGTTCATAAATTATCAAAAGACAGCATAGTATGTATGATACCATCACTTAGAAAAATGGCTGAAGAAATAAGCATTTAATATTTCAGTTGTTCTGTTTGAGGGATGGCTTTTTCTTTTTGATTTTCTGTATCTTCTATATTTTCTACAATGAGTGCATATAACTTGTAGCAATAAGACAAAACTAACCCAATAAAAGTTACTTTTTAAAAAAAGGATGACTAATCTGAGTTGAGAAACACTGTGTGGCTTTGAGTAATCATATCTGTGAAGGTCCCTCCCTTCATGTCAAAATGAAAGCTGTCCCTTCTCTCCTTGAGACAAAGCGAAACTCAAAGGAAAGGGGGAGGGGGAAAGTGCTTTGCGAAGGTGTGGTACGCGGCAGGTGGAGGAAAGCAGGGGTTCTTAACCTCAGAGACAGTCTGTGGTGAGGCAGGAGGACCCGAGGCCCAGCTCTCTGCACGTGGAAAACCTGCCCCCAGCCCTGGGCTACCGTCCTGTGTGACTGACTCTGGGGACCTTGGTATGGACGGAGGATGAAAGGTACAGCGACTTTCAGCTACAAAAATTGGTCTGCAGTCAGGATCCCAGATTTAATTCTGTGAAACTGATGGGCGAGTGGCCATGCTTACTTAATGAGACAGCAGCGATGTAATTGATCAAATCAATTCCCTTCATGATGCAAAGCCAAAGAACCCAGAGACAGCTTGGGCTTGGAAGAGATTCCAGAAAGCCAGGAACACGAATTGCTCCCCCAGAGATGTTAACATGGTTAATCTCGATTGCCGTGCTAATTGCTGGCTCTTTCCTCAGTAACCGATGACATGGTGACGCATAGTGGCTCCCGTGTCCTTCACGTGGCCAGACTCTGGGTCGGGTGATTTAAATTGTGCTCATTCACTTCTTTCCTGGACTCACAGCAAACATTAAACCTCATCCAGGCTTACAGAGCCCTGCTTGCTGGAAGGAAGCAGTTCTAGCCGGGTGCCCTATTTCATGTATGAATAGCCTTACTGTTAATTTGAAAGTCATTATGTTAAAAAAGAACGGAGAAGGGAAACCATTAGAAGAAATGCGGCCTATTGCAGCAGCCGAATGTGGAGGCCAACATTTTCAATGTACTCAGTCTAGATCAAAGGAACACAAGCACGAGAGAGGCTGATGTCATCGAGGCAAACGAGCAGGGGAGGCGGGAGCAGACTGTGCTGGTTCTAAGCTCAGCGCTGGTCACTTAGGAGCCCTGAGAACGTGGGCCAGTTATTTTCCCTTTCTGAGCCTTGGATTGCTTATCCGTACAATGGAGAGATTGCTACCACCATTAAAGGGTGATCAAGATTAAATAAGATAACATATGGAAACACCTAGCTCAGGGCCCGGGACACAATAAACGCTCAGTAAATATTAGTTCTCTGCCAGTGTCTTGCCCCCTGAACAAAGCCCTGAAATCATGTTGTCGTTCTGTGACACTGGATTTCTAGACTAGACTTCCAGACGAAGGCGACTGGTAGTCTTTCCAGAATTTGTACCATATGTCAAATTTGAAAAAAGCATAGTCAACATTATTCTATAACCTTTAATGCGAGGACCCTGTTGTTTTCGTTATATGCATCGCGGAATGCAAAGCTTGAATCTTCTTGGCTGGTGGTATAAGAGAATCTCTGATTGCAGAGGGCATGTGACTTTCAGTTTAGAAAAAGGGGTCATGGGTTAAGCCAGACTGAACAAAATGATTTACAGAATGTCATTCTGGCAAAACACACTTGGAAGCCAGAGCCTGACCAGAAGGGGGCATGAGGGACGCTTTGGGGATGTGGGTAATCTTTTCTTTCCTGTTCCGGGGGCTGCTTACAGGGATGTGTTCACTTTGTGGAAACAGATAGGCCTTACCCTTATGATAGGTGCACTTTTCTGAATGGATGTCAGGTTTTAATAAAAAGTTTAAAGAAAAATAAGTGGCACACACTTGGCACATGCACACATTCAGAATGATGGGACAAGGCCTGAGGAGGTCTCCTTCCTCAGGAAGGTGGAGAATTCTCCGAAAACCCTAGATCACGCTTTTCCCTGAATGGTCTAGATTTTCATAGGTAAGATGAGAGTGCAATCCCAGCCCCCCATCACCTGTCTCCTGGGCCACTGCTACAGCCTCCTGAGTGGCCTCCCTGACTCCCCTCTCAAGTCTCTACAGTCCATTCTCAGTTTATCCACAGAGGTCTTTAAAGAACGTAAATCAGATGATATTCTCTCCCTTCCCAAAGCCCTTCAGTGACTTTGTATCCCACTTAGTGAAGTCTCTAAGCTCTTTATCCTGGTCTACAAGGCTGCATGAAATGTTCATGCTATCTTTCCACCTGACATCATCTGTCACCTGCTTCACCCAGCACTCTGCCTGCCATTCTTCCTGCTCGAACAGGCCAAGCACATCTCTACACTGGGGCCCTTTGCATTCACTGTTTTGCTGCCTGTAATGCTTTTACCACAGATCCCTGCATGGCCGGCTCCTTCTAGTCACTCAAGCTTCTGTCTTTGGTCTTAAGGAACCCTTCCCTCTCAATGTTCTTGTGCTTTTCCATGATCTTCCCCACCCTGTCTCTCTCCTGCACACCACCTCCTTTCATTTCTGCTACTAGAGGCCCAGTGCAAGAATTTGTGCACAGGTGGAGTCCCTCAGCCTGGCTGGTGATTGAGACCTATTGGGGGGCTGACCAGCTGGGGGAAGATACCCCAGGAGGTTGGCCGGCCAGCCCCCAGATTGGGGCCTATTGGGGGGCTGGCCGGCAGGGGGGAGGGGCCACGGGAGGTTGGCTGTGGGAGAGCACTGACCTCCAGGGAGCAGCTCCTGCATTAAGCGTCTACCCCCTGGTGGTCAGTGCGTGTCATAGCGACTGGTTAACTGGTTGTTCCGGTCAGTTGGTCCTAACAGTCGCTTAGGCTTTTATATATATAGATAGCACTTAGAATGACTTGTATCACATTGTCCGTGTATACACATACTATTTGTTTCTTTTCCCCATTCCCCCAAGACCAAAAGCCTTATGAAGGTGGACGCTTTGCCTATCTTGTTCACTCTCGTATTACCAATGCCTAAAAGAGTGCCCAGCACATCATGGGTACTCAATAGATATCTGGCTGAGTGATCTTATAAGCTTCTCAACCTCTGAACTTCAGTGTCCATCTCTGTAAAACTAGGCTGATCATAAGCCTCTCCATCTGCCCCCAGAGTTGTTGTAAATTTTACAGGAGACAATGGATGTAAGGCCTTCACACAGTGCCCAGCTGTGTTCCCAGGGTGCCAAATGCAAGGCTTTGTTCATCTTATACCAACCAGAGGCCTCTGACTCATTTGTCAGGAACAAACAATCATGTTTTATTATGACAAAACTGCAACATGGCGTGTCGAGAGACCAGGTTCCCCAACATTGTTCTGACGTGTCTTTGGCGAAGGGCTAGTCCTTCTCTGTGTGCTGTATAATTACTGACTGATTAACAGAGACCTTGTGCCACTTCGATCATTCTTCAAAAGGCAGGGCAGATGGAATCTGTACCTAGAAGAATGAGCAGCCCGCAGGACACTGCACCCCAGTCGGGCATGTAAGAAATGAAGACACAGGAGCATGACCCTCAGGCCAGTGAGAGAGCAGGCTGCCAAGGCTCTGGCTGGAACAAATGGGGCCATTTGCTCCTGGGGCATCCTGAGTAAATGTCTTTAGAAGTGTCTTGTTAAAAAAAATGGAAAAAAAAACTGCTAGAAAGGTTCAGGGGGAACAGGACCCGTCTGCTTTAAGGAGTTCAGAGGCAAAAGTGATCTCTGTAAGACGTCAGTGTAAATAAATGGGCAAATCTCGGGTAAAGAACCTCCCCGAAGGATAAGAGCTAACTGATTAGAAAGGAAGAGAAAACCCAGAAAAATGAAAGTGGGGAGCGAGAGTCAGAAAGAGAGAATGAGAGCCGATTGTGGTTGTCAGTCAGCAGGTAATAACATCCTGATTGGAAGGACATCATCACAGAATTTTAGCTACAAAATGAGAAGTGTTTGTTCCATTGTGTTCCTCTGCATTTTATCTTTTTTTTTTGTTCCCTCGTGATCTAGGGAAGAAAAGACTGAAAAAAAAATTGGGGAAAAATCAAATGAAAAGCAAATCTCTTCTCTGACCCCTGGGAACAAAATTCCCCTAAGTAGGTCACACGCAGTGTCCTCAATCATCTCGGCCGAGGACAGGTACAGAAGCATAAAAGCGTTTCCAGGCATTACCTGGAGAGATCTGGTTAGTGAGAGGCGATGACAGGTGATGGAGACAGGATATCATCCAACCAACAGCTTTTAATCAGGTTGGAGCTAGGGGTTTGGGGACCTTCATGTCTGGGGCTCTGTTAGCCTGGAAATCAGAGGAAATAGCCCCGTGGGAGTAGCTGCAGCCCCAGAGAGCTCAGGGCGAGGCAAAGTTTAAGCTTGTTTTCCTTGGGAGACCGTAAGAGGTCTATTAACAAAGTATCTGATTACCCTTAGGTAGTTTATTTTTTGAAAACAAAAACAAAAACAAAAACACAAAAAAACTAAAAAACCAAAACTTGCTCTTTATTCCAGTTCTCTTTACCTCCTACAGAAACTTTCAATGTATGCTTTTATTTTAATAAAGAGCTTTAAAATTGATTGTTAATCACGCACTGTGTACAAGTTGTTGTGAGACCAGATGTTTTCAATTCTGCAGGAGTGGGATCGCTGGGTCAGAAGGCAACTCTATGTTTAACTTTTTGAGGAACTGCCAGACTATTTTCCAAAGTGCTGCATCCTTTTGCATTGCCACAAAGAATATGTTTGCTCGTTTTTTAAAAATATATTTTATTGATTTTTTTACATAGAGAAAGGGAGAGGGATAGAGAGTTAGAAACATCAATGAGAGAGAAACATCGATCAGCTGCCTTCTGCACACCCCCTACTGGGGATGTACCCGCAACCAAGGTACATGCCCTTGACCAGAATCGAACCCGGGACCTTTCAGTCCGCAGTCTGACGCTCTATCCACTGAGCCAAACCAGTTAGGGCTTACTTGTTTTTTTAATAAGAAAGAACATATTCACGGGACCAGCGGGTGCACTTATCCTCTCGAGACATCACCCACCACGTCTGGAGCATCTGAGAAACACTGACTCAGTACTGTCGAGTAGAACATTCGCGGTGATAAGGATGTTCCAAATCTGTGCCGCTGGCCTAACTGCTAGCCCCATGTGGCTACTGAAATGGGACTTCTATGACTGAGGGAGGGAATCTTAAATGTTGTTTAATTTTAATGAATTTACATTGGATTCACCTCATGTGGCCAGTGGCTACTGTGTTGGACACACAGCACTGATGCTCTCCGGTGTGTGAACACTCACAGTCCCCTAAAGGCACCTTTAGATCCTGCGGAGTGACCCTCCATCTGGCCTGCCCCTCCCAGCTCCACACCAGCTTTTGCCACAGACTCACAAAGAAGACAGTCAGAGACTGTGATGCTTTAAATCAGAGACGCACCACATGGAAATTCAGGTAATTTCCAACCTTTTCAGGGATGTGTTTGGAAAAGTCATACTTTGTGCACCTCCTCTACGCTTTCAGCTCACTCCGGGGAAAGAAATGTCTTTATGGTTTTCTTTCTTAAATCACAAGAGTAATACACGTTCACTGTAGAAAGCATGAGCAGAAAATAACAGCCAGCAGTATTACTCTAATATCGTGTGTGTGTGTGTGTGTGTGTGTGTGTGTGTGTGTGTACATAGAATTGATTTATGTTTCAGCTTTGGGGGCAGGAGCAGAAAAGGCATTGGAAGCAATCATGTTCCTTCCTCACAGTCCCTCCTCATAGTTCCTGGGATAAGATTTTGTTTACTTAGCGTTCTCACTGTGTGCCAGGCCTGTGCTAGGTGAGACCCAGTGTTCTGGGGAGACAGACATCAAAACCCCCTCCCAGCCAGCGTGACCACCTTCTGAGAGGGACAGAGGAGGGTAGAGAAAGACAGGAGAGCAGCAGTCTTTGGTGGGGGAGTTGTGGAAGACCACAAAGGGGAGTGATACCTGCGCTGGACATTGGAATTGGGAGAATTCATGGCACAGAGAAGGGGGTGAGGGAAGAGCATGTGCAAGGGCTTTGGGCATGAATGAGCCAGGCGTGTTCAGGGAAGGGGAACTGCTCCCGTGTGGTCACGTGTGGCTTATCTGCTTTACTAGTGGCCCAGTGCATAAAATTCGTGCAGGGGGGTGTGGGGGGAATCCCTCAGCCTGGCCTGTACCCTCTCCAATCTGGGATCCCTCTCACAATCCAGAACCACTGGCTCCTAAGCACTCACCTGCCTGCCTGCCTGATGCCCCTAACTGCTCCCCTGCCAGCCTGATGGCCCTAACTGCTCTCCCCTCCTTGTCTGATCCCCCTAACTGCCTATCTGCACTCTCCTCCTGGCCTAAACTCCCTAACTGCCTATGTGCTCTCTCTTCCTCTCCTCGCCTTCAGATCCCAGGAGTTCTGAGAGCTCTCTGCTGAGACCCCGCCCTTGTCCTAATGCCCCGCTCAGGGCCAGGCAGCGCCACCCGCAGGCCTGAGCATGCTTCTGCTGGGGGGCCGCCCCCTGGCGGCAGCCTCACGTCCTGGTGGCACAAGTACCCACCCCCGTCCCCGCCTCCCAGCTCCTGTGTGTGTGCACATTTGACTGGTCGAGACTCGGCCACCATTAGGACCAATTAGCATATTCCCTCTTTATTATATAGGATTGCCATTTAGTTCTCCCAGTAGCCTGATAAGATGTCACCCCCATTTTACATGCAGAAAGTGGAAGCTGAGGGTGTAATTTGCTAAAGGTCGCACTGCTTGTGAGGGTTGGGGCTGGGATTCCAGTTTGCTGAGCACAGACTTCAGTCCTGAGGGTTGAGGTAGGTTGAAGCCCAATTGCCATGAGACTTTTCTGCCATGTGCAGGAATTCAGAAGTGACCCTGGGAGTTCAGCAGGGTCTGTGTTTTAGGAAGCTCATTGTGGCAGCAATGCAAAGACAGGTTTGGAGAGAGCTCAACCCACAGGTCAGCAGTTTACCTGGGACTGCACCACTCTACACACACACACTCATACTCACACATACTCACACTTTCACACTCACACATACACACTCACACTCATATATACCCAAACACAACACACTCACACATACACACACACTCATACACACACTCACATACACTCACACTTTCACACTCACACATACACACACTCACACTCATATACACTCAAACACACAGAAAACACACACACATACACACACACACACACACACGGCTTTAAAGATAGAGCCTCTGGGAATCCAGCCCTTTGTGTTTCTCTCTCTTCCCAAATGGAGATCCATGCCAGCAGCTGGAGTTCTGGTCTACTCCAGAGCACTGCGATGAAGACTGGGGGATCTTAGATACATCACTTTCTCATGGCCTGTTTCCTCTTTTGTCAAATGAAATTTGTGGAATGTTCATCTCTAAATGCCCTTTCCGTCTTTAAAACTGGCTGGCTCCTAAGAGCAGTGGGAACTATTACAGTATTTCACTCTGACCATATACTATGGCTTTTGGGGAGCTAAGATAGTTGCAGACTGGCTGCCCCCAAGTTTAGAGACTCTCAGCATTTCCTGCACGAAGCCAGGGACCTGGCTTTCCAGGCATCACTGAAGACAGGTCAGAATTTTCCTTTGTTTTCAGGCTGTGCCAATGGCAGCAAATAACCTAATTAGGACTTCGGAGCAGCTTGTCCAGTGAAAGCTAATTTAATTAGGGGCTTATTAGTAGTTATAACTACTCTTTAATGAAGCTTTATTACATTCAAGTACGTAGATCCCAAACAATTGTATTAAATGTTGGCAAACGACCCATTAGTCTTTGATTTCACTTCTTTTTTTGCATCATTCCCAACTTGAATATCCCATCTGATATTCAAATGCCTGTAATTTTTTTTCATCTTCAAAGCCAGGTGCAACTTTGAAGGCATATTTTCCTTTTTAAAAAATCTCATTTCCCATTTCTCTGGGATTCCTGCCCATTGGAGTTGTTTGGGAGCTCTGTGGAGGATGGGGAAAGGCTCCCTTCCCTGTTGGCTGTCCATTTTCCCTAATATTTCCACCATTAATCATTCCCAATCTGCACAATTTTGAGGACTAAGGGCCCCTGGTTGAAATGCTGATGGTATTTTGGAGGCAAACACAGAAAACCATTATTATGAATTAACACTTTGGTGAGGTTTAGGGCATCATATTAGCTAATAGTATGGCCAATACTAGTAAATGAGACTTCAAGAGAGTCAATCCTGGATTGTGTAGTTTTGACAGTGGTGTGTAGAGCAAGATGGGAAAAACTGAATTAACTAGTTTCTACTATGCACCAGGCACTGAGCTAGATATTTTCATGTTTATTATCCCATTTCATTCTCTAAGTGACCTTGATATGAATGTATTCGTATAACTGATTTACAGATGTGAAACAGGAGCATAGAGAGGGTGAGTCAACTTAAAAGTCACACAGCCAGTAAGACAGAGAGTGGTGATTGGAAGTCCCAGAACATTAGGCAAAGGCTAGGTGAGGGTTGCAGCGAGGGAAGCCTTGGCCTCTAGGGGGCAGTATTAGGACACTGGTGGTTAAGCACCCTGAGGGATTATCTGTGGGCAGGTGAACCCCAGGACAGGTGCCTGAGGGGCACTAAGGACAAATCTGGCAGGGCTCAGAGTTTGGCCCCAGCAGGGCTGATCTGTTTGTGTTCTGTCTCTCCTTGTCATCAATGGCAGTGTGATGTCATCCTTACGAGGATAGCACTGGCACCTCTGGATTCAGATCTGGTTCCAGCCCTTTTCTGTAGGTATGGCCCTAGGCAAGCTGTTTAATCTCTCTCAACTGTGCTGTTCCCATCTTGGTCTCTCTCTCTCATATTCTTGTTGTGAAAGCTAAAGGATATCTCTCAAGCACCCAGCCCAAGCCGAATGCTGGTAAGTAGTGGCTCCTGCCCTTCTGAACCGGCCTTGGTGAGCTGCGTTGGCTATGGCGGGAAGGCCTTGGGCAACAGAAGACCAACCCACAGGGAACATGGGATCTGGTCTTATTGGGCTAGTGGTTCTTAAACTTGAGTTTGCATCAGAATCACATTTAGGGTTCAGGAGAACCCAGATTGCCAGGGGAGTACCCCAGTTTCTGATCCAGTAGGTCTGCGGTGGAACCCAAGAATTGTCATCTCTAACAAGCTCCTGGGCAATTTTGATGCTGCTGGGCTGGGGACCACACTGGTAGGCCCACTCGTTAAGGATGCTCCTAGTGAGTGCTCTCTGGCCACCACAGCGGCTCCGATCCCTCGGGCGGCCATGGGCAGAATACTCTGAGTCCACCGAGTCTGGGGTGATTCAGAGAAGCGGGGCTCTGGCCTCTCTCCTCTGCCCCGTTTTCCACTTTGCTTCTGTGGTTTCTTGAGCCTTTGGGAGCCAGTCCTTGCAAACAGAGGCCCAAAATGTTCACTTCATTATTTATTTATTTGTTGCCATGCCAGTCCTGGGCCTGCTTAGGCTGAAGGGATATTTGTGGTTTAAATGAACCAATTTTGTGGCTGAAAGTGCTGATGCCATTTGTTCTTCAAAGAGAGCAATGAGGGTTGGGCTCTGAGTAGCAACTTCCAATTAATCTATTAGCCTGAAATTTTACATTTTTAGTAAGTTTATCACTGATTTAATGAATTGGATATTCTCAGACATGCAGAAGAAACAGTGCCTGCCTTCTATCTCTTTTATTTTTTTTAAACCAGGAAGAGGCAACTCACTGGATTCTAGTGAAAGAATATTATATGTGTAAGTGTCTAGCATGATGTCTTATAAATTAAAGAATTATATTTTGTTCTTATGTTTATAGAACAAATATTTTTGAGCCCTTATGAAATAGTGACCACAGGCTTTATGTTAGGGTTTCTCTACTTTGGCGCTATTGACATCTTGAGCCAAGATGATTCTTTGTTGTGGGGGCTCCCTGTGCATTATAGGATGTTCAGCTATGTCCCTGGCTTCTCCCACTAACTGCCAGTAGCACACCTCAGTTGTGACAATAAAAAATGAAATGTCTCCTGACAGTGCCAAATGTCCCCTCGGGCAGAGAGGATGCGGGGGGGAATCACACTTGATTAATAACCATTGCTTTACATGAGTAATCTTATTTCATCCTCACAATGACCCAGTGAAATGTTATTTGTCCCATTGTAGAGAGGGAGAAAAGGAGGAACAGAGAGGTTGAGCAATTTGCCAAAGACCACACAGGCTAGTAAGGAGCAGGAGTAGAATTGGAGCTCAGGACGGACATAATCTAGAGTCTCAGTCTTGACCACTCTCCTTGATTCTGAGGGCACACGTTTAAGAAGGTGCAGAGGACAGAGTCCGTTTAATCACATGTATTCTGGTGGCTGCCTTGGAGAAGGAGAGAGATGACTGGGAAGAGGAGTGGGGCTTTAGATGTATTTGTAACATTTTATTTCTTAGAAGAAAAAAGATATGTAGCAAATCCAGGCACATGTTAACATTTGTAAAATCTGGGTGAGAGAATCTTGGGCGTCTCTCTTAAATTATTATTTTTGGAAATGACTGAGATATCTCATAATTAAATGTCAAAACAATTTTAAGAAGAGAGAAACATGAGTAGCAATGTAGGTTAAAATCTGATATTTTCTGAGCATGTGACCATCATATTCAGCACTCTATTTATTTAGTTTTTTATTCTTTTTGTCTTTTTTAACAGAGGGACCGCTAACCTTTAAAAAAATTTTTTTAAATTGTTATCAGAGAGGAAGGGAGAGGGAGAGATAGAAACATCAATGATGAGAGATCATCATTGATCAGCTGCCTCCTGCATGCCCACCTCCCCCTCCACTGGGGACCAAGCCCACAATCTGGGCATGTGCCCTGACCAGGAATTGAACCCTGACCCCCTGATTCATAGGCTGATGTTCAACCACTGAGCCACACCAGCTGTGTGGGACCTCTAACCTTTTAATGAGAAGAAATTGGTCCAATTTTTGTTTCCCCCAAAGGTATAGCCCATTCATAGAATTGGTCATAATCACAATATCTGATACTTATTAAATATCGCCTCTGAAGTCAATAATGTATTAGAGGCTTCACATGTATTAACAGCTGATGTTTATGAAATATGTAGTCATATTTGGCACCTGGCTGAGTCCTTTTCATTCGTTTTTTTATTTATTCCCCACTACGATCCTATGAGCAGATGAGTTCAGCCGCATTTTACAGACAAATTAACTGAGGCTTAGAGAAATGAACTGCAGGGCCAGGACTTCCGACCTGGATTTGTCTGATTTCTATGTCCCTGTTCTTCCTAGTACTGTAAGCTGCCACTCAAACAGGAGTCATCAAGGGCTAACGAGGATGTCCCAGTCCTCTTCACTGGGTGGCAGTGACAGAGACAGAGACAGGTGGCAGAAAAGGCTTTCCTGGTCAGGTTCTGAGAATCCCTGGGTGAGCCCAGGACCCTGGTTTAACATCAACTTGATCTCCAGCCCCTGTGGCAGTGGGTCAAAGTTCACGCCGTTCCTGCCTTGTCCTAGATGTTAGTTCCAACACCTCTAGATTTAGTACAGTCTGAAAATAACTCTGCCTTTCTTTCCAGGGCAGCCGTTCAAGGTCAGGATTAAATTATGCCCCTGACCAACCAGGGCCCATTGACTGTCTCTCATCAAAACTCTTTCCCCGACAGAATGCTCTCAATGGGCCATCTCCCTGCTTCTTGAATGGTGCTCAATTCAATTTTTAATTCGTGAGGCTGGCATCTTCCAGAGCCAACTTGAATTTTTCAACTAAAATGTGGTGCATTTGCCATGCCCTTGTCTAAATATAGGCTGCCCACTGCGTTCCCGGGATCCTCACAGGCCCCCACAGTGGGGTGGGGCAAACTCGGCTGCTGCACACTCGATTGTTTTCCAGCCTTTTCTTTCATATTGTTATGGTTTTTAATCGGGATGTCAGCCCCAGAGCCTTGAACCACTGATGTGGACCGCGGTGGGCCTGGCAGCCCTGAGGAAGATCAAATGCGTTTACACACTGTGGGTGACTGCTTTTTGTTCTCAGATCCGGGGTAAAATACACACATTCCAAGGCCACTGCCTGCTCTGGCTCCCCTGATGGACGGGTGTTGTATTCCAAGAAGGCAGCTTGCTAGCCTTGAACTTGGGAAGCTGACACTAAGTCCATTGGAAGGATTTGAAGCTTCCCAGCCATCTTATCACCTTGGAGGGGAAGCTGACTTGTCACACAGATGCCTGAAATTTCTGGGGCCTCAGGCCGAGAGGAACTATCTGTATAAAAAGCAGTTTCATTGGCTGTGCTGAGACACACTTACTGGAGTGCGAATTGCCACACTTTCCAGAGGGTTGTTTGACAATATATGTCTGAGGCCTTTCACATGAGTCTACCTCTTGACCTAGCCATTCATACCCTAAGGAGATCCTAAAGGGCAGGTGCACAAAAGATACTAAAAACGTATAAGAATCTCTGTCACAGCTGAAACCTCAAACCAAATGTGCACCAAGAGGGGGTAGATCAACTTAACCTCATTCACACACATTTCACCCATCAAGTTGGCAAAGATTAAAAGTTTGATAACCCACTCTTGGTGAATGTGCGGGCACTCTCAAATGTTCGCTATGGATATTTAAATCTCTATGGAGAACAATTTGGCAATATTTATAAAAATAAAAAAGTTACCTCAGAATAGTCCACTTCCAGAATTTTATCTTACAGATAATATGGGAAATGAGGTATGTACAAATGTTTGCAATGGAATACTATGCAGCTATGAAAAAGAAGGCTCTCTTGCCCTTTGAGACAGCATGGAGGGACCTGCTAAGGGAAATAAGCCAGTAAGAGAAAGACAAATATCACATGATCTCATTTACATGTGGAATCTAATGAACAAAATAACTGATGAACAAAATAGATCCAGAGCACCCTAGCCAGTTTGGGTTGGTGGCTAGAGCGTCGGCCTGCGGACCAAAGGGTCCCAGGTTCGATTCTGGTCAAGGGCACATATTTGGTTGCAGGATTCTTCCTGGCCAGGGCTGGGTGTGTGCAGGAAGCAACCAATCGATGTGTTTCTCTCACATTAATATTTCTCTCTGTCTTCCACTCTAAAAGATCAGCAACAAAACAACGACAACAAAAATAGATCCAGAGACATGGAGTATGGAACAGATTGGTGAATCTCAGTGGGATGGGGAGAGGAGAGGGGGAAGAGATTAACTAAATAACTTATATGCATATATACATAACCCATGAATAAGAGTGCAGTGAAGGCCTGGGGCAGGGAGTGGGAGCAGGATGGAGGGAGTCAATGGGGGAAAAAGAGGGACATCTGTAATACTTTCAAAAATAAAAAATAAATTTAAAAAAATGTTTGCAAATGATTTGAAACAACATAAATATCTTTCATAAAAGGTCTATTTGAAAAAAATTACAATGGAATACCATGTAGCTATTAAAAAGAATGAGATTGCTCTATTTATATTGAAATGAAAAGATTGCCAAAATACATTATTCAGCTAAAAAAGCAAGGTACAGAAGAATGTTTATAGTGTTTTTTCCATTAAAAAAAGAACATATAAATATATTTTTGTATGCACAGAATATCACTGAAAGGATATGCAAGAAACTGGTAATAGTAGTTATCTCTTGGTGGGGGTGAAATTGGATGGCTGGGGCCCAGTGAAGTGAGAGGGACATTCTTTTCACTCCACACTTGGGCCTTGTGGATGTGATGCCTTGTGTATGTCTCACCTATTTACATAAATGGGTTGTCATAAGGCAGCGGTCCTCAACCTGTGGGTCGCAACCCCTTTGGGGGTCGAACGACCCTTTCACAGGGGTCGCCTAAATACATCCTGCATATCAGATATTTACATTACGATTCATAACAGTAGCAAAATTACAGTTATGAAGTAGCAACGAAAATAATTTTATGGTTGGGGGTCACAACATGAGGAACTGTATTAAAGGGTCGCGGCATTAGGAAGGTTGAGAACCACTGTCATAAGTGGTTAAGTACATAATGATACCTTCTATCATGGAATGCAATGCAACATTAAAAATATGTGAAAACTAAATGAAAACATTCTAATTTATTGAAATGTCAAGAAATCCATGCTTGATGCTTAGTAATAAAAGCACTAGATGATCTGATTTGTGTATATGCACACACATGCACATATGGAACATTCTGAAAAGTTCCATAGGAAAATATTAAACATAGTTATATAGAGGGTAGGATTTGGGTGATTTTTCCTTTCTTTTTTATAGCTTGCTGTTGTGTGTGAATTATTTTTTTGCTATCAAGAGAGCAAAATTCTCATTTAAAAATTATAAAAACAAAAGTCAACAAACAACATGTTTTTTAACTGGGGGAGTAGGCAGGGCTGTACCCAGCAGAAGAAGGGGGTCAAAGTAATTTTCAAGTGTTCTAGAGCTGGTGATCACATAGCAAGACATGTGTGTATGTGTTTCAATCAACTAAAATTATATTAAAATGTGTGTCAAGATTAAAAATGACTAAGGATGCCTAGCCGGAGAGGCTCAGTGGTTGAGAGTCGACCTATGAACCAGGAGGTCATGGTTCATTCCTGGTCAGGGCATATGCCCGGATTGCGGGCTAGATCCCCAGTGTGGGGTGAGCAGGAGGCAGCCAATGAATGATTCTCTCTCATCATTGATGTTTCTATTTCTCTCTCCCTCTCTTCCTCTCTGAAATCAATAAGAATATATTTTTAAAAAATGACTAAGGACAACTACTTTTCTTTCTTGGACCTTGATTTTTTTCTTCTAAAAAATCATAAAAATGTAATAGTCTCCATTATAATTCTATTGGAACTCAATTTATATTCTATCACATTTTCTTAATCACAAATAGAATATTTGCTCATTGTAACATATGAAATAATGTGGAGGTATGTAGAAAAAGTTAATCTACTCTTGCTCACTTCATTTTATCTTCTGAGGTGACTAAGTTAATAGCTTTTAAGAAGAGATTGATTACATATTACTCTATGAAGTACTTTTAAAAATGTAAATATCATGAATAATCTTTCTAAATGATAGTTAGGTAGACACAGATCTAACCTATGTATTTTAACACCACTTTACATTTTACAACATTTTAAATTCCTTATTTAGTAAAATTGAACATAATTAGGCTAAACCTGAAATATCAAATATTCCTTGTCCCAGTGCTTCCACTTCTATGAATTTATCCTGAATACGTGGGCACAGACATTGTTTTAGTAGTAAAAGGTTAAAAATATGAATTGGGAAATTGTTAAGTAAAATAGAATATTCCATAAAGTGAATTACTATATAGCCACAAAAAGGAAAGCAGTAACTCTAAACATTCTGATAGAGAGTGATGTCCAAGATACGCTGTTGAGTATAAAATGTAACCTTCACTGTCATGCTTATAAAATCTCATTTGTAAAAATAAACAGGGTGGAAATACACATATCCCACACACATACACACTCAAATATATACACATACTTGCATATGTATGTTTACAAACACGTAAATAGAATGTTTCTAGAAGCACACACAAGTAATCTGGTAATAGTGTTTGCTTCTGGAGAAAAACCACATAAATGCAGAATGGCAATGGACCTGGGTTTGGGGAGGGCAGAAGAATTGTTTTCATTGCTTTCTTTTTCTTTCTGATTTAAATAAATCTATGCATTATTTTAATAAAGTAAAATCCCCACAAGCAGTCATGCAAAACAGTTGCAAAGCATGATGGCATAGTCCAAGTTCCCTGTATTTTTGAAAAGAAAAAAAAAGAAAGAAAGAAAGAAAGAAAGAAAGAAAGAAAGAAAGAAAGAAAGAAAGAAAGAATACCTTACTGCCTGTAGTACAGCTTCATAATGTCGGAGGCAGGGTTCTTATTCTGGGGATCCCTAAACTTGGATGGGAAAAATTACCTTAAAAACAACAACAACAAAACAACAACCCAAAACTAACCTTTGGCTGAAAGTTAGCATTTTCTTCAATAAGAATGTAGGCTACAAGCCATAGTAGAATTAGCAGAATTTTTCACCAATATAAATCAGATTTATGATATCACATTACTTTTTTTGCAGGTATCTTGAAATATTTCCACTTGTCACTACTTCAAAACTGTAGAAGTTATTTATTTGACTTGCTACTAGATCTTTGTTTACTTAATATGTAACGAAGAACACTGTTTCACTCTATAATAAATTTGCCTTTGCAACATCATAATAACTAGTTCCACCTAATTGGTTTTCTTTGAAGTCCTATACCTCTTATTTTATGTCTGTTGTGCAAAGGGGCTTCACCAGATTGCCAAAGAGGCTCATGGAGCCCTTTGTTAAGATCAATTCTGAAGGGTTGGGGACAAGAAGTTCCAAATGGACATAGTGAGGGTGTACCTGCAAGCAGAAAGAGGGGGCCCTACCACTTTCTCTTGATGCTAGGGGCAATTTATGGCCTGAATATAGAAATTGGAGGTATAATATTTTTGTTCCAGTTGGTGGACCTTCCCCCTCCCCCTCCCCGCTACCAGCTGTCTCCCTGGATCCCTGCCCAGCCCTGTGCTGGTGCTATGATGCCTGGGGCCCATGCCTGTGAATGACGGTGAGCTCGGCTTGTCCTTGGTCCCATGTTAACCTCCTTCTGGGGCCAGGGTGCTGAGCTCAGCCTCTAACTGATGCATGTTTGCCTGACAGGAAACTCTATTTTAAAGAATTTCAAAAAGCGTGCAAGGCCAAGCCTCACATGCATCCCAACTTCAGGGGAACAAGTCACTGAGGGCCTATATTATGAAAAAAGTTAAACAGGGCTCGGTGAGGAATGGTCCACTCGCATGTGCTAGGACATTCTGTTTCTGAACATTTTGGCCTGAACTTTTTATTGGTGCAACTTTTATAGCACAATTTGTGTACTCACACCAGAGGGGGCATTTGAGTGTTCAAAGGGGGCTCCGATGTGCCGCGGGTAGGTGTGGTCACGAGTGGGCTGTTGACAGAGTCCTAAGAACACTAGCCTACAAGTGCGGACTGTGCCCTGACTCATGCTCTGTCATGCCAGGAGGGAGGGTGATGGACAGGGTGAGATGCCCTCCCCCTACAGCCATTCCAGCCTTACAAGTCCTTAAGACACAGCTCACTTCCTTCTCCTCCCCACAATTCTTGTGTCAGACCCCCTTCTTTCTGTCTCCACTACATTCCTGAGATGCTCATCATTCTGATCACATCAATTGCCTTGTGCTGAAATGGACCCATTCCTTCATTTACTCATTTGCTAAGTATATAGGGTCAGCCAACCACGGATTCAGATCCCAGGGTAACCAGGGTAAATTAACTGAAGATTTAAAAACATCAAACTAGCATTTACAATAACTCCTATTTCCCACAAAAAACCATACATCTTTTCTCCTTAAATAGATGTTCATTTTATTCTCTCGTTATTAATCTTTCCCTGGATTGTGGCAGCTGTGGGTGCCAGGTTCCCTCTCTCCCCCATCTCAGGCTCCTTTCAATGGGCTGGTGGTGGTTTCAAGGCATGGGACAAGTCACTTACCCCCTCTAAGCCCATTTTCTTTTATAAAATGGGAGTAACACTGATATCTATCTGATGGACTGCTGGGATGTTCAAAAATTGGGTACACACTGAATTATAGCTTCAAGTGCAATATTCACCGAGAGTCACCTAGGTACACATCTCTGGGCTGGGGGGACAAGAAGATGTGTCAAACCTGGACCCTGCCCTCCAGAGGTTTGCAGGCAGGTAACTTTGTTAAAGGTGTGCATATCAGTCCTGATCCCCTCGAACAATTGTTGCAAGTACCATCATATATAAAGAGGTACTATGCAAATTAACCCTCATGCCCTCACAAGATGGCTGCCTACGACCAGGCTGGCAGGGGGGTTAGTGAGGGATGACCAAATGACTGAACAGCAGGCTGCGTGGGGTGACCAGGCCAGAGGGGGCGCTGTGAAGGGTGACAAGGCCAGCAGGGGGGGCAGTAAGAGGCGACCAGGCCAGTGGGGGGGGAAGTTAGGGGCGACCAGGCCGGCAGGGAGGGGGTAGTTGGGGGTGACCTGACCGGCAGTGGGGGGCAGTTAGGGGCAACCAGGTCAGCAGGGGGGCCAGTTAGAGGTGGCCAGGCAGGCAGGCAGGTGGGCAATTAGGAGCTAGCAGTCCAGGATTGTGAGAAGGATGTTCGACTGCCGGGGATCGGGCCTAAACCGGCAGTCGGACATCCTCTGAGGGGTCCTGGATTGGAGAGGGTGCAGGCTGGGCTGAGGGGACTCCCCCCATGCACGAATTTCATGCACTTGGCCTCTAGTAGGGTATAAAAGGAGTGATCACTGCCTGGAAATGGAGTAGGAACCAGGAAAGGCCACGAGAGAGGTGTCCATAGAACTGGGGGTTTATAGGTAGGCAGGATTGGAATCTTCAGAGGGTACAGGTAGAGCATTCCTGGCAGAAGGAACAGTCTGAACAAAGGCACCAGGGAAGGAAAATACAAGCTGTATTTGTGAAATGCAAATAATTCTATATGAGAGTATGCTCTTAATTCTGCCAAAGTCACAGTGCTGTGCATTCATTCATTTCTTTAGCTTTGGTGACCAGGGTTAGGTAGTGAGGAAAAATGTGGTCATTGCTTATGAGAAGGTCACAGTTTGGAGAGGAGACAGGGAAGTCCATCAGACATGAGGTTGCCAGAGAAAGCCATCCCTGTGGTGTTGGGTGTGGATGAGGGGACTTACTGAGCCTCAGACTCCCTCTCTTCATGTGGTCCTCCAAGGTCCTGGGAGGGAACCCAGCGTGTTTTCTCATGATTGTATGATTTTGTAAAGTTTTCAAAAGTAAGATCTATTAACTGCAATTATTAGGACCACTATCTACTTCCATTCTGACCCTCCTCTGCCAGATTTCCCCTCATGTGGGTGTTAGTATAGGAGCCATGGGCATTTGGGGGAACTAGCTGAAAGTTAAGGTACATTTTATCTGGGTTCTGTTGAATACACATATGTGGTTTGCAACTTTTTCTTTCTGTATAACTAGGTTATCATGAGCCAGAGTGAGGGCACAGTGGACAAACAGCTTCTAGAAATACTCTGTTGTCCATGATGCCAACTCACCTGGCCTTGTGGCATCGAGTGGTAGGACCAGAGACTGGTTCCTCATAGGAGAGTCCTGTGGTGCTGGGACTGTATGGATATGGGTGATGGAGGTGAAATGTATGCAGACAGAAATGAAACTGTAAAAAAGACTTCCAAATTTGATATTTCCCCAAATTTCATAAAAATCTTAAAAGTGTTATGTGACATTACTAATAAGTTGTGAAGCTGAAGAAAGTCTGGAGTATTATAATAAAAGCCCAGTGACCATAATGGCAGAATGACCAGAACGACTGCTCGACCAGTCACTATGAGGTGCACTGACCACCTCTTGGTCCCTCCCCCTGGCTCGCAGGCTCCGATCACTAATGGCAAATGGGAACCGGGGTGGGTGGCGGGGATGCAGGGTGGTGCCAGGCCAAGGCACCTGCCCTGCCAGTTGCCCCACACACAGAGGGTGACCCATGGCAGGGGTGGGGCCGGTGAGCGAGCAGCAATGGCTGACCTCTCAGTCCTTCCCCCGGTCATCAGGCTCCCAATTGCCTGATGGCGGAACAGGGGAATCGGGGTAGGTGGCAGCAAGATGGCCCTGATCACAGGCTAGACCTAGGGACCGTACCTGCACACGATTTCATTTGCCAGGCCTCTAGCCTATATTATAAAAGTCTAAGCAACTGTTATGGCAGAACGACCAGAACGACCGGTTGCTATGATGCAATGCAAGAGCTGCCCCCTGGTGGTCAGTGCGCTCCCACAGGGGAAGCACCGCTCAGCCAGAAGCCGGACTCTTGGCTGGCGAGCGCAGCAGCAGTGGCGGGAGCCTCTCCCACCTCCGCAGCAGTGCTAAGGAACAGCGAGCTGAGCAGTAAGGAGCAGCAAGCAGGCGGGTGGTAAGGAGCGAGGGGTCCCGGACTGCAAGAGGGTGCAGGCTGGGCTGAGGGACCCCCCTCCTCCAGTGCACGAATTTTATGCACTGGGCCTCTAGTCCACAATAAAAAATTTGACTTCTCTTGCTAGGGAAGGAAGACTCAATTATTTTTATATTCTCTGTGTTCTCACCAGGATACTGTGCCTCTTGGTGGCCAAACCACAGGCAGCCCCTACCCTTCCTTTCCTCCTCCTCAGAGTAGGCTCTGGTTTCCCCAGTTCCTTCATGGGGTTCCATAAAGGGGCTCAGAACCCCACACCTAGGGTATCCCTAGTGATGAACTGTTAGCATTACCTGGTTACCTAGACCTGTGGTAGGCAAACCGTGGCTCGCAAGCCACATGCAGCTCTTTGGCCCCTTGAGTGTGGCTCTTCCACAAAATACCACGTGCGGGCGTGCACGTACAGTGTGATTGAAACTTCGTGGCCCATGCGCAGAAGTCAGTATTTTGTGGAAGAGCCGGTATTTTGTGGAAGAGCCACACTCAAGGGGCCAAAGAGCCGCATGTGGCTTGCGAGCCGCGGTTTGCCGAGCCTCAGTTTGCCGACCACTGAGTCCTAGAAAATCCAGGTTCTGTCACTAATCAGCTGGGTAGCCTGAGGCAAGTCTCTCTGAGTGTCATCTTCCTCATCTATAAAATGGCGACAATAATAGTGCCCCCTTCATAGGCCTCTGGAGAAGAGTGAGTGAGAGAATGCATAGAAAGCACCCCCTGCCTGGTGTAGCACAATGAACCTCACACGCGGCCGACCTAATAAATGGTAACTGTTAGTATTATTATTATCAGACGTGGTCGGGAACACAGTGGCTGTGGAAACACCCTGCAGAAATGGCAGAAAGCAATTTCCCAGTGTGGCCTGGAGGTCATCAGTTATTTTTATGAGCCACGCACATGCTCAGGTAAAGGCATCTCTTGCATTACAGATCTTAATAGGCCCATCTGTGATGTCACCACAGCTACACACAACCCGCTGGCATGGCTGTGGCCTGTTTTGCTCCAGCAGGACTTGGTGCCTCCACAAATGGCCCTTCATCCTGTTGTACCTGACAAGCATGGCCCTTTACATCACCTTCCCCCTCCCCACCCTCTGCCCCAGTCCTACGAACCCCACGGCAAAGCTGAGGCTAACATTCATCCATTCCCTCCTTTCTTTTCTGCTTTCTACCCTGCCCCTTGCTTCTTCCCACAAATGTTCATTGTGTCCAACTACCATGGTGTTTCCCAGGATTTCAGGACTTTTGGAGACTCATAGTAAAAATTCAAAATATATTTTTTGGTGGGGAAATAGAGTTACCAACTTTTTGTTTTGCAAGTAAGGCAACAAACACACACACAATGACTATCACCACCATTTATCATCATCCTTTCTAAAAAAACATAATGGTTCCATTAAAAATTGCAATTTCAGTGTCCCAAAATAGAATAAAAGAACAGTCATTTTATATTGAATACATTTGGAAAAACACAGAATTTTTGTAATTTTTTTCTTGTTTCATCATGAGCAGCAAAAATTTTATCACCCATGGGCACCAGACCTCAGACAAATGTTTGGGAAGCACTGTAATTACAAAAGGAATGATATAATGACTGTTTATTAAGTGCCAACTGTGGAGTCTGATAGACTTTACCATTTACTAGCTGTGTGACCTTGGGCAAGTTACCAAACCTCTCTGAACTCTTGTTCCCTTGCCTATAAACACAAGGATGTTGCTCTGCAGAGGGGTTGTGAGAATAGAGCACCCGCTACACTGACGATGCTGTTTCCACAGTGCTCATTTTCCTCCCCTTCTCCAGGGAGGCTTTGGTTAAAGAATTCACCTTCTCTCCTGCCAGCCTTCCTGCCTTCCACCATGTAGACTAGTTCAAGATCTAGTCAGGATTGCGATGCTTTTGGCTGTACCAGGGGAGACTTAATCAAGCTTTCTGGCCCCTGCATGGGGTGCTGATTCCAGGGGTTCCCAGGCATGGGGGCGGGTGCGGGGGACTGATGTTATCCATGCTGGCTACATAAGATTCACCTGCAGGAACTTGTTAAAAATCAAGATTCTCAGGCCCATCAGGAGAGATTCTGATACAATAAGTCTGCAGATGGTGGTCCAAGAAGCTTTACTTTTAAAAACAGACCCCCCTTGCCTGATGTTTCTGATGAGCAGCTAAGTTAGCTGTTGACCATGACTCTCTGGCTTTTGGGTTGGGACATTCTGATCACTAACTCATTAGTGTGTCTGGCAGATCATTTCTAGTATGATGTCTTATGGGCCCTCATGAGTGGGGTCTGAAGATGATCCTGGGAGGAATTCTCTTGGCTGTGTTTCACCCCACCATCCCCCTTCCTATCTTCCCCATCTCAGCAAATGGTACCTCCACCATCCGGAAACCTCAGGGTTATTCGACACATTTCTTGCTCTCACGAACCCTCCTATATCATAACCAACCCATCCCCAAGTCTTTGAACTGCCTACTTCTCTCCATTTCCACCTCACCAGCTTGGTCTAAGTCACCACCAGCTCTCACTGGGATTGTGGCCTCCTAACTGCTTTGTCTCTGGTCTGTCTTCTACATGCTGGCCTGAGTTGTCTTTTTAAAGACATAATTCAGATTCTATCTCTTGTCTGCTTTAAATCCTTCAGAAGTGGCCAATGCAACTTAAGATAAAATCTGAAGTTTTTATGGGGCTTAAAATTTCCTGCATGACCTGGCCTCTGCCCACACCTCCAGCCTCTAATTGCACCCGCCTCCCCTCCATTCTCTGGGCTCTGTTAGTTTCCTACCAACTCCTACCTCAGGAATTATAGGTGTGCCCTTCCTTCTGCCTACACTCCTCCCCTTCTACCTGTCCCCTCCCCCCTTCACTGAATTAGCTCCTCCAAACTGTCCAGGATTCTCCCTAAATGTCACTCAGGGACCCCTATGATATACTGATTCCCATTATAGACTTCTAATAGCATCTCACCCCCTTTCTTTAAGTCACTTATCACAATAGTGGGCATGCAATAAATATATACTTAGTCAGTGAAATGAATGAATGAATGAATGGATGATTAAATATGTAGAGCTAGAACCCTAGAGGAAGAGCAAGGCCCCACTTTTTCCTTCGGGCTGGGGTGATGAAAGGCCCAACCTTGAGACACTCACATCCTATACAGTGCAGGAGGTGTGCAGAAAATCTAGCTAGATACTCTAGAATGTTGGATGAACTTCCCTGATATTTTATGGGTGCATCCTTTTTTCAGGAGTGAGTGAGGAGTAGGAGAAACGTAGGGCTTTGTACAGAAGTACAAGAACCCACTTTTGACAGGTGGCTCTGGGTTTCCTGGAGACCAATTGCTATGAGAGTAGGTTGGAACCACAGAGCAGAAAGGCCAGACATCTGGGTGCAGTGGAACAGGTATGTACCTGCTCTGACAGACCTGGATTCAACTCTTGGCGCCATCAGGTACTTGCTGTGTGACCCTGAGCAGGAAGACCAAACTCTCTGAGCTTCAGTATGTTCCTCTGTAGAGAGGGAGCAATTACTCTCCCCAATCAGGATTAATGAGATAATGTCTGTTGAGGGCCTAGCAGAATGTCTGGCTTATAAGATGTGTCCCATGTTAGTATGATCTCTAGGCTATAAGCCTCCTGCAGGCAGAAGCCATGTTTATTTTTGGCCCAACAACCCAGTAATTAATATAGTGTTTGGTACCCAGTAGGTGCTTTAGAAAGTCTTTATTAATGATTTCATTAATGGTCAAATGTATTTTCCTTCTGTAGGATTTCCCTCTTGCAGGAAGGGTTCCTGTGTGTGAAAATTTCTCCTAACTCAAATCAACTGCTTTTCTTGTGAGCATCTTAAATCCTTGTGCTTTGAAACCTCTGAGCTGGAGGATTAGTGTGTGTTTGTGGGGGTGGCTCTGTCCTGAGTCATCTCTGAGACCCTCACCCTCCCTTATGCTCCTGTGGGAGGTGGGGATTCATCAGCCCCACTTGGAATGAGAGGACTGGAGAAACAAATCAATGGCGAGAGGAATTCCTATTTGGTTCCAGTACTATAGAGAGCACAACTGCTTCTTTGAAATGAACCTTCATTTATTTAGAGGGGAAAGCAGTTAGTTCAATAAGGGCTTCCTGGGGCCTTTCAGCATTTTAAAAGATGGAAGAAAGATTTGGAGCAAGGCAAGGTTCCAGTGTTTTCTAAACAACACACTAAGCCCAGCTACTAGTTGGCTGCCCAGCACTTCCTGCTACCCCCTCCCCATCCCAGCCTTCCCCGCAATGCAATGCACTTCCCTCAATAGCCCAGTCACTTCTTGAGACCCTGACCAGGCCTTCCCCAGGCAGGTGGGAGCTGACCTTCATTATAATACTGGGCAGGTGAAGATTCCTTGGACATCTTGCACATGACCCAAATGAGTAGAAATGCTGCTCTATTATATTCCAATTATTTCCTGTCCCTCCATGGCCTGATTCCAGGGACCAAATAAAGAGGTCCTTGTTTGGTGGAGTCCATCCCTGCTCCAGAGTAAGTGAGAGCTGGTCCCTGGCCCTACTTGGTCTGAGGCCACAGGGAAAGGGTGGGGAAGAGGTTGGAGGGTGTTACAGGTGGGGAGGGCTCCGCAGGAGATGAGAGGCAGCCCAACCCTGCTTCCAAAAATAAAAATAAGGGAGGAAGGTAAACAAATGGGGCTCCTAACTAGGACCCTGCAGGGGGCATGGCTATTTTCCCTCTTTCCCAAGAGGAATAGCAACCCTCCTCCCCCACGGAGAAGACAAACACAGCTATGGAAATCTCCTGCCATCCAGGCTCCTATCGCCAAGTGGAAGTTACTCCTACCTGCACTTGTGTTTGCCAACCACTGTCTTCTCAGATCTGCTTTCTCTCCTTATGAGTAGAAAGCCTTTCATGGAAAATTTAGAATTTGGAACCTTCTTCATATTCCAAAGGAGTTATTGTTCCACATCATGCTACTCTTATTTGGGTTTTATTTGAACTCAGAGGAAGTAGAAACCCACATCTAGGGTTTGCTCGGATGCTCTTGCTGAATTATTAAGAACATGTTAATTAAGCACCTTCTCTATCTGAAGCTCTGTGTACCTTCCAAACCCAAAGCCTGGAGTCCATATTCCTCATCTGCTAAGGCGAGGGGGCCAGGGGAGAGGATGTGGGTGGGGTCAGTTCAGGGGCAGCTCACTGGGACATCTCTGGGAGATGATGGCATGGATGGTCAGAAAGTTTTCATGGCAAGGATAGGAGAAAGGAGCTTTGAGAGCATTATGGTGGCAAGAACGTCTCACTTTTTGTGATGTGGAAGCTGTTATGGCGATAAGGTCTCAGAAAGGCATCAACAGAAAGGGGGAAAGTGGGGAGGGTGGGAGTGAGAAGAAACTGAGGGTGGTCCTGAAGAGCAGGGCCCAGAGAGAAGCCACATCATCCTGCATCACCGTGTGGCTGGGGAATGACCAGACTTTACACTGTGTAAAACCATGGCCTCCAGCAGGCTGGACAAGGGCCCCAGCAGTGGCTCTGATCAGCAGGCCACCTTTTCAGAATCACCACGTGGACTCCTGGGATCCATCTGATCTACTGAGTCAGAGTGTCTGTGGGTTAGGCCTAAGAAGCTGAATGTTTTATCAGGTTCCACGGGTGATTCTGATCCTTATTAGAGTTTGCAAGCCCTTCATCTAGAACCCCGTGGTTCTTTGAAAGTGAGCTCTGAAGCCCACAGAGGTAAAGCAACAAGCCTAAGGTCACAGATCTAATTGATGGCAAAACTCACATGAAAACTAGATGGCCCCTGATCCTCAGAGCAAAGCATGAAAAACCAGACTCCTCCTGACTCCCAAAGCATTCCAACATGCTGGCAGCCTCTTCACCTATTTGGAGCTGTTTCCCTTGCCCCCTACTGTGAGTGCCTGCCCCTTTGATCCATCCCTGCATCCCGCTGGGGCCTGCTCCTTCCTGAGGATACCCTGGTCGTAGCCTCTGCCTGCCAGTGGGCAGGAGCAGAAGGAAGAAAGGCCCAGTTCTCTTCTGAGCCTTTAGTAACAGGTGTGGGGATTGGCAAATGAGTAGAGAAGGAGGAAATACACAGTTATAGCTGAGGGGTGACTTGGGTTAGGTTTGTAGTACTAATAGCTAACTTTCCTTGAGCATTTGCTGTGCACCAGACACTGCATTAAATCCTTTCCATGCATTAGTGTAAACCCCATGGAGCAAATTGTAAACAGGTCTATTTTGCAGATGAAGAAACTGAGGCTCGCAGAAGAGCTGTCTTTGCCCAAGGTCACTTAGCGAATGATACGTGGCCAAATCACTTCCACATACAAGTAGGAGCTTTGGATGGCCCAATGCAGTGTGAACTGTCATCCACTTCAACCTGACAAGCCTGCAAAAGGACCTTGAGACCTTGGGAAAGAAAAGAAAGCTTCTCTGCAGTGGGATGTGATCACTCAGGGTTGGGGCGGGCGGAGCTTAACCCTTTCCACTTAACACACTGAAACCATTCATGACGGGCATTAGCCGGGTTTAGAAATGATAACGTGGAGAGTAGGTTAAACAGCCTTTTTCCTTTATCTTTCTTAAAGGGAAACTCCTGATACCAGTTTGCTTTCTTTCCATTTGCCTCTTTCTCTTAAAGCAGCATGTCTTCAGAATCGTAGTTTCTGGTGGAATTTGGTCGTGTAGGGTTCTAACTGAGCCCCTGGTGTGACTGCAGGCATGTGTGGTCCATGTCACACAGCAGCTGCTACGTTTTCTGATACCACGGCACATGACTTTGCCGTGATCGCCTCCCTCCATTCATTTTTCTGGAGCGTCCCCCAGAGATAGAAGAAATCAAAGCAGATCCGTGCCTCAGAGGAGGGACAAGTGTTTCCCAGCCCATGTGGACAGCATGTCACACTATCCTCTAGGTTTGCCACTTAACCAGACCTCTTCTTCCTGAGAAGAAATCAGTCAGGTAGCCTTTGAATAACTCAGTAGGACCACCAACCAAAAAAAAAAAAAGATGGACATGTTTTTATAGGAGGGGAAGGACTCAATTTCATCCTAGCAGGATTTGGTGTCTGGCAGCTAATGGTGAGGGGCGACTATAATTTAATTCTGGTCATTTCATATAAATCACCAGAGTTAGGAACATTTTTTGGTGAAAACTGAGAATATGTGATCCTCAGGTCATCTCCCTTCTCTTTCAAATCTCAGGCTTTAGATAACTTAAAGGTAAGTTGGGGCTGTGTGACTGTAAAATGCTCTTATTAACTCATAATGAAGGGAGTGCACTGAGGTGATAGCAAGCCGTGCAGGGAGGAGGGGAGCACGCAGTCTCTGCAAAGCTCTTGAGCAGCGTGGGGATCTCTGCAAAGAGCCCTGGAAATGCTGAATGAAACCGCCTTTCTGTGTACGAGCTGTCTCCCTGCTCTCCAGTGTCATGTCTGCGGTAACTACAAACTACTTTGTATGCTGCATTCGTGAGGCTGCCTTAGCTGACACATGATTACTACTGAAATAACGCTGGTGTGATGTTCAAGTCCAGTGGCCTTTTTAATTATTAAACTGAGGCTGTTGAATGAATTATTCTGCATACCAGATTTTCCTCCTGTGGTTCTATTTCAAGCGACTTAGCGTGTTCTACTAACACCTGAGTTGGTTCTTAGCCAGCTATCCAATCTGCAAAGCCTTTGCAGAACAAACAGTATTCTCTAATCTCCAAACACACACAAACTGAAAAAAACACACACTAAAAAACCCCCCAAAAAACCACAGAAAAAAACTTTACAATAAGCTCATCAGTAAAGCCAAGATCAGAAAATGCCCCCGGCCCCTCCACCAAGCCCCCAACTTACCAAGTGGTAGAGCGATGAAGAAGGGTAGCCAACACAAGATGAACATCCCGACCACTATGCCCAAGGTCTTGGCTGCTTTCTTTTCCCTGGAGAACTTAAACAGTTTGACAGCTATGGAACTCCTGGGGTTGTGGCCCTTGGCCTTGGTACTGCTGAGGGTGTCCTCGTGAAAGTTCTTGGAGTGGATCCTCAGGGTCAGCTCCTTGGAGTTGGACATCTCCCTCATGACTCCGGCCTCCAGGTTCTTGGTGGTCCTCTTGGCAACTATGTAGACCCGGCAGTACATGACCAGAATGACAGCCAGAGGGATGTAGAAGGAGCCCAGCGAGGAGAAGAGGGCGTAGAAGGGTTCTTCGGTGACCCCGCATTCCTTGTCATCGTTGGGTGCTGGCTCCTTCCACCCAAGGAGAGGCCCGATGGAGATGACTGTGGACAAGACCCAGACACTGAGGAGCGCCAAGATGGCCTTCCTCCGGGTGACAAGCGTGGGGTACTGCAGAGAATGGCGCACCCCGATGTAGCGATCGATGGAGATGGCGCACAGGCTCAGGATGGAGGCGGTGCAGCACAGGACGTCCACGGCGGCCCAGATGTCGCAGAAGATCCGGCCCAGCACCCAGTAGCCCAGCACCTCCAGGGCAGCCGAGAAGGGCAGGACGGTGAAGCTTAGCAGCAGGTCGGCGATGGCCAGGTTGACGATGAAGTAGTTGGTGGGTGTCCGCAGGTGACGGTTGCAGGCCACAGACAAGATGACTAAGATGTTGCCTACGATGGCAAAGATGATGAAGGCGCCAAGCACCATGCCCACGGAGATGGCCCTGGTGATATCCAGCTGGGGCAGTCTGGAGTTGTTGGAGGTCTGGTTGGGGCCAGTGAAGTTGGCATTTTTCAACTCTCCCCAGTGGGCAGGTGCTGATGTGTTGTGGCCGGTGTCCAGGTCGGGATTCATCTTAGAGTCCGCCCTCCATAGCCAGCGGGTGGACAGGGCTGGAAGGGCTGTGGGGAAGGCTCCTCAGCTGCCCTGAAACTTTGCCTCCCCCACGGTGGGCTTCTTCCCAGAGGCGCCCTCCTGGCGAGGAGGCATCTCCCCCAGCAGCCGGCAGTGCGTCTCCTGCACCGCGCTGCTCGTTCGCTCGCCTGTGCCTGTCAGAGGGAGGAGGAGAGAGGGGAGAGGCGGCAGCTCCAAGTTAATGGTCCACGTCAGGCGCGCCGGCCGGCTCGCGAGGGAGCAGAGCAGCGGGAGGTGGGGTGCGGGCGGGGGGCGCCGGGCTCCTGGCGGGCTCGCCCGCTGCGGGTCTGCGGGCAGCAGCGTCTCCGCCCAGCCAGCACCGAGGAGGGTCCGCTTTCAATGAGCCGCCTCTGGGCTGACTGCACGCTGGTGACATCAGGCGGGGGAGCCCGGCGCCCTGACTCCGTGCGGCACTAGGGGGCAATGCGGGTCCAGCGAAGGCGCCCGCAGCCCCGACGCCGCCACCCTGGTTAGCTAGCTGTGCCCCCCCCGCCCCGTCCTCTCCCGCTCCCGCGGGAAGCCTGAAGATTGACAATGCCGCTCAGCCTACGGAGTGGGGCTGAAACCACCCATAGGGGTGGAGACCCCCCCCCCGTCCTTCCCCCCCCCGCGCGGAAGCTGATGTGTGTGAGTGGGGGTGGGGATGAGGGGGTGGGCAAAAACCACGACTTGAGCGTGGGAATCCCACTACGCCCCCAACCCGAGGTGGCCCGCTGAGGTTCTTTTCCCTCCTATTTACTCCTCATTTAAAAAAGTGGGGTGGGGGTGCTTACCTCTAATAGGATGGCGTCTGGAGTCAACCCCCAGAATTAGGGGGATATGCAACTTGTGTGGCACCTAAAAGAGGAAGAATGCCTAGGTTAGGCAGGTGGGAAGGACTTGAGTCAGATCTGAGACCAACCTCCATCCTTTACCTCTCCATAAAAATAAAAAGGCTTCTCTTCATTCATTCATCCATTCATTCACTTATTCACTCAGACACTCACTCCTTCATTCAACAGATTGTTAACTAAGTGCCCCTGGCCTGCCCTGGGTTCTGTTCTAGGCACTGTGGACATAGACAAAGACCCCTGCCCCCCCCCCCCCAGGAGCTTACATTCTAGTGGGAGGAGACAGTCATTAAAAAATAAGCAAATTGTGAGGGGTGTCCTATGCTGACAGATATCATGGAGAAAATATGGCAAGGAGGGGGGAAATGGAATAGGGTGTGTGTAGGGGGGTGGCATTTGAAATTCTGAATGGGTGCTCAGGATGTCACTGAAATGGTATTTGAGTCAAGACCTGAAAGAAATGAGGAACAAGCTAGTGGGCTATCTGGGGGTGAGGATGGTGATGGTGGGGGTTAGAGACCTCTTGGCATCAGGGGACGGGACTTGGGGAATCTAGTTGTTGGTCCCGCCCCCCCCCTTTCTGCCCATTATCCATGTTGGACATTCAGCTATAGGGACACACTCCCAAAGGTGGGCGAATGGTACTTAGGAGAGAAGGGATGAGGCCAAAGATGCTGAGGGAGAGCCTTATGCTAATGAACAATTATCCAATACTTAGTATGTCCCAATCAGTATGCTAAGTACTCTTTGCATATGAAAGGCTATTCGCATTATCCTTTCCATTTTGTGAATGGGACACCAAGATACAGTAAAGTTTAACTCTGCCCAAGTCCACACAGCCATCAAGCAGAGAAGCTGGGAACTGAACCCAATGTTGAGTCTATGCCAAGTTGACACTTAGCTGCTGTGTCACACCTTTCTCCCAGAAGCAAATTAGGGGGTGGCTTTTCTCCCTCAAAATTTATTGAGATATAATTGACATATAACATTGTGTAAATTTAAGGTATATAACATGTTGATTTGATATACTTATAAATTGCAAAATGATTGACATTACAGTGTTAGCTAACACCTCCATCACATCACATAATTACCATTTCTTTTTGTGGTGAGAACTTTTAAGATCTACTCTCCTAGCAACTTGCAAGTATATAGTACAGTATTATTAACTATAATCACATTAGATACCCAGATCTTATTCATCTTATAACTGGAAGTTTGTACCCTTTGACCAACATCTTCCCATCCTACTCTCCCAACCCCTGGTAACCACCACTCAATTCTCTGTTTCTATGAGCTCAGCTTTTTTAGATTCTACATATAGGTGATATCATCAGCATGTCTCTTTTGGGGTCTAACTTATTTTATTTAGCATAATGCCCTCAAGTTTCATCTATGTTGTTGCAAATGGCAGGGTTTCCTTCTTTCATGGCTGAATGAAATTTCACAGTATATATACACCACATCTTCTTTATCCATCCATCAGCTGATGAACACTTAGGTTGTTTCCATATCTTGGCTATTGTGAATAATGATGCAATGAACATGGAGTACAGCTCTGAGTTCCTATTTTCATTTGTTTTGGACATATACCCAGAAGTGGGATTGTTGGATCATATGGTAATTCTGTTTTTAATTTTTTGAGGCACTTCCATATGGTTTTTCACAGGACTGTACCAATGTAAATTTGAGATAGGGGGTGGATTGATTGTTATAGAAGGCACAGTCTTCCAAGTAGTCAATTTTGGGACCCTGAGCTACTCATGTGGGAGGGAACCCACATTTATTGAGCTCTTACTGATAGCCAAGCACTTACTAACACTACGGTGTCAGGTGAATTTCCCGCCAAAATATAAGATGGCGTGTTAAAATGCCTATATCTTTTGAAGTATGGGTTCGATTGAAATGAAATATTTGGTAATACGTAGTTACAATCGGCCCGAGTTTACACGTTTCCCGCACTCCACCGCAAATCTATATGAACCGAGTTTTAAGACGGCTCCCGCGGAGTACGCGCAATTCACGCGAGCCGACTTAACTCATTTGCCGCAACCCAAGTGCTAATTTTCCTATATTCTTCACAACAACCCTTTGAGAGAAGTATAACCATTCTCCATTGACTGGTGAGAAAAGAATGATTTAGAGCAGTGATGGCAAACCTATGACACGCGTGTCAGAGGTGACACACGAACTCATTTTTTTGGTTGATTTTTCTTTGTTAAATGGCATTTAAATACATAAAATGAATATCAAATATATAAGTCTTTGTTTTAATATGGTTGCAAATATCAAAAAATTTCTATATGTGACACGGCACCAGAGTTAAGTTAGGGTTTTTCAAAATGCTGACACGCCGAGCTCAAAAGGTTTGCCATCACTGATTTAGAGAGTGTTTGTATATTCTGAGGTCACATGACCAGTACACATGTGGCAGATTAATGAGCAGTCACAGCTGGAGATTGAAAAGTAAAGCCTTACGCTTTCTTTTACTCCTGTCCACAAGCCTGCATCTAGGGCTTCCCACTGTCACTATAACCTGATATTCAAGGCTAGGGAACAAGGAAGTCACTCAGGGTGATTCACATTTAGGATCCTCAACCTAGAGAAAGGTTCTGAATTTCTTTTTATTTATTTTATACATATATTTTGGGGGGTAGGTGGTTATTATACATCTAAGGTTTTAATCTTTTCCCACCAAAATGCACTCCCAAATGCACAAAACACACAATTTCAAGGGATTCCATGAGATTAAGACAGTGGTTCTCAACCTTCCTAATGCCGCGACCCTTTAATACAGTTCCTCATGTTGTGGTGACCCCCAACCATAAAATTATTTTCGTTGCTACTTCATAACTGTAATTTTGCTACTGTTATGAATCGTAATGTAAATATCTGATATGCAGGATATATTTTCATTGTTACAAACTGAACATAATTAAAGCATAGTGATTAACCACAAAAACAATATGTAATTATATATGTGTTTTCGGATGGTCTTATGCGACCCCTGTGAAAGGGTCATTCGACCCCCAAAGGGGTTGCGACCCACAGGTTGAGAACCGCTGGATTAAGATATCTGAGGTAGAGACAGCTCTGAAAACTGATTTATTTCCTATTTTAATTAAATTGGCTTAAGTTGTTTTTTGATATCCTATATAATAAAAGGCTAATATGCAAATTGTCCCCTCAGGAGTTAGACTGCTCGCTATGACATGTGCTGACCACCAGGGGGCAGTGTGAAAGG
Source organism: Myotis lucifugus (assembly GCF_000147115.1). Lineage (NCBI taxonomy): Eukaryota > Metazoa > Chordata > Mammalia > Chiroptera > Vespertilionidae > Myotis > Myotis lucifugus. Next base: position 431,318 of record NW_005871104.1, read on the forward strand.
AAGGGAGGCCCCAGCCGGCAGTGGGGGCAAGGAAGGCCCTGATTGGCCCTGATTGCCAGCCAGGCCTAGGGACCCTACCCATGCATGAATTTCATGCACCAGGCCTCTAGTTTTAAAATAAGAGATTCACAGATTTATGGTGACTTCACTCTTCAAGAACTATTATAACCCTCACTTGTCCATTTTTCATTTTGGAGGTGGCCCAGGAGGCAGTGGCAAGTAGTATGCTCCCACAGCTAGTCAGGTGCAGAGCTGGTTATCAAACAGGGGTTCCGTGGCTCACAGAGCTGCACTCCTTCCTCTGCTCCAGAGGGAAGCCACACAGGACAGCTACTCATGACTTACATAGCAGGGTGTGAGACCGGGACAACTCTGTGCCAAGGGTCTTTATGAAGACGGGAGATTGTCCTTGGTCCTGGGTGGCTTATGTATTGCCTGTCTGAAGCTAGGGGTTGGGCCAGATCGCCTAGATCAGGGGTCCTCAAACTACGGCCCGCGGGCCACATGCAAATACAAATATTGTATTTGTTCCCGTTTTGTTTTTTTACTTCAAAATAAGATATGTGCAGTGTGCATAGGAATTTGTTCATAGTTTTTTTTTAAACTATAGTCCGGCCCTCCAACGGTCTGAGGGACAGTGAACTGGCCCCCTGTTTAAAAAGTTTGAGGACCCCTGGCCTAGATCTAGCTAATCAGCTTCCCTTGCTGGGGTGAAGTGACCCCCGAAGGCAACCTTGCTGTCCTTTCTCCCTTTCATCCACAATGGTGGTAGGAGCCCAGTGTCACACACTCAGTTCCCACCATTTTCGTTCCTCTTCAGATCAAGGATGATGGTGCTTCTCTTGAACTGGTTTATTCCCAAGGGGGAGTGGGAGGAGGAAGAGAATGCCAGTAAGTCGGCAGAAGCTGGCAATTAACACAAAGCCAGAGATGTGGGAGAGGAAGAGTAGGACAGAACGGAGAGCAAGCCCTGAGCCCACATTTCGATGGTGGTGGCCCATTTCCCACTTCCCTGGGAACTAATCTCACCAGCTATTGAACAGCCAGCAACACACCATTGAATTTACAGAGGCTGTGTCTACATAATCACAGTAACCAGCTGCAGTGTGAAAACTCAGCCTATCAGATATTTTCCTGTGGTGGCAAAAGGCCAGGAAAAGGAAAAGAGCAAATCTGAGATTCAGAGTTGGTTTATACTTGTTTTGAAAAGAGAAAAGTGTGTTACCTAGATGAGACCTTATGTCTTCATTCAAGTGTCAGGATGTGGAAGAGATTATTGAGCCACATCCAGAGGTTCAAAATCCTTGTAGATTTCAGACATGTTGTCATTTACCAGTGTCTTTCATGAAGACAAAACAAAAATCCCACCATAAGGCAGACCGGTATTAGCTTTAATAGCAGCCATGTACCAGGACCCCACTGAAGCTAATGGTCCTTTCCTTGCTGTTCCTCCCCTCTCTTCCTTGGAGATGCCTCTTAACCCTCCTGGCTGATATCTGACCGATGGAATTGACCGTTTGTTTAGGTGTCATGAGGATACAGACGCTATTTTATTTTCTCGGTACTCCCTGGGGCAAAGCCAAGCACAGAGCTCTGACTCACTCGAGGCTTGGGGAAGAAGAACCTTTTCATTATCGGTGATTACATTAGAATCCTCTGATGTTGCAAACTCCGATTTCTGGGAGCCCTCTAGGTGAAGCTGCCACTGAGTTTGACCTCTGTGGAGACCAAGGCAATGGGAGACTCAGAGATCTGCTTCGAGGGTCTATGGGAGGAGAGCTCTCACATGGGATCATGCAGTTTTGCATGGTTCTCCCTCTCCAGCTCTCTTCAGTTTTGCATTCAAGCAGCTATATATAGGGGCATCTACCCTGTGTCAGGCACCATGAAAGGTGCTGTGGGTGAATCAAAGATTAAATCAAACGAATAGCTTAGCACTGATCTAGGTGCCATGGGCAATGAATAAGATGGGAGAGCACCCTTCACAGAGTACCTTCTATGTGCCAGGCACTGTGCTAGGTAGGTACTCTGTGTGCATTTATGCAAATCTTCGCAACAATGAAAAGCAGGAATTACCCCCATTTTACAAATGAGGAAACTGAGGCTCGGAGAGGTTCTGTGACATGGCCAAGCTTATTCAGTGAGTAAGCAGCATTGGTATTCAGAGCATTATTGTCAGGCTCCAAAGCTTCATCCCTCTCTCTGCACCAGACTGAGATTTAAAAAAAAAAAAGGCAGCAGAAGGTTCAGTGTTCGCCTTGAAGGAAATTACAGCAGAAGACAGAATGTGATCAGGTTCCTGAGCGAGGCAGAGGTCAGGGAGCGGACGGCAAGGCAGAGCTGGCCAGGCGAGAAGGTCCTGCCGAGGAGCTGCTCAGGTCGGGCTTCCTGGCCAACACCCGGTCTGCTGAGAATTTGAGAGCCGACTTGGAATCTAATCCCGCCTCCCTCATTTAATAGCTACTAATGTGACCTTGGGCAGGAGAGTAAAGTGATTAAGAGCCTGAACTTTGGCATCCAACAGACCTAGATTTATGTTCCAGTTCTACTAATTTATTAGCTGTGTGTCCTTGGGCAAGTCATCTATCTAATCACTCGGAGCCCCACTTGCCTCATCTGTAAAATGAAGATCGAAATAGTCCCTGCCTCATAGGGTTGAGGTGAGGATTAAATGCAATAATGTGTGTCACGTGCCCAGCACAGAGTAATAGTAATAATATCAGCTAAGGGTTATTAAGTGTTGGCTAGGTGCTAGGCATTGTGCCCCAAATGCCTTATGGCCATGATCTGATTTAATCCTCATAATAATATTATGAGGTAGATGCTATTATTATCAACATTTATAGATGAGGAAACTGAGTCTGAGAATAGTTGCCCAAGGCCACAGGGGTTAGCCAGCACAGCTGGAATACAAAGCACTCAGTGAATGAGGCTGAAAATGAAAAAAGAGGAGGTGCGAGGCATCTGCTCCAGCTACACGGGGGTCGTGAAGGGAGGCTGAGGAGCACCCTTTCTCCAGGGCAGGGGACACTTCAGGCGTTTCCTCCACCTCCAAAGGCAGCAGGTCAGAGGATCCTGGGCGTGAGGGATTTCAGTTCCCTCTGGTAATGACAATTTGTCAATTTTTGTTGAGCACAGATTCCCTCAACTCAGGAATTCTCATTGCACAGCCTTCCTGGGAAGGTAGAGAACTCAGGAGTATCCCTTTGCAGCAGGCTGGTGAGGATTAATTGCCAAGTCATCCAAGGGCTGAATTCATGTCACATGTTTGGGAAGAGCCCTGAGTTGGAGGTCTGGGGTGTGAGGGCACAGGAGTGTGGAATGTGAAAAACCTGCTAACTCAGGAGTGGGAGAAGGGGTCTATTCTCCCTTGGGCCCCAGCAGCTCCTCTGGTGGGTGGGACAAGATAAATAGGTTGCCCACACCAACCCGTGGTGCTGTACAGTCGAGGGCCAGGAGGGAGAGTGTGCCGTTTTCTTGAATGACTCTGGCTGTCTCTTTATGGTCATGGACTTTGTCCATCACTTTGCCCAGGAATCTGTGGTGACCCCAAAATTGATCTAGGAAGGGTCTCTAGGCTGTGATCTGGTTTGGAGCTGGGTGGGCAGTAGTGTCTGCAGCATGCTCTCCACGAGACAGATGTCTTTGTCCATATCAAAGACTGAGGGCAGGGAGCTGATGGAGATTTTACTGGCACTAAAACTCTCCCAAGCTGCCTCTGTATTGCTGCTGCCAGAATGTACTTTCTAATCACACTGTTGAAACCATTAAAGGTTAAAGTAAGACATAACAAAACAAAACTTATGGCAATAGGCTCTTTACAGCTGACTTTTGAAGGCTACACTGTTGTAGTTAGGATTATGGACTTGAGAAATGTCAGAATCAGAAGGACCCTAGAGACCGTCTAGTCTAGGGCTCAGCAAACTATAGTCCTTGGAACAAATCCAGGCTTGTGCCTGTTTGTTTGTTTATTTATTTATTTTTTGGTAAATAAAGTTTTATTGGAACACCACACCCATTTGCTTGCACATTGTCTATGGGTGCTTTTTCATGCTACAATGACAGAGTTGAGTGGCTGCAACAGAGGCCCTATGCCCTGCAAAGCCTAAAGTATTTGTTCTCTAACCCTTCATAGAAATCCTTTGTTGACTTTGGGCTAGTCCAGTGGTTCTCAACCTTCCTAATGCCGCGACCCTTTAATACAGTTCCTCATGTTGTGGTGACCCCCAACCGTAAAATTTTTTCGTTGCTACTTCATAACTGTAATTTTGCTACTGTTATGAATCGTAATGTAAATATCTGATATGCAGGATATATTTTCATTGTTACAAATTGAACATAATTAAAGCATAGTGATTAATCACAAAAACAATATGTAATTATATAAGTGTTTTCCGATGGTCTTAGGCGACCCCTGTGAAAGGGTCGTTCGACTCCCAAAGGGGTCGCGACCCACAGGTTGAGAACCGCTGGGCTAGTCCATCCCTCTTATTTCACATGTGGGGACACAAAGGCTCAGAAAGGGGGAGGGATTTGCCTAAGGCAGAGCCAGTGTCAGTATCCTGGGATTTTGATTCCACCAATGTGATTTTTTTCCCCTTTTTTTGCTGTCACCCATTTCCACAGTCTGGAGCAGGTTTTGCATTTGAATTATAGCTTTAGTTGACCAGATGTATGATCATGGGCAAGCTACATAAACTCTTTCAGACCTGGGGACAATGCATTCTATTTTCTTGAGATAAGGCACATACAAGGTGATTGTGACAATTAAAGGAGCCTGTAATGCTTAGGCTGGGATCTGGCTCATAAAAAAACATTCAACCCCAAATAGCTACTGTTATTGTATTGATGTCCTCTGTGATTTTATATGCATTAATCTAAACCCTCCCACTCCACATTTCATGAGGGAAAGGACTACTCCTTACCAGTGGTTTTTTACCTTTTTAGGTTCTAGATCTTATTGAGAACCTACTGAAAGCTATGGGCACATGGCTTTACTCCACCCTTTTCCTGAATTTCTGACAGGGACTTCCTCATTGCCAAGTTCCTAACAGGCCCCTTGATGACTTGATATTCACCCTGTTACTTCTTATTTTTGTTTGATGGGCCTCTCTCCTGCTAATTGCATCTTGGTGTCACCTCTTTCAGTCTTGGGCAACAGAACTAACCCACTGTTCCCCATTCATCATGCAGTAGAACTTGAACTGAATAAAGTGAATGTCCTTTTGGAGTTTGTGGTCTAGGATGAATAACAGAATGTGCATCTGAGGATGCATGGAGAATTGTGTGAGACATTGAACACGGATGCAAGTTAAATAAGGAAACAAAATACATGACGCTGGTCTCAAATTTCTCCATACTTCCTCTTCTTCCTCTCTTGTGGCCCTCTGAACCAAACCATCCAACTCTTTTGGAGGATTTCACTTGTGGCAGCCACCAAGTTCAGTAAGGTCTACAGGAAGTGGTGGAACCTTTTTCCTTGGGGGCATCTAAAAATGGTATCTGGATAAAGTGTTAGAGCCCAGCTTCAGAGAGGACAGACTAGGGCCCTGGGGAGCAAGGCAAGTAAGTGATGTCAGAGGGTGACTTGTGCCTTCTCATCTCTTCTCTGGCAGAGATGACAGGGTAGGACGCAGGATGGGGGTGGATATGCTTGGGAACTGGTGTGTACATTATTGTGGGGCCCATGGGCATGAAAAAAGAGGGCAGAGGGTGAGAAAGGCAGTTTTCTTTGCCCATCTCCTTCGTGTACTGAGGAATGCTGGGACAGGAAATGCCCAGCGTTTCACAGATGTTTACTGGACGCCAAACTGGCAGATTTGGGAGTCCGGAAAAGATGAAGGGTGTAAAAGGAGGAGCCTTGGTTTTTCTGTCTCTTGGGGGACTGCCCTGGTAAGTGCTTGGGGGTGGAGTTTGGGGAAGATTTTGTGAAAACTTCTAGATAGGAGCAGCCTGGTATAATGGCAGTTAGCTGCATGCTGTGAATTACAAGTTCCTGGAAGGGCCTCCAAATATCTACCCTGCCTTTTGGAGTGCTCTCCATTGAGAGGTAGGCACTGTCTCTGCCCAGGCCCTATTTTAACTAACTGTGACTGACTGAGTGCAGTCATGCATCAGGCATTGTGCTAATTCACAAGCAACATCTCATTTAATCCTCCAAAAACACTTTTGTGGAAGACATTGTTGTCTTCAATTTGCAGGTGAGGCAACTGAGGATAAAATTAATTACATGTCCACGATTACCCAGAGATGGGATTAGGGCAGAGGCAGTTTGACTCAAAATCGATACTTTTCACCTCCCAAATACTACCCAAATTTGGCTGTAGGCTGACCTCTCAGCTAAACAAAATTACAGGAATTTCTGGGCAAACCTTAGCCAGCCAGGTACATGCATTCAGAGGCAGAAGGTGTTTTGGACTGTGTGTGCAACATGGGCCCTTCTCTAGAGTGGGGTCCTCCCTGGGAAGCTCAAGTGGGCTCGAGGGCATGTGTCAGGCTAGAATCTCAAATCTTCCAAGAAGAAAAGTGGAAGACCTGACCCCATAATTGTCTTTAAGGACTGCAAAGGCTATTGATCCCATGATGATAACCAACTCTGTTACCTATGAGAGATAGAGATAGAGATAGAGATAGAGATAGAGATAGAGAGAGAGAGAGAGAGAGAGAGAGAGAAAATAGACTGATGCTAGTCAGACCTAAGGAACTAGCTTATGAAACATCAGATCAAGTTCTAGTTTCTGGCGCTTCCTAGCTTTGTGACCTAGCTTTGTGACCTTGGGCAAGTTACTTCATTTATTTAAGCTTCGGTCTGTTTATCCGTTACATGGATATTTGTCAGGATTCAATGGGACTTTGGCACCTAGAAACCTCCTAATAAATGTTATCTTTGAGTTATGTGTAATTATAAAAACATAAAACAGATTTCTCAGAATCTGGGGTATTGAGGTAAAGATTTTCCTAGTTGACCTCTCAGTGAATCTTCTAACCCTTTACTTGCCAATTGATATAATTGATTACTTTTTTTTTCTGATATAAATAGTCCTGAAAAATTAGTGGCTGGAAAAATAACAATAATACAAATAACAATAGCTACCATTGGTTGAGAATCCTACTGTGTGCTAGGTTTGTATTATAGCCTTTACACACACTATCTCATTTTAACACAAAATCCTAGGTAGGCAGAAGTAATATATCTGGCCTTTGAGATGCAACATCTGAAATGGCTTCTGCCATACCCAGAGAGCCTGAGCTTGCTGGAAATATTTCTTCTTGCAGAGAACTCCTGGCAAGATTAGAGACAAAGCCAGTGCCGGTGTGGGTGGGCTTGGGGAGTGGGGTGTGGTGGGCAGTGGGCCCTGTGAGCTCTCTGTGCAGAGGGAAAGGGAAACAGCTTGGTTCAGCAGGCAGGTGGCAGGCTCCCAGCCTATAATTCTTGGTTCCTGGTACAATTAGCGTCAACAGGAATTTTCCTTGTAAATCAAACCAAAGAGGCTCACAGACTAAAAACCATCACATCAGAAGCCGACCATTCATGCCCTAGAAAGGCAGGGAAGGAAGGGGGCACCTGAGAACCCCCACCTCTCCCTAATACTTCAGAGAGGTCCATATCTATGAGAAGGGGAAGAAGAGAAGGGGGAAAAGGGCAGAGAACAGACTCCAGTGAATATACATCTTCAACTGAATTCCAGGGGCTGAGTGGAGAAGTGAAAAGGAAAAAAGTACTCAGTCTGGAGGTGTTTTCCCCCTCTCAAGTCAATCTGCGAAACTTATCCCTAAAGCAACAGAACCAACTCTAGGTGTGAAAGTTTAGTCCTCTGTTCTCACCTGAAAACTTTAGAATGTTCCTTTGCTCCGTCTGGGGGACTGCCCACGTTCCCCCTTCTTGGTGCTGCTCCCGTGGGAGGCTAAGAATTTAGGAAGAAGGAAATATGAAGCCATTGAACAGACCAAGGTTTGCCTACACAGCCAAAGATACCAAACTTTCCTGGGCATGAGCCACCTACAGGGGGCCTTAAAATTCAGATTCCTGGGTCCCGGCTGCAGTAGGTCTGAAGTGAGGCCCAGGAATCTATATTTTTCACAAGTCACCCAAATGATTCTACTGCAGAAGACTGGCAGACCACATTTTGAGAAACATTATTGTAGTCTGTTACCCCCCATTTACAGATCATTGAATGGAGGCCCAGAAAGTACAAATGACTTGGCTGAATGTCTCACAGAAAGGGTTCTTGTAGGGTCTAGGTCTTAAACCCAGGTTTTTTGATGACCTGTCTAGCTAGTCTTGCCTCAGCTGGACACATTAAAGATGACTTTGGCCTTCACGTGCTGTTCCTTATTCCTTGCTAGGCAAGGGCCATCCTCTTCTTCACAGCTCAAATCAAGGGTCACTTCCTCAGGGAAGACTTTCTTGCCTCCTCCCCACCTTAGTCTAGGTGAGGTTCCTTTCTTCTCTGCTCTCAGAAAACCACATCCCTCTCCTTCACAGCATTCACCCTGGTTTGTGATTACACAGCCTCCACGCGATTATTGCATCAATATCTGACTGCCTCCCTGGACTTCAGTTTGCTCATCCAAGGGCCTAGCACAGTGTGTGATGGACAGATAGTAGGTACTCAATAAATATTTATTAGATAGTAAGTGAATGAATGAATGATAGTGTTAACTGAAATGTCTGCCTTTCAATGAGCTTTCTCTTTTGAGGCTTTTGGGGGGGAGGGTGTGGGAAGGGAGTGTCTTGTTTTTGGCCACGGCTATGTGATCCTAACTGCTCATCTATCCCTGAAACCAGAGCTTCTGGGAGGCAAAACTGTGTAGGAGGAGGTTTACTTTCCTTGATTTTGTTTGTCTGTTTGTCTCTCTTCTCTATCATTTCTTTAATCTTTCTGTTATTACAGCAAATTTTATGTTGGGGATCCATTCTCCTCTATGCAAGCCTCCTTTCCTTTCAACTCTAACCCTTGCCCAAGTTCCCAATGCCCCCATGTTGCCTCTAGGCATCCCTGAATCCTGAACTTTTCTAACGCCCTGTTCCTGGTCAAAATCAACCAGTCCAATGTTCTACCTCCTGAAGGCCTGTGTTACGACAACTCTTCAAAGTGATGGCTTCCTCCCAACAATGGATCATGACCTCATCTGTTGCCTCCCCTCCTCCCCTTTAACTTGAACTAAGCTCATCACTTTCTTAGCCAAAGTTGTGCTGCTCCAATGAGCTGGTGAAATCTTTGATATTAGGGATCATCCTCTATGGAGCCCAAGAAGCACTGATGGTGGGAGGAGGATTCTAATGATCAGCAAATATCTATTGAGCCCCAAGTTAGGGTCTGAGGGACATACAGAGATAAAGAGTGTGTTTTTTCTCTCAAGGATCTTTATGGAGGTGTCATGGACTCACATTTAACAACAGTGTGGTAATTAAATAACATTTCTAGACACTTGTTGCTTGTCCAACAATGATGGTAACCAACAAGTGCTATGAGTGTAAATTAGATTCCATGTATAATGTACTTTGTATTTGGCCTGACACACAGTAGGCCCACTCAATCATGCTAATTCTTCTTCCCTCTAATGGAAGGAGGGATTTTTCAGGGCTTGAGTAGGTGAGCTGGCCTCCACTGAGGAGGGGTGTTCTCTTTGTGGTTCTGGGGAGAATATTCAACTCAACTCCATAAATGCACTCGCTTATATTCAGAATTGATTTCTGTTTGAAAACAATTACTCTCTTTGCATTCAAGTGGGTCTCCTAGGATCCAGCTGAGCCACACTCTTACTTGCTGTGTGTACACAGGAGAGAGGCATTCAGAAGAGATTGTGTAGCCCCGTGGTCGGCAAACTGCAGCTCGCGAGCCACCTGCGGCTTTTTGGCCCTTTGAGTGTGGCTCTTCCTAAGCCTTAGGAGTACCTTAATTAAGTTAATAACAATGTACCTACCTATATAGTTTAAGTGTAAAAAATTTGGCTCTCAAAAGAAATTTCAATCGTTGTACTGTTGATATTTGGCTCTGTTGACTAATGAGTTTGCTGACCACTGGTGTAGCCCATCCTTCATTTCATAGATGGGGAAACTGAGGCCAGACAAGTGACTTGACCATGGTGACTCAGAGCCAGAACCAGAATAGAAGCCCCTAATGTCCAGCTCAATACTCTCAAATACAAATATATTTAATATAACTATATATTATTTACATTATTTAATCCCTAAGCAAATGAAAACAGCTTTTAAAAAAAGTATCAAAGTAAATTGTGCTTTTGGTAAAACTAGGGAAAGATATAGAGAACAAAAGGGAATCACTCTTTGTTCTACTGTCCAGAGAGAGCATCACTGTAAACATTTTGGCAAATGTTTTCTAGACTTTCCACATTCACACACACATGCACACACATGCACACATATGCAAACATGCACACACACTTGCACCCATGCACACATACAAGTGTATCTTGTTTGGGCCCCTCACCTCCATTCAACCTCCTTGGTACTCACAGCTGTCCCGAGTCCCACCTCTCAGACACAGGCTCATCCCCTCCTATGGCTCTAGGGTTGAACCCTAATTCAATCATAGCCAATGAGAGCCCTAGGACTTCTTTGCTATGAGATTTGAAGATGAGGGGAAGTAGGATTTGGAGCAAGGTCTGAGGCATTACAGTCACCATGTGACCACTGCGAGGGTGCCCGTATGAATGTGGAGCTGAACAGAGCTGACTGATAGTGTCTGTCCTTCCCACTCACCCCCACAGGAGTTATTCCCATGAGGATAACTCTAGTGCTTTAGAGAAGCTAGGTGCCAATGGCCAGTGGATCCAATTCTTAGCAGAAGGACTTTGAGCAAGTCACTTCTTCTCTGAGCCCAGTTTTCCTCATCTGTAAAGTGGGATACTACTTGGGAGGTCATAGTGAAGAAAATATGCTACTAGTTCTATTAATCCCAATAACAATTACATTTATAGCTGCCTCTATTGATTGTTTGCTGTGGTCAGGACTTATGACAAACAGGTCAATATATTGTTTCATTTAATCTCCATACCCACAGAGAGTGGGAGGGGGACCTGCTCTGGCTGTTTGTGTAAAGGTAAAGGATTGAAATGCAGGACCTGATTCCAGCTGCCCAGATTTCTGTCTCAGTTCAACCTCCCTTGGTACCCACAGCTGTCCCCTGAGTTCGCCACCTAACTGATCCCTTTGCCTCTTTGAGTGTTTGGTAGCGGGATCTTGATGCTTTTCAGGTCCTCTTGTCTGGGGGCCATCTTGCCCTTTGCAGGGAACAGGACACTGATTCCAAACTAGAGAGTGGGAAGCCCCTGCAGGGTTGTCACTGAGAGGGTGGGGACATTGGCCAGAGTCCTGTCTGTCTGCAGTGCTTCCCTCCTGGCTGTGCCCCAGTGTTCCCTAGGTAACCACGGGGATGCTGCACAGATTTATGGCCCTGCTGCTCCTGAGTAAGTACCTGACAGGTTTTGTCCGAGACAGATGGTGTCTGGCTCCCAGATGACTCATTGGGAGGGGAACAGACACCCATGGGTGACACAGAAGAAAGAAAACCCCCTCCTTCTCACCTCCCACAAGCAGGGAGACTGAGAGTAATTTCTCCATCACACAGGCTATTCAAAAGGCAGATATTCAAGGCTCCCATATTATGGATGGGGGCACTGAGGCCCTATTTCATCCATTCCTTCACTTATTGCACGAACATTTGTTGAGCTTTGTGCTAGGCTGTGTTAAGACTATGTGGAAAATGCAAATGTGGGAAAAACATAGACTCTGTCATCAACAATACTATTGATTATTCAGGCGAATAAGTCATGGAACAGGGAACTATCACCAGGGTGGGATTTAAAGTGTGGGGCAGCCCCAAGAGTGAGCATGTCAATCATTTGTGTTCAAATGGGTTCAACTTTACTTTATTCTTTCAGCATCTACCTGGTGCTAAAGACAGCCGAGATGAACAAGAAATCCCTTAGGAAGCTTTTAGAAAGGTGCTGGATTTTCCTCAAGGTTGATTTTAAGAAAGTTGAATGATTCAGAACTGAAATTACATAGTGGGTTCATTAGTTCATGCTGGCATTTAGCAAGTCTTTATTTTTAAAGTATTGTTCCTATTGGGATCCTATTTGGCCTGTTTGGCTGGTTCTGGAGGCAGGAGGGGTACACCACCTGGGAAGTCCCCTCACTCCCCCCCCCCCGCCCCCAGGGAGTTGAGCTGGCTACTCTAAGGCAGAGAAAAGAGAAGATTTCACTGGGTCCTTTCAGAGAGCGAACTATGCTTGGTCTCCACTTGGGAGCCTGTTGGAGTAACACACATATGTTATATTGTGAATAATTCTACATTAATGTGCCTACTTAAAAAAAACCACCAATATGTCCATATATAAATTTTCTGCTTCTGAGTAGTCACTTCAAGAGGTGATAAGCTTGTTTCAATAATCCCATTAAATTATATTTTTCCTCCTCTTTTAATATTGTTCTCAAACCAATGCATGTTCTTGGGAACATTATGGTGGAGTCAAGCACTCATTGTTTGAGAGCAGATGTGATTTTTAGAAGCAATCAATAGTCCTTATGGAGGCACATAGTCCTCTCTCATCCTTGGCTGTCTGTCCCAGATTCTTTCCATCATGTCCCCGGGCTGTTTTAAATGGCTAGGGGCTAACTCCTTACCCTCCAGGGCTTGGTCAGTGGGGGATGTGGCAGGAGGGAAAGAAATAGGAGAAGCCAGGACATTTATCTCCCCACCCCTACACTCCTTCCTCTCTGTTTCTTGGGGGCTATTTCCGGTAAAGGTTCATCACTTCCATGGTTCCTTTTCCACTAGAAAGATCACACACATATAATATATATAAATAATCCTATATAATAAAAGTGTAGTATGCAAATTGTCCCCTCCACCGGGAGTTGTCTGGGAGTTCAACCAGGGGGTGGGTTGGCTGGGGGAAGGGAGGGAGGCCCTGGCCGGCAGCTGGCAGCCACTAGGGACTCTACCAGTGCACGAATTTCCTGCATTGGGCCTCTAGGGTGTGTGTGTGTGTGTGTGTGTATAATATATATATATATATATATATATATATATCTATATATCTATATCTATATCTATATCTATATATCTATATCTCAATGGCTTGAACTTGCTATAAAATATAATAGAAAAGAGAATTTACTCACAATAGCAACCAAATATGCAACACCCAGGAATATCTTTAATGAGAAATGTAAAGGATGGCCCTGGCTGGTGTGGCTCAGTTGGTTGAGCGTTGTCCCATGAACCAAAAGGTCACATTTGATTGCAGGTCAAGGTACATGCCTGGGTTGCAGATCTCCAGTAGGGGGCAGCCAATTGATGTTTCTCTCTCTGTCTCTCTCTCTTCCTCTTCTCTAAAATCAATAAAAACATTTTATAAAAAGAAATGTAAAGGACGTATATGGAGAAAATGATAAATTTTTAGTGAAGAGCATGAAAGAAGCTTTAAATAAATGGAAAGACATGTTATGCTTCTGGAAATAATGGAATCTACTTAAGGCAATTCCATAAAAAATATCAATGGGATTTGGAGGAAACTTAATGAAATGATTCCAACGTGCTTCTGGAAGAATACATGCTTAATACCAAACAAATTTAGAAAAAGAAGGGTTATGTGGAGGTAACTGCCTACAAATTAAAATGCTTGATAATGTGACTGGCACAGGATTAGGCTGGCAGATTATTAAAATAGATCACCTAAAACCAGATCCACCTATGCACCAGAACTAATATGCGACATTTCCACTCTTCACAAATGGTGTCAATTTTGGATATTTGAAAAAATAAATAAATAGCTAGATGTTTACTTTTCACCTTACATAAAATATAAATTCCAGATAAATTAGAGATTTAAATGTAAACATCTAAATTATAAAACTTCTAGAAGAAAGGATAGGTGCATAGTTTTAGCTTCTTAGGATTAGGGACATACTTTTTTAACAATGTTATCAACATCAGAAACCACAAAAGAAATGAAGAAATGAGTATGAATATAAATAAAAATGTGGAACTTGTGTGGTAAAACCTCCCACATTATCAAGCTAAAACAAAGGATATATTAAAAACATATTTTCAACTTACATTAATAATCAATATTAATATTCTAGATACTTAAAGAATCTTTCTAGATCAGCCGTGGGCAAACTACGGCCCGCGGGCTGGATCCAGCCCGTTTGAAATGAATAAAACTAAAAAAAAAAAAAGACCGTACCCTTTTATGTAATGATGTTTACTTTGAATTTATATTAGTTCACACAAACACTCCATCCATGCTTTTGTTCCGGCCCTCCGGTCCAGTTTAAGAACCCATTGTGGCCCTCGAGTCAAAAAGTTTGCCCATCCCTGTTCTAGATCAATCATGAAAAGAAGAATAACTTCCAAATAAAAATGTGGAAAGGACAAGAAGGGATAAATCTTAAATAAAATACGTAAAAAATCAATAATCATATAAAGCTTTGTATAGTAATAAAATAAATGCAAATTACACAACAATGATATCTAGATTTTACCTACTGGGTAGGTAGAAAGGAATAAAACTAAGTGTGAAAAATCAGAAAAGGATGAAGCAAAATTGATTCTCTCACACAGAGTTGGTAGGCGTGTAAATTGGAACTTTTCTAAAGGGCCTTTGAGAAAATGTGTCAAAAGATTCTAAAATATGTATAGCATTAATTTAGCAATCCCACTTGTTGGAATTTATCTTAAGAAAATAAGCAAACAAATGTGCAAAGATCAGCTCATCACAGTTTTTCTGTCAAAGCAAATTCACACACACATATACACTTACGCCTAATTGGAAATGTCAGGGTAAATGTCTACCAATAGGGAACTGGGTAAGACATTATAGTACATCCCCATGGAGAATACTATGTAGCCATTTAAATGACAAAAATGTCAACTCATGACATAGCATATATTCCATGACATTCTGTCCATGAAATATTGAAAGTGAAAAAATGAGGGTGTTAAACTATACAAATAGTTAAAGCCGTTTTTATAATTATGTAAATGTTTAGATGATTAGAAAGAGGTAATAAGCATATATACAAATATATTTGCTGGGATTATATTTGAGTAAGTGGAAGGTTTATAGATGATTTCACACTTTTCTATATTTTCTAAAAGTTTTCTTTTCTTTTATAAACAATAGATATGTAACCAACTGTCCATCTTTCCCTCCAAAAATTATTTTGAAAGGGCAAAGTCAATTGGAGCCAAGTCTGTTAAGCAATGTAGGTGTCAAGATGGAAGGCTTTTTCACAGAGAGGTCTACTTACACTGTACTTATCCTTTTCCCACAAACTTTTGGCCCATTTTTTCCCCTTTCGCTAGAAATACTCTTTCCAAGATGCCTTTCTCCTCTTAATAATCTCAATCCTCTCTACCTATGAAAGTTCTACCCAGCCTTCGAGGGTTGGCTTAGTCGCTGTGGCCCTCTCCCCATCCTTGTAGCCAGATCTGCTTGCTCTTTCCTCAGTGTTCCCACAGTGCTGTGGACACAGCTCCAGCACAGTCCACACATGCAACCAGGTGTCACAGTTTCCTGGGAACTTCCTGTCCTATTATCTTCCCTTTACAGGGGAATCAAGCTGGAGATTTGCAGGTTGGGATGAAGGTGGGGAAGCACCACCTGAAAGAATGGAAGGCATCCAGTTGCAGGAGGGCTCAGCGTGCTCACATCCATGCAGGTCCAAGTACAGAAGTTAGGGAGGGGACCAAATCTGGCTGTGTGGACTTAAACTGGAACCAGAGACATCATACCTATCAGGACCATGTGCTTACAAGGATTCTTGGTTCTAGAAAACCAGCTCCAATTAGCTTAAGCAAAAACCAGGAATTTATTATGTTAGTTGAGTGTAACACACAATTCAAACCTGTGTTTGGGCTTCAGCAGCAACTGGACCCAGGGGTTTAAGAACTTTTGGATAACTCCTCACATACCACATCTCATCTTTGTTTCCTTCTTTTTTTCCCCCACAGGATGAAACCCTTTTCTTTTGATTCACATGATGAGAAACAAGACCACAAAAGTCGTAATTTTTACATTTTAAGAATGTAGGCAGTCACAAAAAAATCTGGCTCCTTTATACCAGTCTTATTCTAAAACTCCCACGGAAGGGTTCAGATAAATTTGAGGGTCAGATAAATTACATGTGGGCCAATCAGCTGTCACGAGGCAATGGTTCTATTATTGCCCCAGCTTGGGTAGGTGACAAGCCCTGGATCAACCACCTTGGCCAGGGGAGAAAGGTCACATCCTTCTGGGATGGCTTCCATGGTGACTGTGCAGACAAGGGGAGAGACAGTTCTCAGAAAGAGGTGCCTCATAGGTATTCCCTACAGAGCACACAGGATGCAAAATGGGATGGAGGAGAGCCTGAGGGTTTAACTAGAAAATCACTTAACATTTGGAGATTAGTTTTATGAGCCAGCAGGAGTACAGCGTTTGGATGGATTGGCCACATGCCTAATTTTTTCCTTCTAAATTATAAATATTTTGAGGTCCTGGACTCTTTTGTTGTAGTTTGCTCATCTCTCAGTGATCGTTAAAGCCCCTTACACCTGATAGGTAGTCGGTAAAGGTTTGTTGTAATTTTGATCTAGAGTGTTCTAATTGGGGGTTTTGCACACTGGATCTGCAGGCCTTCAAAAAAGAGTACTGGAAGCATTTTGACATAAAGAAATAAATCCACAGTTTCCTTCCCCAGGTGACTGCTTTGATGACAGCACTCATTTAGAAGTGGAAGTTTTAGAAAGCAAGTAATAACTTATTTCATTTCCTAGTCCCCTTATGTGTGTGTGACGTGTATGAGAGCAGCACTCACGTGGGATCTGGGATGCATACAGAGCATCTCACAGCATCATGAAGATGTCCCATTTCTACTGGGCTCTTGTCAGTGATCCAAGACCAATTTTAGCCAGAGGTAGAGGGTATAACATTCATTCTTTTGATCTATAAATCCAATCAGTTAGGATCCTGTGATTGGAGAGTCCACACCAGACTACTTAAGCAAAAGGAATTTATTGGTTTATATCAGAGAATGTCTGGCTTCAGGGGAAGCGTGATGCAAGACTCAGGCAGTACAACCTGTATACAATTCTCTATTTTTTAATTTTTCTTTTTTGGTAAGGGCTTTATTTTTAATCAGGATTTAACTTCATGCTCCCCCAAATTATTGCCAACACTTCTTGGGCTACATGTTTCCAGGTTCACACCCAGTAGGAGAGATGAAGCTCACCTATACGCTCGCTTTAGAAAAATCCCTGGATTTGAGTCTTATTGGCTCTGTTGGAGCTACGGGTTTAACTCTGACCCAGTCACTGTGGCTGTGGGTTTGGGGTGGATGAGACACACTGCTCTGTTTAGCTTAGTTATGTCGGAGTTTAGCTCATGACTGGAGTAAAATGTAAAAGTTGAGAGTGAGGAGGGCAGCTCTCCAAACGAAATTGGGCTATGATATCACAAGAGGCAGAAGAGATGTTGGATGGTAAAATCAACAACAAAGTTCACCACAAAGTACGCATTTGGCAGGGATTTGGGGTCCCTGTGATCTAAATAGCTCATTTCGCAAGATGTACAATTAAAGCCCAGAGAAGGTAACACACTTGCCCCAGGACACACAACAAACTGAGAACAGGGCCAAGGACTCATTATTTCCCATTGGGAGCTCTTTGCACTGAAGCACTACCTTTTAAGGTCTCAACTCTACATTCCAGGTCACCATCTCCTACCTCAGTTTTCATCTCCATGAGGGATCATAGGAGCAGGGCTGCCAAGTACAGTGGTGCAGGTTATGGACTGCACGATTTCAGGGGGCTCTAACCAAAATCCCTATGAATGGCACTTCTAGAGTTGTGCAGAGCATGACCTGTATGGGCATAATTAGGAGGCCTACAACAAGAGGATGGATCTGGAATTTGTTCTTCAGTAGGGATGGCAAATACTTGTCACGTGTAGTGACACTTCTCCCTTCAGTAACCATGACATGCATTGCCTACCAATCATGTCACTCTTTCCCACTAAGCTCAGATTTAATCTCATAATTTTTCTCAACCCAACCTTCCAGGTTCCCACCAGTTTTCAGTTGTAGCTGGCACTTGAGCTAAAATCTATTTGCTTTCCTGTACTAAAGTGAGTAGCACACTTCAGAATGATTCTTCTCACAAACCTCTACGTAGCGTCTGACCGTTGATACTAGCATCAGATAGTGAGAAAACTCCCAAACAAAACAGTCAATGTAGCCATGACAACATCATAGAATGTTTTAAGGATTAAATGTGATAATACAAGTAAAGTCCTGAGATGGTAACTAACATCTTGCAAATGGTCAATAATTAGTAACTGAGTAATAAAATATTAAAAATCACCGTGTTGAAACCTATAAACACATGTTTGACCTCCTAATAGCTTCTAATCTCTGTTTGTATTATTTATTTATTTTTAAATAGTTATGTTCTTTTTAATATATTTTTATTGATTTCAGAGAGGAAGGGAGAGGGAGAGAAAGATAGAAACATCAATGATGAGAGAATCATTGAGGATGGAGTCCGCAACCTGGGCATGTGCCTTTGACCAGAATCAAACCTGGGACCAGTCAGTCTGCAGGTTGATGCTCTATCCACTGAGCCAAACCGGCTAGGGCTGTTTTTATTCTTGTTTAAACCCTAGGTTAGAACATAAGTCAAAGGTGAAATTTTAAAATCCAGGGGGGATAATTCTCAGTCCTATGCCTTATGGCTATCTCTTGAGTTGGTCTCTCTTCTCTCTTTCTCTCCCCCCACCCTGGCTGTCTGTGTTCATAGGAACCAGTGAACTTATGGGGCTGTGGTAGTGGCAGGTGCCAGGGGAGGCCATCCTTCAGTGCTTTTCACTGTCAAAGCAGAAGCAGCCATGCACATTGGGCAGGACCACAGACACAAGGACAGTCTGTTTCTTTAAGTGGAACCAGCCAGAGCTAGTGGAGACACCACAGACCAGCCTTGCCAAGGACTTCTCTGCCTGTGGTTTGCCAGCCTGGCCAGGCGAGTGAGGAGAGCAGGGAGGGGTGGTGAGTGTTATTAGCTCATTGGCATTGGAATAGGGAGCTCTGCCAGACTCTGGCAGGAACATTTCTTTTCAGGCACCAGTGCCCCTAGTCCTTATCCTGCTACTGGGCCTTTTGTAAGTGAACAAAGAAGAGGTGGCCAAACTCCTTAGATGTCCGCTCAGAACAGAGTGACAGAGAATGTCCCAGCAGGATGGAACTTTGAAGATCATGTGACCCGGACTCTTTATTTTATTGATGAAGGCACTGGGAGTCCAAAAGCAAAATCTTGACTCAAATGTTCACCAACAGGAATAGGCCTGGGCCCTTTTGAAGTCTCAGATGGGTCAGCTCTGTGAAGGGTTCCCTATGGACACTTGACCTTGCAGAGAGGTGAGCAAGGGTTTCAGGCACCTTGCAAGGTCATTGGAGGAGACATTTTTGGGGGCAGAGAAATTAAAAAAAATCACTCTGCTTAAATGACCATCTGCTTTATCCATGGATGGGGTCGGTTCAAGAGATTCCAAATCAGTCAATGAGAGAGGCAGAGGAGACCAGAGAAATAGCCCCTGGCGTCCAAAAAGCTGCACTTCTATCCCAGCCATGCCACCTCCTTGCTGTGTGACTGTGGGTCACTCCCTTGATTGTCTGAGCCTTGATTTCCTCCTCACTACATGGGGATAGCAAAGCCATTGCCAATTTGCCTAAAAGGGTTGGTGGGGAGAAAAAACAGGAAAAAAAAGCTGGGAAATTTCCAAATGGTCCCATGTTCTGTAAATAATTATTTGGGACCTGGACAGTTTGGTTACTTGAGCTCTTTCATGACAGAAGGGAATTCTCAGACTCCACCGTGCTGGTCACTGCATTAGGCACTCTCACCTGTTATCACATTGAATATGCATGATGACCCAGCATCTTTCTGTCTTGAGACAGAGAACTAAAAATTTTCTGCCCGGTGCTGGGCAGTACTTTCTATTCTTGAGAATTTTGTTGAAGGGGCTGTGAGATTTGAGGCTCCAGTGGAGCACGGCTGATGAGTGGTCTATCCTGAGGTGGTCACATCAGAGAACAAGAATGGATCTGACAGAGGACCTAACGTGCTCTTCAACTTGCAATTGGTTTCACGTCATATTAAGTTTCCAAACTCTGTGAAATAAGGGACTCATGTCGTCCCTACCCTTCCACACCCACATGCAGTGAACAGTAGATCATCAGATTTTTCCTTTCTGAGCTCGCACCTTTTTATCTGAATCAGGAGGGACCGCTGAGAATTCTGGGGACACAGTTGATCACTTAAAATTGATTGGTGCCATTAAGCTCTGGGGAAGTGATACAAGAGCTTGGAATTGCAGCAGGCATGCAGAGGAAGCAAATTTCTGACTCCTGTAATACCTATAAAGGTCACAGTACGGTGACTGGCACAAACCAAGCCTCTTCAAAGGATGGCAATTATTTTTATTTGCCATGAGGAACCCATTTCAAAATTCAGCATTGATAACTCAAGCTTTTTGACAAGTTCAAGTGACTTCTATTCTACAGTCATGGTAGAAACTTAAGGAGACTCTCCCCCACCTCAAACTCTACGCCATTGAGCAGCCTAGAGTTTGTACCCAATCCAGGCTTCCCTAACACCAGCCTGCCCTCGTCTCACATGGAGTCAGGCTGGCCTCCAACCGAAGAACTGAGCTGCATGGCTGCGGGAGGTTGTGAAAAATTTCAGCGATGAATCACTGATGTTTTGCCTGAGGGCTAAAAGCACAGTCAATTTATTTGGTGCCTTTCTGCCTCCAAATTATCTAGCTCCTGCAAGTTCTTTCGCTTGGGAACATTAACTCAGGTTTGCTAGGGCCTCCTCTTCCTGTTGTATAAGCCACCTTCCTACCTGGTTTCCTCTCCCACCTCAACAAGCTTGCTGATGTGGAACATTTTTCATGCTGAGGTGTCAGCCCCAGACGGCTGGGTCTTCATGAATATAATTGAAGACAGCAGAAGTTAAGCTGGGGAAGTGTAGCATCAGTGATTTTCAAGCCACATTGGTACTTAACACTGTGTAGTTTTATTCATTTATTTTTTTCGCCAGAAAAGTAATCTTGTAGTTTATTGATTAAATGAGCCTGTGCAAGCAAAAGCACAGTGTGAACTATAAAGCGTGTACAGCTCTGAGGGGTAATTGAAATTAGTATCCTTGGGATCACGTGTGTAGCAGGGAGCGCTATTGAGATGACATTTGCATTTATTTGTTTTTCTTCAGAACAAGGATCCAGAAGACAGTTTGGGACTCACTGAGTGCAGTCCCTTTCTTAGAAGGGGGATGTGGAGGGTCTTTTGGACTCAGTGAGGTGCTGGAGGGTGTCTTGGACTCACTGAGGGTGAGTATAGATAGAAGGACAGGTGTAGAGTGAGTTGCTACATGAGAATTGTAGCAAATGATTTGAAGGAGAATGAGTCGAAAGGGACCTTCTTAACCTGGGAATTACTGAAGGTGACTGTGGCAGAAAGTATTTTCCCAAGGTGGCTGCGTCAATATATCTCCCATTCCACAGACTTGTCTTGCAATGTGACATTGACAATCCTCCATTGGGAAGTGTGTGTGGGGATCTCTCTTCCCTCCCCTTGAAGTGGGGTGAATTTTAGTAACTGTCTCCACCAACAGGATGAGGTGGAAGTGATGCCACATGACTTCCAAGGTTAGATCATAGGGGGCAATACAGCTTCCGCCTGGCTCATGGAACCCAGCTGCCACGTGGTAAGGAAGCACAAGCCAGGGAGAGGCATGTGTGGGAGCTGTTTCAGTTAGTCATGCCAGCCTACAGCCAGCATCAACTGCCATATACGAGTGAATGAGCCCCTTGGATGAATGCAACCTCTAGTTTTTTAGTTCTCTAGCTGAGGCCCCCCCCCAAACATTGTGGAGCAGAGATAAGCCATTTCTACTGTGCCCCCCCCCCCAGAAACCATGAGAGGTAATACCTAACTACTATTGTTTGAAGCCACCATATTTTGATGGAATTCATTATACAGCAGTAGATGACCAATTTAATAGATAGCGATTTAGAATAGGAGGAGTAGGGTAAGTATCCTTACCCGTGGAGATCCTTGGCTGGTATTTCAAGGAGATTGGAAGTTCTGAAGTTGCAGGGGAGTAGAGGGCAAACATTTCTGACAGTGCTTGGTCTGGGAGAGGGCAGGAGATGCAACAAAACCGAGAGCTTCCTGGATGGAGTGAATCTTTGTGGGAGAGACATGAAGATGACTCTGCCATTGGGTTTTGAACATAGTCCTCAAGAAAAATGATTCTTCTCCATCATCATGGCTGGAGATGGCATGCTTTCATGCCTCTGCGTGATGGAGGCTCACAGCATACCCCAGCCCCTCAGGACTTCTGCAAGGTTCTATACCAAGACTTACTTAACTTCCATTGCCTATTTCTCTTGCATATTATAGGAGACAAAGCTCCTTAAAACCTATAGGTAATCGTAAGTGCTAGACGCAAGATATAAGATCTCTCTGGTCACAAAACATGGGAGGAGTTTATGCTAGTAGAGGTTCTTGGTTACAAGCAATAGACAATTATTCTAGATGAGTTAAGCCAAAAACGAAATTATTGGAAAGATTCAGATAGTTCTTAAAACCTTGGGAGGGCTAGAGATTAAGGGCAAAATCACATGAAAGGACCAATTCAGTAAAGGCACAGTTGCCATAGCCCTTGGAACCTAGATGTGGCTATTTCTCCATCAAGATGTAACCTCCATGTCTCTACTTCTTTGTATCATTAGCTCCCAATACCAAGCCCAGAAACAGATAGAGCTGATTGGTAGAGCCTTGATCCAGAAACAGATAGATCTGATTGGTAGAGCCTTGGTCATGTGCCACCACCTAGCTGCAAGGGGATTAAAGACCTAGAGTTTCATCTTTGTACAATGGGGGATTCCCCCAAATAGGAAGAGATCTCAGGTACTGAGCTGATAAAAAATTATAAATGTCCACTAGTGGGCTATTCCAGACTTGGTCCTATGTGGGTATATCAGTGTGCCAATGTGTGTTTGTGGGGGAGAGGGAAAATAGACACTGGGGGAACTTCTGGGAAGAATATTACATTTAGAAAATATGGTATGCTAGTTATTTCCTGCTTATTCTCTGCACTATTCTTGCCCTTCCATGCCGTGCCCTGCATCACAGGGCCTGGACCCCTGCAAACCACAGATTCCAGGCCACTTTTGGTAGGTCTGGCCAATGGGAAGCATTAGTAGGAAGTTGGAAGGTGGGAGATGAGAAAGCATGTTGTTCTGTCTGTCTGTCTGTCTCTGTCTCTCTTTAAAAAAATATTTTTATTGATTTCAGAGAGGAAGGGAGAGGGAGAGAGAGATAGAAACACCAATGATGAGAATCATTGATTGGCAGCCTCCTGCATGCCCCCTACTGGAGATTGAGCCTGAAACCTGGGCATGTGCCCTTGACCAGAATCAAACCCAAGACCTTTCAGTCAACAGGCTGATGCTCTATCCACTGAGCCAAACCGACTAGGGCTGTCTCTCTGTCTCTTGATGTTCCTCATGTGATCTTTGGGAGTGACAGCATCTCTGACAATTCCAACTTCAGCCACCACAGCTTAGTACTGGCCTGGGACAGCCCTCCCGTTGCTCCTAGCACTGATTCGGTGGTCTCTCCTTGGTGGTGCCATCACACTCTCTGGCACCCCCCAGTGGTGAAGTCATAAGTGCATTCCTGCACTTGGATAATAACATACTCTCACCTCTGTCCCAGCCCTGGGAGAAGGAGCTGCTTTTGGCTTTTTCCTAGTCTCTGGCTTAAATCACTTTCCCCTTTTGTTCTTTTAGCATTTCCAACACTTTGTAACTAGTTTCCTGCATCAAATTCCCTGATTTGAAATACTAATGTGCTTCCTGTTTGCTGACTGGACTCTGATATACATGGTAACTTGGCAAGAACAATATGCTTTACATTTATAACATGATTCTCAATCAAAGAGGCTGAATGTTTGAAATGCTCCAATTTCTTCCTTTTTAAAAAAAATATGTTTTATTGATTTTCTACAGAGAGGAAGGGAGAGGGATAGAGAGTTAGAAACATCGATGAGAGAGAAACATCTATCAGCTGCCTCCTGCACGCCCCCCACTGGGGATGTGCCCACAACCAAGGTACATGCCCTTGACCGGAATTGAACCTGGGACCTTTGAGTCCATAGGCCGACGCTCTATCCACTGAGCCAAACCGGTTCTGGCCCTTTTTAATCTAGTAAACTCATATGCATTTTTCAAAATTTTGTTTAGGCATTCATTCTCCTGGAAGCCATCCTGATGTTATTCCTGTACTCTGACCCTCTAAGTTCCAAGGTGGCAAATACAGTACCACACACTCATAGGTAGGTGTATGACAGTAGCAATGTATATAGTGACAGTAATGAAGATTAGAAGTATATATTTGCAAGAGAAAGTGTCAGTATCTTTTTTTAGGCAGATGTAATGATCTCTGAATCTGGAATTCTAGTCCAGGTTTCATTAGTAGCTAGCTGTGCAATCTTGGACAAGTCAGTTGACTTTTCTGGGCTATGACTGCCTCTCCTGAAAAAATGACTTAGTTCAATCAGAAGGGTGATTTCCAGATGTTCTTTTTTAAGTTTTGAGTAATATTATGTGGGAGCCTAATATGGAAACCAGAAATAGATGCTCTGGGTGAAGCCAGAGGTAGGCATTCCAGAGTTCTATGAACCCCAGTGCTCCCACAGTCCTGAACCCTTGGTGACACCTCTACCACGACCTCTAGGGCTCCATGGATCAAAGTTATAGTTGCACTATATCGTATCTCCTATATATTTCAGCTTTTCACACACAGGAACAAGGAGTTGAGCTAATCTCTCTATATAAAAGGCTAAGTGACCATCCGATTGGTCGTTATGATACACAATGAGCACCAGGGGGCAGACGCTCAACGCAGGAGCTGCTGAGTTGCGGTGACTTGGCAGAGGTGGTTCTCAGGTGACACACCCGGGAACCAGAGAAGAGGGAGCCCGATTCTGGGTATGTCACCCGAGAACTGCCCTCTCACAATCAGGGACCGCTTGGGGAATGTCAGAGAGCCAGTTTCGGCCCGGTCCTGCAGGCCAGGCCGAGGCACCCCACCTTCCAGAGGGACCCTGCTCACTCCACAGATGCCCTTCGAGCCCTCCCAGGTGTGGCCGGTTGGGGAGGAAACCGCGGGAGGTTGGCTGCAGGGTGTGTCTGGCCCGTCTTGCCCAGTCCTGCCCTGCCGGCCACCTTCTAATTAATTTCCTTTCAATGTGCATGAATCCATGCACTGGGTCACTAGTGAAATATGATGCCCATGCATTGCTCAAATGATAGCCTGCATGCAGCATTACTTCAACAAACAGATTTAGAAACTGGGGTACAAATCTTCTCTAAAGCCATGTCAAATAGACATGCATATTTTGGCCAACTGGATAACCACACCACATTCCCTGGCAGATGTAAATGGAATTCTAGGGAGATATCTGAATAAGCATAGCCCAAGTCTTTTCACCATAAACCTGATAAGATCATTATACTAGCTTTGAGGCTTAGTTACCCCATAACAAACATTCTGTCTTGAAATTAACCTTATCTGTGTTGGTTCACCTTTCCCAATTCTATATGTAGTCTGACTAATTGGTTCTACTGAGTTGAGGTGGGTGTTCACCATTAACACAGCTTGACATGATAGGAAATTATCTTTATAAAGCCAGTTGATTGGGTAAAGTTCAAGTGCACTGAATTGTGCTTTCCTCAAGGAGGGAAGAAATATGGGAACATGGGGCAAAACAGAAGACAAAAGTCTATTCAAATGAGGCTGGGACCTATCTGGAGTTGTTATTAAGGAGGAGAAACTTTGACCATGAGAATTAATACATGTTTTCTATACACTCAGTTTCCATCATTATTGTCATCATCTTTGCACCCAGTATCATTATATTCAAATACGGAACAATTATTATGTGCCAGGCATAATGCACATCCAATTCCCACAACCATCCTAATCTTATTTTTTAAAGAGGAAGAAACTGAGGTTTAGACAAGTTCCATTATTCACTTTTTATGCTTTCATCAGCTAACTAAACTGGGAGTCAAATCCACATCCGCTTAATTACAAGACCAGTCTCATAACCACGGCATCCTACCACTTTTCACATCCAGAATCCCACTTTGCAAAGGTGGGCTCCTCATTTCTGTTTGTGTCATTAGCATGATGTCAGTCTGTTATGCTATCATCAGCCTGCCCTCTCACTCATGGACAATCCAAGGCCTGTGAGGTTCCTGGGGTGAAGCTCCTGGTGACTCATCCTCTGCTTGAAGCAGCTTTGAGTGTTTGCTAGACACTACTGAACAGTCACCTGGATTGGTAGACCCACAAATCAAGACGGAAACCAATTAGTACAGAAAACCTGCCAACTCATCCTCCACGCCCCCAGCAGGCCAATGAATTTCTTTGCTGGTGAGAACTCCCCACTGGCAATGATCTTGCCACTGCACTGGGGGATTTTCCAGGAGAATGACATGTCTCTCTTCAATGGCTGCAAAAAAGTCAATTAATGAGCTAAAAAGGCACACATGAAGAAAGAGATGGAAGGGAGATGAGCACAGAGAGCCAGCAATGTAGCCAATGGTTAGAGAGAAGAGCCAGTCATTTAAGTCAGATTATGGGTTCCATGAGAAGGGATGCCTTGATGAAAGGTTGGTTGAAGAGACCACACTGGTTTCTGAGCTCTGAAATCATCACCATTCATACGAGCACTTAAAGAACATGAGGCCTCAGTTTAAATTCCTGAATGATACTGACTTATGGTGCTTTTTGGAGCAAGTCTTTTCCTTTCCTGGTTATAAAGCATGGAGGTTAAGAGTGCAGGCCCTGTAGTCAAACTGCTTAAATTTTAAATCTACCTTCCATCCCTTCCAACTGATTCTAAACAAGTTATTTAATCTCCCCAAGACTTAATTTCCTCAAATGTAGAATGGGATAACAAAATATGTATTTTCCTACAGGATTAAGGAAAATAATGTTGTAGGGTATAAGCACTGTCACATGGTAAGCATTCTCTCTAATTTAGGATGTTTTTGACTGCAAGTATTGAACCTCCAGCTCAGAATGGTTTATAAAAGAAAGCATAATAGCTCAGGTAATCCGAAAAACAAGGAGAGGATGTATTCAAAGTTGGTTAAATTGGTTCCTCAATGATGTCATCAAGAACCTGGTTCTTCCCATGTTTCTGTTTTGTGATCCTGAGTATTGGCACCACCCTTAGGCTGGTATCAGGATGGCTGCCTTATTCCCAGGCATCATATCTAAATGTGTCAGTATCCTGGGGAAGAAGGATGTGTCTCCACAGACTATTTAAAGCAGAGAAACTGGTTTTGTATCCCACCAGCAAACCTGCTCATATCTTACTGGCCAGAACTAGGTCACGTGCTTTTTCTCACCAATTACTTGTAAGAAGCATTTGACCTATAGAACTCACTCTGGACTCGACAGGTACAGTCAGCTGCACCTGAGGCTACATGGAAGGAGATTGGTTGCCTGAACAAAACTGAAGTTCTGTTGGGAAAGAGGAAGAGAGATAGGAACACGGGCTGGGCATCTGACTGAAATCTCCACCATCAGTAAAATTCACTACTGTTATTTTTATTATTCTTTTTTTTATCAATGTCTGCTTTGGACTGCTTGCTCTCCCAGTCTCTTCCTTGTTCTGAGAATCATCACTCTGATCTTATTTGGTATTCTCAGTGTATGCTGGGCTAAGTTTGGTCCCTAACTCTTCTAATGAGAGGGTAACTGAAATATACCATTTTTGCTTCCAATTTTTATTCCCCTCTCAGAAATACCTAAAAACCAGCCAAAGGACATTGATTTCAAGAGCCAAGCATCTGTCACTCACAACAGTGAGTTGGGTAACTGAGCTGAGGATACAGTTGATTATATGCCAAAGTATCTGCCTTTTTCTACTTCAGGAACCTATGTTGGAATCCTTCCTCTACCCAAGATGACAAGCCCACCTCAAATAGTGTTCTGGATTAAAGGGCGGTAGATTTAAACATTTCTAACTCATTGAGATAGCTCCTCGGTGCTTTGTGGTCACAGATGTGCGCTTTTTTTTTTTAAAGAAGGACCAGTGTGGACAGTTTGGTGAAAAACCATTCCCATTTCGAAAAAACATCTCAAAACATAATGGTGTACCATTTGGGGTTTGGGAAAGTATTCCTTAGTTACATGGAACAACAAATTTTTTAAGCCCTCCCACCCCAAAACATAGCTTAGTTCCACATGCATAATTGAATTGATTATTTTTCTTTTTAATTTATTCTTGGCTTTGGCCACAATAATGGCTGTTTGTTGAGCAGATGGCACAGATACCTTCTCCTGTCTGTTGCAAGTGGTCGGTTGAATCAACCATCAGCAACTCCTCAGCTGCTGATCAACTGACCTGAGTCAACCAGAAAGTGACGTGTTTGGTTCTGAGGGGAGAAAGATTCTATTATCTCATAGTTTAGAACACATTTTTCCTCCAAGGGTCAGGCCAGACACTGCTCTCTGATGTCATAAACTCCCAGGCAAATGGCAGAAATTCAGCACCATGGGAGTGCTTTCAATGATAAGCCAGGAAATTTCCAGAATCCGGCAGAGTGAATTATGGTTCATTGAGTAAGATATTCATTATCCACTTCTTAGAAATAAATTCCCTTTGCTTCCTTAGAGAATCATGAACCCTTAAAGCTAGAAGTGACTTTGGAGGTTATGTGTTTAAATGTTTTTACAGCAAATTCCATGGGGGTGGGTCTAATTTGTGTCTGCTGCAGGGACTCTGACGCAGAGATTCTGTTTGTATGAAGTCTCCATAGGCCTTTTAGGAGAACCAGTGAGGGAATATGTTGGAGCTGACTGTTTGTTCTAGGCTAAAATTCTTGAACCAAGATGGGAATAAGGGTTGCCCCTTAACTCTTGAATTGAACTGACTCTAAGTTTGAGTCCAGTTCTTGGATGGCCTGTGAAAGAAGGGAGATAATTTTGGATGCTACACTTTTTGGATCTTGCCCTCTGTTCCAGTCCCAAATAAACCTCGCCCAAGTTCCTAGAAGAGAGGGCATGTAATAAATGAGTGAGTGAAATGAAAGAATCATACCATCAAGCTACACGATACTTAAGAACACAAGGGAACTCTGGGAGCTTGACAAGAGTTTGGTCTTATGATTCTTGGAGTGGTGGAAGCATGACAAGAACCAAGTTAGACTGAGAGAGGGGAGAAGGGGCCAGACCAACTTCTGAGCTAGAAAGCCTGTGACTGCTGCAACCATGCTACTCAAGATTTGGCACAAGGGGAGCAGTAAATATGGTGGTGTGGAGAGCCTGGGATAGCAGTTGGACAAGAGAACATCAGTGGCCACTAAGCAGGAGGTCATGTAAACTGAGCTCATCCATCAATCTCCCTTTTTGAGGACCTTATATCTGGAGAAGACTGGCTGACCTTCATATTTTCCAGCCACAGTGCCTTGACATTGTCAAGTTGGAGAGCTCCTCAGCAGTCTCTCTCAATTTCTCTTTCAAGCTAGTTAGAGTTGGATGCTGTTGATTGAAATTAAATTACCCTAGCTGTTATAGGTCCCTTTATGAATTAGCTAATTGCAAAATAGATAGATGCCCAAGGAGCAAGTTTGACTATTTAGGGGACTTGAGCCCTGAAGCTACAGTTCCTCACTGTCCTGCTGCTTAAACACTGCCAAGCACAGCTGTATGCTCGGGCTATTGGGCAATGGTAACGTGTTAGTAGTGCATGCTGGACGCTTCACTGCAGGTTGAAGGTACAGATGGTTAGCTTGTCATGATACTTATCCTTGTCAAAAATCATTGCTCTCTTTCTTGTCTCAATATGACCTATGCCAGCAGAAGGAGGGCTCTGGGAGTCGGCACAGTGGGCAACCAGCAAAGTTCAGGCTTTGGCTAGCCATGTGACCACGAGAAAGTCACTTCACCCCCCCTGCAGCTTCCTCACCTATAAAAGAGTAAATAACACACAGCAATCCAACAAATAATATTAAGAATAGCAGAATTGCTCTGGTTGCTGGAAGAATACTGGTGGGCCAGGTGGTGGCAGTAGGTGGAAATCTGCCTACTTAGTCTCCCTGGTTACCTCCTCTTTCGGTTCTTGAGGTACTTCTGGGAAATCCTAGAGGTCCGAGAAACACAGTTTGATAACTACATGGCTAGATGATCTCTAAGGGACTCCCTAGTCTACAATCAATGAATTTCTCTTGCAAAACAGTCACATCCCCCATTTCTCCAGCCCTTCCCTAACCATAACCCTCATCACTCTATACACATAATTCTCCTCCATGAAAACAGGGAAGAAGAAAATGGGCTGCTTATGTGTCTAGCACTTGCTGGTTCAACCCGGAAATGACCAGAATCACTGAAAAGATGCTAATGAGTCATTACTAATGTCAGTGGCACACCTCCCACAGGAGGGAACCTTGAGCCTTCTTCAGGCCACCTGTGGGCACTGATCAGGCCTTTAATGGCTCCATGGTCCTGAGGCTGAATTATAGAAGCACAAGAAGTTCTGAAGGCCTAAAGTTCTAGCATCCATGTTTGGACATCCTAAGGATAAAATGCTTCTCTGAGAGCATTCTGAGTCTTTCAGGTAGATTTATAATACTGGTACTTAAAGGTGTACAAGAGATGGCAGCATTTTTATTCACTAATACTCCTTTCCCAAAGAATCTTTTCTCCCCTCTGACAAACCCTTTGAGTCCTTGCTAAAGAGGGATGGAAGGATGCATATTTTTCTAGATGACTCCCCTTTGCCTGCCAGCTCTCACGGATTGGCCGAGGAGTGGCCACTTGATGCAATCAGTTCCTCTATAGTGGGACATAGAGCTTTTGTCATTTAGATGCGGATGGACATGGAGCCAAATAGGAACAGCTGGGACAGCTGTCATATTGAGTTGAGCAGGATAGCGACCAGTATAGCTAGAGGAGAACATAGCAGACACACAAAAAGAATGTAGAGAGTAGAAAATATAAAGGAAGAGAGAGAGAGGTTTCTAATATTGTTTTCATTTCACAAGGCCTTTCAATTTTCCTACATTTAGCTTTCTTTAGAGTCCCTTGGATCCTTCTCTCAAACCTGAAATTTTACTTGAACTAGCCAGAGACTCTGTTCCTGGCAACCAGACAATCCTTAATTAAGACAAAAGTCTTAATGAAACAAGTCATGGCACCATCTACTCTGCAAGGCCCATTCATCTTATTATTCACTCAACTGATATTTACTTAACCTAAATGTGCCAGCACTGTGGGTACTAGCAGGAGGGATATAGTGATATACAAATATTTAAGGATTTAAAATTATTTCAAGTGTGAAATGGTTGAAGGGCCTGGCTTGGTGAGGAAACAGCACGATGATGGCTGTCATCTTTATTTGAAGGGAAGTGACAGGAAGAGGAATTAGACTCGCCTTGTTAGCCTCAGAGGACATAAGGGAGTTGTTGTGCCGAAATGAGAGCTTTCCAGTAGTTTGGCACTGCCTAAAGATGGAACAGTTTGGCTCAGGAGTTGAGTTTCTCCTACGGAATGGCCGAATGACCAATTTTCAGGGATTTTGTAGGGTAGATAAAACATTAAAAGAAGGTTCAGATGAGAAGACCTTTAAGACTGTGCCACAGAGGCCTGGATTCTAATTTTACCCTGGATCTTCAGAGCTCATGTGCTTTTATACAAGTTATTTAACTTCTCTGGGGCTGTTTTCTCATCTGTGAAAACTGAAATGAGAAACTCTCTTTTGCAGTGTTGTTGTGAGAAGTAAATTGTGCGGCACTTCATTGGTGCCTGGCACAGAGGCGAGCTCAGTAAGTGAGTGAGTGTATTCTTGATTTTTCTGTTATAAGTCAGGCTTTTTCTTTTCATGAAATTCTGCTTTCTCAACTGCTGCTGCCACTTCAGGCATTTTATTTGCTTTAAGTAGCTGTAGCCCATAAAGATGCTAGAACTTGTGTCTTGTCTTCTTTGCTTAGTATAGGACTGTGCACAGAAGGGACTTAAAAATACTATTAGATGAGATTTAACCTGGCGTCTTAGCTTACAGTCCCCACACCAAAGCTTGGATGAGAAGGCACCTCTCCTCTATCCTTTGAAACACTGGGTCACAAGTAGACATGTGTACATGCAGAATTCCATGCACAGACACACGTGCATGCACACAGACTGCACCTAAGTAAATGCAACATGGCATGCGGACAAGCATGGCCATGCACACCCATGCACAATGACAGGCAGATGTTCACTTCCCTTTCCCTGTAATCAAGAAGATGGAAGATGAATCTGTCTGTGGGATGAGTCACAGGCGCCTGGGATGAAGGGCAGGATTCAGCATCCCTGGGGAACCTTTATTTATAGCCCTGGCTGCTGGAAAGGGGGCTGAAACCATTCCTAAGGAGCTTCAGTGATGGTGAGTGATAAGATAACCAAGAGACGTCATTCCCACCATCATGCTTCCTTAGAGGCAGGTGCCTGTTGCTGCAGGAGCCCAGAGAAGTGCTGTATCACTCCAGGACTGTGGTCCATGGGGAGGAGCTGAGCTGACTGCGTTCCAGCTGGTCCACCGGCAGCCTCTGGGCCCCTTTCCCCAGTGCACAGGCAATCTCTATGCTAATCCTGGCAAATCCTCCCAGCTCCAAGCAAACAGAAACCTCTCTGGGGTGGCAGGGGCCACTGATCACAAAGGATGCAGTTTAGATTCAGAATGGTACAGTCTAATCTGCTGGCCCATCGGTCCTACCTTGGTCAACGATGTGGTTTCTGTAATGAGCAGAGCAAGTGGCATGAAGAAAATGTCACTGGACTCAACCTTCCTTCACAGGGTGGGAAGAGGCACTGACTCTTTGCTGAGCTTTGAGGGACACCAGCAAAATTTGGTGGTGGTGCTGGTGGGGGCAGTGAGCTCTTTGAGTGCAGACTCTGTCTTACCTATTGCTGCACCCCTAGCACCCTGCATACTGCCTGACATAGAGGCAGCACCCAGAAGAATGGCACACACATGATCTCTTTAATTTCCTAGTGCATGAGGACCCCAGTTACAGTTCTTGGATACCACACATGCTAGAGGGGAAAGAATATTTTCTAGGGATCCAGGAAGACCAGACCTCTAACCCTGCCTCTTCTGGTCTAGAAGATCTTGGCAAGTCACTTAGTATCTCCATTCCTCTGTTTGCTCATCTATAAAATGGGGACTCACTGACACCTACTATGTTTTAGGGACCGTGCTAAGGATTAGAGATGGTGCAAGTGTGTTACTTCACTATGATATTTGCTACCTGGTAGGAATGGATATGAAGTTATTACCAACCAATAACACTTTAGTTGGATTAATTGATCAGATTATACCTGGTAGGAAACAGGGACTCCCCCCCACACCCCCACCCAAGACTGCTTGGGAGTGTTTGTTCTATTGGCCTTTTATTTGTGAGCCCTCCTGCTTGGCCTGGAGCCCTATTTGGAGTATGGGTTCTCCTCTCAGCTCCCACTACTCTCCGTTGGCGCATATGTGCATCTAAACTTCTGTTCCAGGCTGAGGGAGACCCTGTGGACTGAACCCCATCTGTCAGTGCAGACTCTGTGCTCCACCCACACATGCTCTTCCTCTTGGCCCTTGACTCCTGGCCCTGGACATGGCTTAGGTAATAGCTACCACTTGTCTTTGAACTCTATTGATTCAAGTGGGCCATTATGGATCTGCTGGTCCTGACCTCCCCAACATGCCAGAGTGGCCTGAGACTGGCCTGCCCTTTGGGCCCACCTATCCGTTTCCACCTCTGATTTCTTGGGCCTAATTTTGCCTTGGAGTCCTGATGGAACCATGCGGAAGCACGCTGAACCTGATCTTCTAGGATACAGAGCACCAAATCCAGCACTTGAGTTCTGAAGTTATTCCTGGGGAGGAGGTCAGAGTGCAAAAGAGAGCAGCAGGAAGTGAGGCTTAGGAGAGAAGGAAGAATCAATAAGTGGAGGACAGTCACCTTAATGGTATAACACCCAGCCTTAACTATATATATAAAAGCCTAAGTGACCGTCCGACTGGTAGCTATGATGCGCACTGACTACCTGGAGGCAGACTCTGTCTCACCTACTCTTTGAGCTCAACCCAGGAGCTTCCGAGCTGTGGTGACTTGGCAGTTGCGGTTCTCGGGTGATGCACCCGGAATCAGAGAGGAGGGAGCCCGATTCTGGGGTGTGTCACCCGAGAACCACCCTCTTGCAATTTAGGACCCCTCAGGGGATGTCGGAGAGCTGATTTCAGCCCCATCTCCACAGGCCCGGTTGAGGGACCCCACCGGTGCATGAATCCATGCACTGTGCCTCTAGTTCTAGAGATAAAGCCACCATTAAAACACCACTTCCTAGACAGAGAGAATACTATAACTGTTATTCAAAGTCCAGGCTTATGAACCAGACAGACCTGAACTTGAAACCTGGTTCTGTTGCTTGCTAACTGTGTGGCCTTGGGCGAGTTGCGCCATCTTTCTGAACTTTGGGTTCTCACTTATAAAATGGGATCACTAACATGTTGTCCCTGTCTCATAGAGCTATTGAGAGCATTAAATGGACAATGGTACACTCTCAGCAGTTAGCACAGTGCCTGGTACACAGTAGGCAGCCAATAAAATGGTAGCTATGATGTCTGAGATTTATTTCTGTGACCCCTGTCCTAGTGGCTGCTCAAGGTTATAGGAGGATCCAATGAGATAAGGGATTTGAGTATGTTTAAAAGATGATTGGAGAGCATGACATCACATAAAGTATTAAAATAATTATTTTATCTCAGTTTTTTAATTTGCCAATTGATGTGCTGTTGGACCTGGACTGGGCATCTGGTTGATGGAGGGTGTGATGGACTCTTCCAGACCTGTCTCCTGTCTGACATTTCAATCTGGTACAGTGGGAGTAAGGGGCATCTAGAGGGTCTGCCTACTGTCCCCAGGCCTTCTGAGGTCATCGACGTTGGTCAGTCCTTTCATTTTAGCAGAGTGGTTTATAAGTGGAGAGGGCACACTAGACCAGGAGCTAAAGCTTTATTTGCTATTTCCCAGAGCCTGTGGCTCTGAGGTTGCTTGGGACTGAGTGAGCCAACAACGAGGTGACAAAGGACCAAGCAACAAGCCCTGATTTATGACCCAAGATTCCCATTCCAAAAGCCACATCATCAGTCCCTTTGGGAAAGAGCTTCCACCAGAGTAACTGCCCTCCAGCTTCAGTACTGAGTCTCAGGACTGCTCCCAAGGGCAACCCCTTTTAATGCACCCCATAGGGGGGAAGAAAACCCAGAAAGCAAATTCTTGAACTGGGTCAGGATAGGAACCTGCCTTCCTATTGGCCAGTGAATACCCGAGAAACAAAAATCGCATCCCCTAATGAGGAGGGCTGGTAGAGTTCATAATAAAATGGTCTTATTGTCAGCTGGGCTTACAGAGAGTCCAGAAGAATGGATAAATAGTCCTTTACTTTGTATCCCAGACTTATATCCCCTACAAACACCACAGTGGGTGATGCCCCTCAGCCACATTCTAGTTCTTTAATATCCCAGTTGACATGGGGCCATTACAGTAGAATCTTGTGATGCCCTGGCTGGCCACACCTCTCCATCTTCCTTTTTAGTAGAACTGTGTAGGCAGCAATGTACTAAGGCAGACACTTCCACTAGATCCAGAGATGAACCATGTTTGTTCTTACTTAAACATAATAATTCCATCCCCATTGCCAATGTTATGGGTGGTCATGTGGTCCAGCTCTAGCCGATGGGACCTGAGGAAAAGTTTTTTGGAGTCTTCTAGAAAGATTTTGCTCTTTGATAAGAGAGAGACATGGGAGGAGAAACTCCTGTCTCTCTTTTCTTTCTTTTGAATGTCATTGGGTGAGAATGTGGTGCTTGGAGCTGTGGCAGCCACCTTGCCACCATGAGGAGAAGGCCAAGAACACTGCAGAGAAGCTGACCCAGAGCCTTGAAATTGTTGAGTGCCTGATCTAACCCTGCTTCCAACAGCCAACTTGTAGACTTTCTATTAAAGTATTAACAGTCCTTATTGTTTAAGTAACTTTTAGTCAGATATTCTGTTACTTGTATCCCAAAGCATTCAAAGTAATACATCAGGGAAACCTCTTTATTTGACCTTCTCTCTCCCTTCTCCCTTCCCTACCATAATCCAAGGCACTCAAACTTGGTTGCCTGCAGGGACCTGGGAAGTAATACAAAAAGGTGAAACTGCCCAGTTTAAGAGAAGCAAATTGGAGAGTAAGTACTCCTTGTAAAGGGACTGGTGCTGGCTACTTAGCTCCAACTGGTGATGGCCATGCAGGAGTCCTAGCAGGGCATGACCAGGTGTTTTTATTTTTTAAGTGAAATAAGAAAACTGTATTCTTATGTGGAATCTCTCAATTTTATATAAGCATTTAAATTTTAAATAATATACTGTATGGACCAAATGAGCACTTCTGAGCACTGTGTATAGTTCAGAGGGCACATATTTGTGACCTGGCTTTAATCCCAGAGTTCCATCTCTTCCTGGGCTTGATCTCAAGTGTGGGCTGTCAGTGAGTTCTTTCAGATTTTGCTGTTGGGTGGGGTTGTGGTTGTGGGCTCGGGTGAAACAGAAATGGTAGATAGAAGATGGGGGAAGGGAAGAGAAAGACCAAAACTCTGGCTAGTGGTTAAGGTGGGACATCTGAGGGACAATCAAACCTTTACTCTGCAGGATAAACCTTCTCTTCACACAAAATTGGTAAAATCTTGTGTGTGATTTTACTAAAAGGGTAACTGTGACTTTTCTACTAAGTCCATTAGGCTCTAAGAACAGGGATGATGAGAGTCTATTCCACCAGACAGCCATGAGGCTAGGAAGTTGGATGCAGCCTCCTAGGAAAGTGCCATTCTATATGACTTTATTAGTGCT
Organism: Myotis lucifugus; assembly: GCF_000147115.1. Taxonomy (NCBI): domain Eukaryota; kingdom Metazoa; phylum Chordata; class Mammalia; order Chiroptera; family Vespertilionidae; genus Myotis; species Myotis lucifugus. Next base: position 468,335 of record NW_005871104.1, read on the forward strand.
ACAGAAACACAAGCTTTGTCAGTGAGCAAGCCTCTTCAGTTCCATTTAGCCCAATAAGTGCTCAGTTCTTTTCAGCAAAGTAAAAATATTCCATGGAAAATCCAAGGACACTGTTTTCAGACAGAGACTTGCATTGAAATATCATCCCCCTTCTGTGCTAAGAGCATTTTGAGGGGTGGGTAAGTTCAAACTAACCTTTGTTAAACTAACTTTCCATGGACCTGGGGACTATGCTCCCCAAGGGCAAGTCCAGAGTCCTGGTGGCTGTATGACCCAGATAGGTTGCTTAATTAAAGTCCACAGGCTGTAAAATTAGAAATCTTCATGTTTGCATCTAGACCATCAAATTAGAAAGTTTTTGGAGCACTTCTGCTAAAAGGCATCAGAGAAGAGCTAACAGGAACTTCATACAGTGTACTGTGTACAGCCCACTGCTGCCCTTTGATGAAACAAGAGGTGAGTCACCACCAGCTTCAGGGATTGAGAAGAAATGTCAATGAAGGATGAATAATAGGTGCTGTACTGACACCTAAGAAGGTTAAGGGCAGGATTAGTTGGCAGGGAAGAAAACAGTATGTGGGGGAGGCCAGCTTCTGTAGCTCATTGCCATTTGATTGTTTAGCCAAGAAAATAGGGAATTTCTTTCATTTTTTTTAAAGAAAAAAAATTATGGATGTGTTGGAGAGAGGGGTCTTTCTTCAAGGGCAGAACAGTGGACTTGATAGCTTTCAGAAGCCCCTTCAAGTTCCAGGCCTTTATTACGGCAGAGGGGGCAGTCAGTCAGAGATAAGTGAATCTGGGCATTTCTCCAAGCATTCCAGGCACATCAGAAGGAACAATCTGCAGAAAGGCATAGCCTAACCTTGGCCACTTCTAGGTAGACTTCAACATCCCAGAAGTGCTGAAGAATGTTAGGATGTGTTTTAGTCCCTGCCACCAAGATAGTAAGTGGTTATGAAGACATTTCTTGGCCTCTGTATAGGAAACAGAGGGGAGGTTAGAGTTGGTGGTATGTTTCCATAGACCAAACACTTTCTTGGCGACCGTTTCTGGGGGGAATCAGCAAAGGATGATCATCAAGAAAATGACCAAATGCCTCACCATCTGATAGTATCTTCACTTGCTTGTCTAAATTATCCAGAAAAACCTCAATGAAGGCAGGTTTGGAAGCCTGCAGAGTGTCTAAGAGAAAGGGAGGTGACACCATCCCCACTGCTTCCACTATGATGCACAGTGACCCATCATCAACTAGTATGTGTAGATTGATGGGCCAAGATGAGTTCACAGCACTCACAGAGTTGGGCATGGTGAGTTCTTCCTTGAAGGGAGATCCCAGTGGGGCATCTTTGTGTCTTTCACAAGATCCAAATCTCAAGCCCAGAGAAAGTCCTCTTGTTGATATGATAGCCACACAAGCCTCTCAGAACCACAAGCTATGCCACTGACCAAGGCAGTTGGACAAAGCCACTGAAATGAATGCAATAGTAGTGAGAGAAGAGCAGAGCAAGAACACAGCCTTTAGATTCAGACAGACCTGGATTCAGAGTCCACACTAATACCTACTAGCTATGTGACTCTGGGCAGCTAATAACGTTCTCTGAGCTCCATGTCCTACTCTGTAAAATGAGGATTAAGAATATGTGTGGGTCCTGAGCCTCCTTGTCCTCAGATCCATGCCTATCTCTCCCTCCTCTGCTCTGTGTTACAGGGAGCTGATCTCTCAGGCTACTATTCCCAGGCTCCTGGATCGGCTGGCTTCTAGCTGAGTTTGGCCAATTGTAGGAGATCTGGGGACAAGAAGAAGGGGCTAGGTGGGAGCATTTCTCCTTTCTCATCAGCTTCAGGTATGTCTCAGGCAGCAGCTGCATGCTCATAGTGTGGAGCTGGTATTAACATGATGACAGTTGAAGGGCTACGTGTATAGGTTTTAACAATGTTGACAAGCCAGTGCCTTAATAAAGATTATTTTGGTTGATTAACCATCACTCATGTAGAGGATGGGATATGAGATGGGAATTTTGATTAGGACATAGAAAAGTAGATGATAAATTATGTCAAGGTTTATCATGCTGCAGGGGCCCTGGTGAGTAAAATAGGGGGAGAAAGGCTTCAGGGTGGCAGGGAGGCAGAGGAGGAGACCCTACATTACAAGGCATTGAAGCAGCAATGGAAGTCAAGGTTGTCAGCATCAGAACTCTGCAAAGAACTAGACCCTCAAAGACATCTGAAATTGGCATTCTAAGCCTGTCAAAATAGAGCTTAGACCCATTTTTATTACTCTCTCTTGAAACTTGTGGTGGCTTGAATGGTGATCCTCAAAAGACATGTGTAAGTTCTAACTCCAGGTACCTATGCATGTGACCTTTTTTGGAGATGAGGTCTTTGAAGATGTTAATGATCTCAAGATGAGGTCTTTCTGGATTTAGACTGAGCTCTAAATCTAATAACTGGTGTCTTCTTAAGAGAAAGGAAGGAGAGGCTTGAGATACAGAGAAACCATTTGAAGATGGAGGTAGAGATTAGAGGTAGGCTGCCATAAACTTAGGAACATGGAGTCACCAGAAGCTAGAAGAGATAAAGAGTAAAATTTCCCCTAGAGCTTCCAGAGGGAGTATGGTCCTGTTCACACTTTGATTACAGACTTCTGGCCTCTGAACTGTGAGAGAATAAATTTCTGTGTATGTGTTTCTTTAATCCATTCAGTTTGTGGTGGTTTGTCATGGCAGCTCTAGAAACTAACACAGATCCCAAATTTCAGCTATATTGTGTCACTGAGCTATTTTCTGAAAGTCTAGCTCTTTGCTGACCTCAGATCTTTGATTATGTTATATTGGACATGCATATTTATATTTAATGCATGCATATTTAACTATTTGGCAAATATAAAAAGAGACAGGCTAATTGATAGATTGACAGAGAGAGGCAGAAAGCAAGAGGGAACTAATAGTGAGGCTATTGGGGACAGTTCTGCCCACTTCCCACATGGTACGTGATGAGTGCCTGCCCTGGAGGACACAGGAGGCTTGGCAATGACTGCCCCTTCTCTCCTCTCCTATGGACTTTGCACTATGTGTGAGTTCTGCATTTAGAAATTCATATTTTTTCACACAACTTGGCACCTCAAGGCAAGCTCACACATTTGTCTGATGCTCAACTGAAGCAACAGCAATTGATTTCAGAACTAGAAGAAACACTGTACTGGATTTCTTGAAAGATATTATATCATTTTGCCAATACAGTCACTGCTGAAAGAATTTTCAAGGGTACGTTTGACTATCATCTAGTCATGATTTTTTTTTGGCTTTATGCATTGATTTTTAGAACCCAAATGCTGAGTAAGATTGGATTCCTTCAAAGTCACTTTGCTTAGAATTCCTTGGCATGCTTCATCATGCTACCTTTTAAAAAAATTCTCCCTTTACCCCTTCATCTATGTTGAATTTCTAGCTTCCTCACACTTCCGTAACATTTCCCTCCATCTTACCCGATATATCTTTACTTATAGGAACTTGTGTACATATCAGCCTCCCTCATAGGAGCTCCTTGAGATTGGGGGCTACATATCTTTGAGCCCTCCATAGACTGGATAAATGAATGCAAGGATGGATAAACTGATGAATTTACAGAGTTAAGAGAAAAATCAAATGGAAACTAATAGCTACAGCAAAGAGAGCCCATCTACATTGCACAATGTGAGGCTTAATGCACAAACTGGAACTCAGATCGACAGGTGACTCTTGCAGAGAGCTACCTGGCTTCCTTTCTCTGCTGACTTAAAATAAGGCCTGGCACTGAGGCACTGCTCTACACCATTGGAGACTGGAATACATTTGTATTACAACTCAGCTTAAGCGACAGGTCTTCAAAGAACTCCCCCATGCACCTTCCAATCTAATGAGACCCCCTCTTCTCTATCATATTTTCTTATGGCATTCTCTTTTTCCCTTTCATGGCTATTGTCATAGTATGAAGCTATATTTGTATTTTTGTGTGACTTTTATCTCTTTTGTATCCTACCACATTCTGGCTAATTTTAAACTCAAGAAAAGTAGGGCTCTTCTCTGTTTCTTAAACCTGGTGACCTAGTGTGCAGCTCAGTGCCTGATACATGCTTCTAGTGCTACCAATGTCTAATATTAATCAGCTGTGTATTATGTGCCAGACACTGCTCAAAGTGCTTTACATAAATCACCTATTTTCAATCTTCACAGCAACTCTAGGACCAGGAACTATTATTATTCCCATCTTATAGATGAGGAAACTGAGATATGGAGAAGCTGAGTTGCCCAACATGTCACAGTGAGAATGTGGCAGAGTTGAGATTTATACCCAGCCAAGATGGCCCCAAAGTCAGTGCCTATCACTAAATATTTGTTGGATAAATGAATGAAACATGATAAATATTGAGAGACTTTGGGACTCAGAGCTGGGTGGACATAAATATATATATCTATTGGGCTAACTTCCTAGCCTGTGCAAAAATGTCTCCTACAGCTACTCTGAGAGTTAGCTCTCCAGATCCTTCTGAAGCATTTCTGGCAATGCAGACTCACTCACTTTTCCAACTGGGGAACTTGAACAATTGGGATTCTTTTCCTTACACAAAGCTGAAACCCACTTCCATGGTACCTATGGCTGCTGTTCTGCCCTCAGCAGCTTAAAAGAACTTTAGTCTCTCCCATACAACTCTGTTAAGTGTTTCCCCATCTACTGTGAGTGGCTCAAGGGCAAGCAGCTTTATCTTGTCTGTCTGTACCTTTGGCACCTCAGCATAAAACTTGTTGTGGGAATGAATTAATGAATGAACATATACTTGTCCTTGCTACTCCTGTGAAGCTCGAATAAGTTCATGAATATGAAAGAGATTTCTAGAAACCCATAATTTTCTTGTTTATTAGAAATCTCCTCATAGCTAGCTGTCACATTAAAAATTACAAAGCTAGACCATTTACTTAAGGCATTAGTATCTGGGAGTTAGCCTTATTGGTTACCTCTGCTGGGGGCTAGTTGGTATTTTTTTTGGTGAGTTTTGGGGAAGAGTATTTATATTTACAAAGGGGATATAACTAACCCATGGAATTATGGACCTCAGTGACAGGCATATTGAAAAAGGGATTTTTGGACAAAGAAGGGGCTTTCTTGGTTTCTTGAAGCAGAAAATAAAATCTTCCAGTTTCAGTTGTACCTGCAAATGCACACCTACAACATCTTTTCTCAGACTCCTCAAAAAAATGCAGTATAGTTATGACAAGCTATATCTTTAATCCAGTCTCCATTTAAAATGAAGCACATCAAGAAGCCAGAATCAAAAGCAAGCCACATAGTGATTGTGGGAATTAGTGATCAGCGTGGGCTATGAACCACGTGAGTTATATTTTTCTTTGTGTTTTGTGCAAAAACTTCTTCCATTTCATTTTAAGTTGCATCTGCTTAAGTGATTTTTTTTTTCAGAGCATCATGAATGATTTATGACTATTGACGCCGCATCCCACAAGATTACATAAGGAACAGAGAAAAACAAGTGATTGAGCCAAACTTAAAACAACAACAAACATTTTCAAAAAGCAGATTTTGTTGTGGCTTCAGCCAGACAACAGTTTTTTACTCACCGAAAGTGCTTCCTCATTCCAAAATGCACCCCATTTCTGCGAGGATCCCCCTGATTTCCCTTCTCTGTTGCCGGCACTCTACCATCAACTTCACGTTTGGCCCCCAGTGAAGTCCTGGAATGTCCAACTGCCCTGATTCCTCCCTTTCTCCCCCAACATGAACTTTGCAGTTGGATTGCATAAACGGTCTCATTAGTTTGGTTAATGATTGGACAAAAACACTGATGGGAGTAATATCTACCAGGCTTGTCATTTCTTTAATGATAGGATAATAGAATTTCAGAGTTTGCCAGGGCCCGGGACCATCTATTTATACCTGTTTTTTGACAGCTAGAGACATTAATGGCAAGAGAGCTAATGTGACTTGCTCCAAGTCCCACAGCAAGATACTTCAAGCAGAGCAATGGACAGAATCCAACCTCAGGGTAGTCTAGTCCGTGATATTAACCAAGAAACCCCCATCTCCTTATTTAAGTAGAGGTGGTAACACTAGGCATTGTTTTTAACTAATTTTGTGGTTATTGGGTAGAATTTCTGTTGCTGACTTGTTTATTCAGCCAGAGCCAGTCTTGGGAAGGTGACAAGTGCTTGCAAGGCAAAAACTTGTGTTGAGGGTTCGAGTAATGGGGAGCAGGCTGAATGGGGCAAGATGGCTCACCAGAGTGGTCAGAATGGCCTAATCCTGGGACTGAGGGTTTGTTTGAAACCTGAGGTCTGGGTCAGTGGGTCTGTATACAGTACCTGGTTTGAGAAGTAGGTTTAAAATGACAACATGAAGGTGAGAGCAATGTGAGGAGTCGAGGAGTGACAGAGAGCAAGAAGGTTGAGATGAGTGGCCAGAGTGTGGGCTATGACGAAGTAGCAGGGACCACCAGGAGGGGCAGGGTCCAACTGCTGGTCTTAGGGATCAGGATTGGGTCAGGTCATTTTAAGTTTAAAGACAAGGATTGAGAACTCAATGTCCTTACCTATGAAAAACAAAACAAAACAAGTTACAGAACAGTGTGTAGAGTATGACTCCATGTGTGCATAAATCTGCCTCAACCAGTGGAATGGAGGGTACCACATAGTTTCCTGGTCGAGAGCATGGACTTAGGACTCAAAAATCCTGAATTTGCTTTTTTGGCTCTGCCTTTTACCAGCTGTGTGATTCTGGGCAAGTCACTTAACCCCTCTGTTTAGGTTTTACATTTCCCAACAATAGCTGCTTTATCAACTGGCTGTAAAGGTCTCAGATAATGTATATAAGGCATTTAGCACAGCTTCTGGCATATAACAAAGGCATAAAAATGGCATATATATGTTTATTAATCCTTACCTGAGGATATTTTTTCCCCATTGGTTTTAGAGTAGAAGGAACAGGGAGAGACACTAGAGAGAAATACTGATGTGAGAGAGACATATTGATCAGTTGCCTCCTAGACATGCCCTGACCAGGGATTAAACCCACAACATAGGTATATGTGGAATCAAACCCACAACCTTTCAGTGTATGGGAAAATGCTCCAACCAACTGAGCCACTTGGCCAGAACCATTCAACAAATATTTGATACGGTTTATGTACCAGGCACAGAGCTAAAAATTAAATAAATAAACAAATATTAAAATTAAAATAAACAAGAAAGAAAAGAAAAAATGTAGAGCAAAAGAAAAAATGGTTGATTGTACTTAAAATTAGTATAGAAGAAAAGACACTGGATCAGGAATGAGGAAAAACTGTTACTTCAGTTGTAAATGTTCTATTAAATAAAAGATTTTAATGAAGTTACTTACCCCTCTGTGGGCTTCAGATTTTCATCTGTGAAAATGAGGAGTGTGGGCACATTGCCCTGGTTGGAATGATCCATTGAGTGTTCCTCTTTGGAGAATGGACCAAGGAGAGCTCATTTCCACTGGGGTTCACACTAAACCATTCTTTATTATTTATTTTCTCTTTGGGGTCAGCAGAGGGAAGGCTCAGGTTTTCCAGAGGGGGATTTCCCACTTGCATTGGTAAAACCAGTAGGTGGCCCTGGCTACCTCACCTGGTTTTTTCTGACTGATGTCAAGACTAAAGGAAGGTGGCTGAACTGGGAGTTTTCAGTCTTGGCTGAGAGAGACCTAGACTCAGAGGGGTGGCCGCATGGATCCAAATGTTGCCATAGGAAATTCAAGAGCTTCTGGAAGTTAATGCTGAAATCTTTCCTTCCACATCTCAGTTATTTTCTCTGTCCAAACCATGACTTTGCTCCAGTTTAGTGGCCTCCAACTTGGATTTCTAGCACAAATATGTTTTTAAGTTCTTTGGGATATTTGCTCTCAGCCACACTCTCAAGATGTGTTTGGCACGTCTTCCCAGGGAAGAAGGGACCCAGGTCCACACGGGGCATAGAGCCTACCTGTCCATGATGACAGTTCTTCTGGCAGCTGTGGAACGGAGATTCAGTGGTGGTGACAATGGAAGTTGCTGGCAGCCCCCATATCTCAGAGATGCGCTGTGAATGACAATAAACTTAACCTCTTGTGCTCGTGGAGATAGCTGAGGTGTCATGATATTGCAATAGATGGTTCTTTCCTCCCCTGCCAGTCTTGAAGGAAGTGCATCTATCCCTGAGCAAAGGCTTCCCAGGTGCTCCCAGAGGAGGCTCCTGCTGGGACCGAGCTAGTGCTCTGAGTGGTGTCCATCCCCACTGACCAACTCTCCTGGGCTGCCTTTGGCTTCTAACACCAACTCAGGGTGTCGCCAGAGACACAGCACCTTAATGATCCCGCCTGTAAAATGAGGGGGAAGAAGTAAATCAGGACTTCCTACCATTCCGAGGCACCCTGGCTGTTTTTCACAGCTGTCTGTGTATGGTGGGGCTTCAGTTCTTCAATCAGGCAACTCCTCTGTAATCTCTTACACATTCTGAACTTTTTTCATAAGATTTCCTTGGAAGAAAGTGTCCTCCTTTGAAAAAAAAGTTTTATAAAATCAATAGAATGAATGCACTCATTTGTGCAACTTTGCTTTTGAGCCCCAGCTATATGCCCGGACACTGCTAGAGGCCCTGGGAGTCTAGTTGTAACAATGACTGTGTCCTACTCCTCATCCCCAGGAATGATCCTTCCCTTGCTCACCAGCTTCTTGTTGTGGCACCTCTGCCTCAGGGCTTTCCTCGGCTGCAGCCACATGCTCATCCCATGAGCAGGGCAGGTTGAGGACTGATATCATAGGAAGAGCCCTGAATTCACAGATGGGAGTTGGGAGAATATCCCCTTAGTGGGGGCAATTCTAGAGCATGTTCTCCATCTTATCCCAGAGGTCCCCATTGGGAATATGACTTAGTTGCTCATTAACACTTCCAGTCTCGGCTTCCTTCCCTTCCATCTTACCTCCCCCACCCCCTAAGGGGTTTTTCTGGAATCACCTCTGAAATAAACCATGGGCCCTGGAGTCCTTGGCTCAGGGGCTGCCCTGGAAAAGGAGGGAATTCCAAATTATCTTTGTGGAGCGTACAATTGTGTATGTACTTGTTTATTAGATGATGATGAAGGTCCTTGAGGCCCTGGTGTGGTCAAGGAAGCAGAGCCAAGGACCCGAAGCTGCCTTTGATCGGGGCAGGCCCCAGTCAGCCTTTTAACCAACCTCCTGATTAAGTGGTCAAATATTTACTGAATGGCAACTGTGAGCCAGTCCTGTACTGGGCTCTGGGACAGGGAGCTAAACATTGGATGGCAAAATGGACCTTTACAAGGCCTCCTTTAAGACCCACTGGTATACTCTTGATTTAGAGAAACAAGAGATATTCCTAGACTGGAAGGAGAAGGAAAATCTTACCCCCATAAAACAGTTTGAGAACAAAAGCAAGGCAACAGAAGAAGGTTCTTGGGTAATATGACAGTTCACAGGTATAAAATATAACATTAATATTAATTACACACACACACACACACACACACACACACACACACACACACACACACTCTTCCTAAAACTGCAAAGTACACCAGTAGCAAATGGGTACCAGCTTTAACTTTTGGTTCCCTAAGCAGGCTGGTCTTCAGAGCATGTCTGGTTAGGGACAGAGGTACCTCTCCAAGGGGCAGACCACAGGAGCTGGAGGTATTGCATTACAGAGTCTGAGTGGGTAGCAGAATGGTTCAGTCTAGAACTGCCTGTTTCTAGGTCCTTCCAGCATTTATTATTGAAACTCCACTGGGGGAGGATCAAATTCCTCAATAGGTTTCAGTCCCAAAGAGCATTGTTTTCTACTGAGTTCTGTGGGGCCGTGGACCTTCATTACACATAGACTGTTGTGTTTGTCTCCTCCAGCAACCACCTTGGCTCAGGGCCCTCAATGATTAAGTTTAATGTTTCATCAGCTTGAGCAGGCGTGCAAAGCTGTTATGTGAGAAACTTTGCTAAGCTGCAGGAGAATATGAAGGCTATGTTGAATGACACTCAATCAATTGGTCTGTTTGTGCAAATAAAACAGGTTGATTCATTTAAAGAAAACAAGTCAACATGGCTGGCTATTTGACAAAATGAAGACAAAACCACTGGCTGAAGGAGAAAGTCCTCATCTTTCACCAGGCAGCCCAGCCACGTGTAGTCTCAGACTCTATAATCACACTTGGTCAAGTTTTTTCTTGTTCCTTTTTATTTTTAATAAAATAAACTTCTGGATGCAACAGCTTAGATCCCAGTTTGTTGGAAAGGATGTATTTCCTTCTCTTGGCTCCCCACCTCTTTTCTGTCATCCAGATGAATTATCAGTGGCTGGTTGCCGGGGTACAGAGGGGCCAGTTTGGATGGAGAGAGGCTCCACAGCCTGTCTTTGTTTCCTCAGGTCTAAGTCTGAGCCCCAGGCCAGCTCTGCTGCAATGGTGTCTCCAGGTCAAGAAGCTATCTCTTTTCATATGCCCACAGACCCAGGAAGAGGTTCAACCCTTAAACAACATGGAGTTCCCAGGAAGGGTGGCTTAGTGGGTGTCCACTGTGTGACAACCCAGAATCTCCTGCAGGTTTGGACAGTCCTCCTGTAGACCTCAACTTGGTTTAACCTAGTTCCTGCAGCCTTCAGAAACTAGACCCAGACACCAGGTCCCATCTTCCTTATCCTTTGGCTCCTCAGTGATCAGCTTAATCCAACCCTCATTTGGCAGAAAATTAGAAGGGGTCTCCCTCCAGGTTGGTGGCATAGTGAAGGCCTGAAGCTGGCTCTCCTGCCTTCCATCAGGCTCCCTGTCAGTTCAGAGACAGGAGGCATAACTTCTAAAGGGATTGTGTTCTAAAGTGAGCACACAGGAGAAAAATTGGGTGTGGTTGCAATTTCCCTTGAACATACTTTAGAACAACTTGTCCTTGTTGGACAATGTAAGAGTCAAAACACAGCCATTTTTCTCCCAGTATTGGACCAGGCCATTGCTGTTTCTTGGAGCTTCAGATGGCATAGCTAACCTACATTTAGGTAAAATGAAAAAAAAGTATCTAGAATCACTTTTCCTATGTAGTGGTGATAATGCTAGAAAAGTTGGCCATGGACTGACCATCAATGCACATTTTCAATTTGACACTCACCTTGGAGGTCATGGTCAATGGTTAGAAGGACAGTTGGAACCACCTACACTATTGGATTCTCTCTCTCTCTCTCTTTCTCTAGTTGTTTTTCTTCCTTGCTTGTTTAATATATCTAGCTGAATCCATGCAAGTTACATATGGCTATAGGGCAGGGGTCCTCAAACTTTTTAAACAGGGGGCCAGTTCACTGTCCCTCAGACCGTTGGAGGGCCGGACTACAGTTTAAAAAAAAACTATGAACAAATTCCTATGCACACTGCACATATCTTATTTTGAAGTAAAAAACCAAAACGGGAACAAATACAATATTTGTATTTGCATGTGGCCCGCGGGCCATAGTTTGAGGACCCCTGCTATAGGGTATATGAGTCCACAGTATACCATGGTTAAGAGCAAGAGTTTTGGAGTCATACTTATGTGAATTCTAATTTTGGCTCTGCCCCTGTGTTGTGATCTTGTGCCATCTATTTACTATCTCTGTACTTCTTTTCTCATCTGTAAAATGGGACTAATAATACTCACCTCACAGGGTTTTTGAGAGAGTCAAATGAGAAAACATGTGCGAAGTGCTTGGCATGGGGCCTGGCTCAGATAAACACTCAACAGCTGTCAGCTCTGAGGATGCACATGAGGACAGGGGGATGATATTTTTTTTAAAATATATCTTATTGATTTTTTACAGAGAGGAAGGGAGAGGGATAGAGAGTTAGAAACATCGATCAGCTGCCTCCTGCACACCCCGTACTGGGGATGTGCCCGCAACCAAGGTACATGCCCTTGACTGGAATTGAACCTGGAACCCTTCAGTCCGCAGGCCGACACTCTATCCACTGAGCCAAACTGGTCAGGGCAGGAGGATGATAATTTAATGGTGTTCCTGGGGGCTAGACACTCTCTGTATATCCACAACTCTTATAATTTGAGATTTCATGCATTCTTGTTTCACCTACCCTCTTTATTTCCTATTTCTTTTAAATTGGCTTGGTTTGCTCTTGCACCAATCTATATATATAAAAGGCTAATATGCTAAGTGTCCATCCAGGTAATGATGTCATGTAGCAAAGCTCAGCTTCCTCTCCCTTCCTCTCCTTGCAGTTTCTTCAGCCCAGGAACATGACTTGCTTTATAGCCAGGTCACACTTTAACCAAATGTCTGTGAAGCGTTTTCCCATGCCTCATCTCATTTAATCCTCACAGAAGTCCTGGAGTAGGTAGATAGGAGACTCGGTGGAATCCTATTTTCTCTTCATTAGCTAAAAACTGAGATTTAGAAAACTTAGAAACTTGACCCGACTGAAAAGAAGAAATGGTGGACCTTGAAAATGACTTCAGGTTTTCTCACTGCACAGAATATATTCAAACACAGCTGTAGTTAAATATTTTACCCTTTGTTCTCCCTGCGTGATCTACAATAATAATGTGCTTCCTGTTGATATTTACTGCTGTGTTGCTGATAATTACCTGAAAGAGAAGTTGGGGTGCTTCACTGGGCTGGAAAAAGTTTAGCTACATCAGAAAGCAGGTCTATTTAAGCAAGTTTATTCTGTATATATATATAAAATGCTAAGTTCACTTGTGCATGTGCGATACATATAGAGCTCTCACTGGTGCCAATCACATGGGTGTGTTTGAATCTGTTGTTGTGGATCGTGAATTTTGTTGATACTTCTATTATAGAGAAAGGGCAAATAGCGATATTAAAATATTTCTTCTAATTAATTTCCTTTTAATGTACACAGATTCATGCACAAAGCCAATAGTTTGAAAATAAAAGCCAAAGCAAAGCAACAGAAGGTAAAGGCTCTTGGGTTGTACTGCAGATCAAGGCACAAGGTATACATGCCTAAGTGAGATTCTCCATCTCGCTGGACCTGAGATGCTGTCTTTTTATCCTAGGTCCCCAAGAAAAAGAAGCATATTGGACTGAGTGTAACTTTGATATGATCAAGGATGGAGTAGTTGCATTAGGGATATTAATTACCTATTAATTAAAATTTAGATTAATTACTACTAAGCTTCAGAAATGTTTGGAGACATAAAAGCCAGTCCTGTGTCTGTTACATAGTCACATGGCATCCTGGGACAAGCCACTTCTCTTGGGGCCTCAACTTCTCTCTTCATAAAATGAAGTTGAATTACTTTCACTAGTGAAAACTTTTCATCATGCAAAATCCCACACCAAGCTCCAATATAAGAAATCAGATAAAAATGGATCCATTTTGGTTGAAGAACTCATGGGTGACCTAGAGCTTTTCTAATTTGGGATCTTCTTTCTCTCCCAAAAGAGCTTCTTGTGGATCTTCAAGATACCCCCCTGGCTCCAAGGAAACAACAGCCTTCTGTCTCCAGGAGCCTTAATTAATGGCACTTCCTTTAACAGTCCAGAGTCCCCCAGGCGCCAGTCACAAGGGGCCTAAATCTAAGGTGGAATTCTAAAGTGGCTCTAGAAGCAGACATGCTATCTACCACTTTTGGACTGCTTTCTCTGAGAGAAGCACTATGCTTAGCATCTTGCGAAAGTCATCTCCTTTAATCCTAACAACTTCTTTCAAAAGCAGCGACTATTATTATTCCTATTTTTCAGTTGGAGGAACTGTAATGTTTCTCCATGGAGATTGTGTGACTTTCTAAAAGGGCAGCCGCTATAATGAACCAGGTCTGTCCCCAGAGCCCATGTTCTTAACCATTTATCTAGCTTCCAGCTGCTGCGGTCAAGGAATGATACTCTGCAGGCTTGAGATGGCTGCTCTATTTTATTGTATCAGTCACTACTTAAAACCATAGTTAACTATAATTGTTTAGAAGTGGTTGCCAGATGTAATTTTTATTAATGGGTCTGTGTAAACTTGCATGTTATGAACATAAATAATTCACACCCTGAGTGAGCTTGTTTGTTGGAGTGCCCTCTTCATCACCACTGAGACCCTGGAAGAACTGTTACATGTATGCCCTTGGAGACAGACTGTTTTAGAGATGACTCAGTCATCCTTGGGCTGGGTGGGGAAGGTTGCTTTCCCTTTTGGCTGGTGTCTTAGCTTTCTCCCATCATTGGTCAAGTTCAGGAGGGAGTTCCTCCTCGCTCAGTCATCCAATCATCTTAGAGTCAAACTCCTGGCTGACCAGGCACCTGCCAATCAGGATGACTCAAGCCAAGGGCTAGGCCAACAGCTGTCTTGACACGTTACATGATGCAGACAGCTCAAGAAACATGTTGGCTCTGTGCTGTCCTTCTGACTCATAATCCGCTACGTGACTTGACTCTCCTGTCCCCTCTTCTACTTCTGGGATATTTTTCAGTTTACAGAGCATTTCAAAATCTATTATCTCATTTGATCCTCAAGTACCCTCTAGGAGCTAGATAATCCTGGCTCCAGTTTCCAAATGTAGAAACCAAGACCCTGTGGGGTCCCATGACTTCTCCAAATCATGTGGCTACTAACTAGCAGAACAATGACTCTAGTCCAGCTTTCTGTCTCTGAATGATATATCCAACTTTGGCCCAGGCTATAATGGGATTTAAAATTCTCTATCTTTATTTTCTCTCCTTGTTTGACCTCTGACTTCATAAGCTCAAGTCTTTTCATTTCTGATTCCATTATAGTGATTGGTAATGTCTGCTTCAGACACTGGTCATTATTCCTTATGGACAATACAGTGACTCCATTTGTCTTCCAGTGTAACCCTTCATATTGTCATCCAGCACCTACTGTGTACCAGGCATTGTGTTCAGGGTTGAGGCTATAAGGGAGAACAAGAAGCCATCCTGACCTCTCCACCATGTTGGATGCCATTGACTAGGTTCTTCTTGTATCTTTCCTTCATTGCCTCCTTCACCATCCATGCCTTAAATATTGGTCCAGAATAACAATAAAACCAGAGGCTGGAGCTGAGTCACGCAGATCTAGAGCCCTGGTGAGGGCCAGGCTGGAGGGTAGTCTGGGAGTCATTGCTCATGCTTTGTGCCTGAAGGTCTGAAAGGAAAGAGGCTGCCTAGGGAGAGAGTACAGACCAAAGGTGCCCAGAGGCTGGGTCTGCTGCTCAGATGCTTGTGTTGAGCCTACACGGAATTTTGGATAAAAAGCAAATTAGTCTTCGACATTTAAAAATTAGGAAAAAAATTATATAAAATCTAGGTTCCTGGTGTCTCTTTAATGATGGAAAGATCTGGCAATATTAGGTCCCCATTACAATCAACATCGGAGCTGAGTTGCTGCTGCCCCTTTAGAAAGGCACACAACCTCTAGGTCCCCACTGTCCCCAGAGGGCCCGTTCCTCTCATTTCCATGAGGACTTTTTAGTTTGCGACACTCATGTTCTTAGTTTAATGTACTCCAAGGGAGATCCCTTCCTCTGGTGTCATGTCCAGTTCTTCTTCATTGCTTCTGATTTTATTCATAAGATGTGAGTTTGATCTTCCTGAAGAAAAGGACCTCTGCATGGTGAGGGTCAGTATGTTGCTCACTGCAATGGGTGCTGGTAGAGGTGGGTATTCACCTATGCTAATAGAATGACACTCATTCACTAGGCTCTAGAGCAGCGGTTCTCAACCTGTGGGTCGCAACCCCTTTGGGGGTCGAACGACCCTTTCACAGAGGTCGCCTAAGACCATCGGAAAACACATATATAATTACATATTGTTTTTGTGATTAATCACTATGCTTTAATTATGTTCAATTTGTAACAATGAAAATACATCCTGCATATCAGATATTTACATTACGATTCATAACAGTAGCAGAATTACAGTTATGAAGTAGCAACGAAAATAATTTTATGGTTGGGGGTCACCACAACATGAGGAACTGTATTAAAGGGTCACGGCATTAGGAAGGTTGAGAACCACTGCTCTAGAGCATTTGCAAATAATCAGAGCCAAGGAAAGTTAGCAATGAAAAGACACCTCTAGGCCTGCCTACAGAAGAGAAAGGATAAAGAAGGTTGGGAGTCTGATGTTCAGTTTTGGAGCCAGTTACCACTCAGGCCAGGGCTGAGGAGCAATTTGTTCTTTGTTCTCCAATTGCCAGTGGGCTGATCTTCCCCCAGCAACGTAATCTTGTCACGCCTCATGCCGTGGTTACGCTGGGCCACATAAATTCCACCTTCATTCTCCAATGAGGCAGACACTGTCTTGCCTGCTCTTTTTGCTTTTATAAAAAAAATCATTACAGTATTTTCTACTTTGGCATAAATGTGCTTTTATGAGGGGAAAAAAAGGATTTCAAAGGCATATCTTGCCTATAATCCAATGAAAACAGTATCCTGGGTTCTGAGTTGTTTTTGTGTCCTGCCTGAAGTTTTGAAAACCTGATATTGTATTATTTCCTTTTTGTGTGTGTGTGTGAGCAAAGTGGTTCATTGCAGCTAAGGCCTTCCATAATAATAGCCCCAGTTCTAGGGCTTCAAAGGGAGTGGCCACTCATTTCTAAGGTACCTTTTAAATTTCCCTTTCTTTTGACACTATCAATTTAGTGACCTGAACACATTATATTGGATAAATCACTGGGCTGGAAGTTAGGGCTCTAGACTCTAGTACCACTGTACCTCTAGCTTTCTGTGTGACCTCAGGGAACTCACTTTCCCTCTCTGGGCTTCAGGTTGTCACTTGTAAAATGAATGCATTTGACTGGGTCAAGCTTTCCAAAATTCAGTCGTTCAAGTACCACTTTCAGTGATATTTTTACAGCCTCATATTATCTGTTTTATTGTTAATATGCTGGTTTTGTTTAAATTTTAAGTACTTCTCATTTACAAATATATTCTATATTACTATTAATAGTAAAAAACAAATATGGTGTCCTCACATAGAATTGAACATTAAACATAAGTACAATAAGAACAAAGCTATTACAGTCTAGTGGGATTCTGTTGACTGCCAAATAATGGTATCAGCTAAGTGCTCTGTGCCAAGTGTGATTCTTATGATATTACTCATTCGGTCCTCAAGGTAACTGTGAAGGAGGGACTATTATTATCCCCATTTTGCAGACTAAGAAACTGAGACACAGAGAGGTTAATCCATGTGCCCAAAGTCCCAGAGTCAGTGTGTGCCTTAGCTGGGATTTTACTCCAAGTAGGCTGTGCTGTGTTGCCTATTACCCGTGGGCAGTTCTCTGTTAAAAAGAGAGATTAGCTTGCGTCAGAGGGTATTAAAGACACACTACTCTAAAACAGAGTTTCTCACTGTTGTAATAGGAAGGCACAGAAGAGAATAAAAAGAGGATGATGTGCTCACCAAGTGATTCAATATGCCTTACTCCTTAATTCATCCTGTGTGTCTGTTGTCCCTAATGTCTACCTGACTGAAAACAGTTCTATCCCGTGATGCCCTTGCTTTGTACCCAAACCCTTATCTTACTCATTTTTAATGGTTGAATATCACATTTTGCTCTAGTTATTTTTCTTAAACGAAATTTTAGAAAATAGGCACAAAATGGGATTTTTCACATGGGGTGCTCCCTTCTATTAAGAACACAAAGGAAGTCTGAGATTAGCTGCAATCAGCTAAGTCCCCATAATGTCACAATAATGACTTGGAGTATCTTTTATTTTTAAAAAAATTTCTTTCTTTATTAAGGTATTACATATGTGTCCTTATCCCCCCATTGCCCCTCAAACCCCCACTCATGCCCTCACTCCCCTGTTGTCTGTGTCCATTGGTTATGCTTATATGCATTCATACAAGTCCTTTGGTTGATCTCTCCCCCTTACCCCCACCCTCCCCTACCTTCCCTCTGAGGTCTGATGGTCTGATCGATGCTTCTCTGTCTCTGGATCTGTTTTTGTTCATCAGTTTCTGTTGTTCATTATATTCCATAAATGAGTGAGATCATGTGATATTAATCTTTCTCTGACTGGCTTATTTCGCTTAGCATAATGCTCTCCAGTTTTATCCATGCTGTTTCAAATGGTAAGAATTCCCTCTTTTTTACCGCAGCATAGTATTCCATTGTGTAGATGCACCACAGTTTTTAAATCCACTCATCTGCTGATGGGCACTTAGGCTGTTTCCAAATCTTAGCTGTGATAAATTGTGCTGCTATGAACATAGGGGTGCATATATCCTTTCTGATTGGTGTTTCTAGTTTCTTGGGATAAAGTCCCAGAAGTGGGATTACTGGGTTGAATGGGAGTTCCATTTTTAATTTTTTGAGGAATCTCCATTTTTAGTTTTTTTTGAGGAAACTGTTCTCCACAGTGCCTGAACCAGTCTGCATTCCCACCAGCAGTGCATGAGGGTTCCTTTTGCTCCACATCCTCGCCAGCACTTGTTGTTGATTTGTTGATGATAGCCATTCTGACAGTTGTGAGATGGTACCACATTGTTGTTTTGATTTGCATCTCTCAGATGATTAGTGATTTTGAGCAACATTTCATATGTCTCTTGGTCTTCCTATGTCTTCTTTCGAAAACTACTTAGGTCCATTGCCCATTTTTTGATTGGCTTGTTTATCTTTCTTTTGTTAAGTTGTATGAGTTCCCTGTAAATGTTGGAGATTAAACTCTTATCAGTGATAACATTGGCAAATATGTTCTCCCTTGCAGTGGGTTTTCTTATTGTTTTGTTTATGGTTTCTTTTGCTGTACAAAAGCTTTTTATTTTGATGCAGTCCCATTTATTTGTTTTCTCTTTAGTTTCCATTGCCCTAGGAGCTGTATCGGTGAATAAATTGCTTCGGCATATGTCTGGGATTTTGCTTCCTGTGGATTCCTCTAATATTTTTATGGTTTCCTGTCTTATGTTTAAGTCTTTTATCCATTTTGAGTTTATTTTTGTGTATGGTGTAAGTTGGTGGTCTAGTTTCATTTTTTTGCATGTATCTGTCCAATTTTCCCAACACCATTTATTGAAGAGACTGTCTTGACTCCATTGTATGTTCTTGCCTCCTTTGTCAAGTATTAATTGAGCATAATGGTTTGGGTCGATTGGAGTATCTTTTAATAGCAGTTAACAAATCCAGTGTGGCTCCTGGACAATTGTCATTCACATCACTCAACATCTCTCTCTTTCATCCTGGGTTCCTTTGGGGTTCAGGGTGATGGCTGGTGATGGCAGGTGGGAGGGGAGGGAAGGAGTGGGAGGCAGGCAGCACTGAAGAGAGTCGCCTTAGGATCACCTCTGGAGGAGTGTGGTGCAGAGTTGGACTGCAAGGCTGACTCATAGTGGGCCCAGGGCCAGTGACATGAAGAGTTGATCCAACCATTTGTGCAAAGCGCTTCCCTGATGTGCAATAAAGGGCCCCCACAACTGTGACACATTCCCCATTTTCTAAGAGAAGCAGTGTTGAATGTGGCTGGCAGGTGCCTGGCCTGGAACTTCCTGCCAAAAGCACAAGCTATTCACGCTGTCTGTGCCCTGACACCCTGGGTGGCTTCTGCCACATCTGAGGAAGAGAGTCAGGTGGTTTTGGGCTGAATTCACAGTACAGGGGCTAAGGGTCTGTTCTTACTTTTGCCTTAATAATCATCTCAATTACAGTTATGGTGCCCGTGCTGTGGACTGGGCAGTAGGCTAAGTGCTCAATGAGCATGATCACTTTTAAACCTCTCAACAACTCGACGGGGTGGATACTGTTATTTTACCCATGCTACAGATAAAAAAACTGAGCCTTGGCGTAGTGAAGTAACTAGGAACTGGTGAAGTGAGGACTGGAAGCCAGGCAGGCCCTGTGATATGCAAAAGCAAAGGGTTTATTGGACAGATCCTCTACAGCTCACAGGATGGAAGGGAGAGGAACATCAGTCAGGACAGGAACCAGGGCAGATCTGGGCCTGTTCTTTAGGCCTCTGCCACTGAGGGACTCAGCTTTAACCAGCTTTCATAGTGGATGATATTTTAGCAGCTGCTTTTCTGCTTTGAGGTTCAGAGGGACAACTGCTCACAGAATTGCTGTGTTATTATTCTGTGTTCTGGACTTGGAGGTATAAAGACTCTGCGCTGTGTGTCCTTGAGCAAATAATTTTACCTCTTTGGCTTTAGTTTCCTTATCTGTAAAATAGGGGGCAAAAATAGGGATGTCATGGGGATTAAATTTTTTGCCAAGCAATTAGAATAGAGCTGGACACTGTGCAAGCACCATAGAGTGACTGTCACCAAAGGAGGGGTGGCTGGTTGAACCCTGACAGTTGTGGATCCTAAGTATTTTCACAGGGTCCTAGCTCTCCCTTTAGACTATGCTGTCAGCTCATCCTGAAGAATGTGACCACTTCATGGCCACCTAGTGAACCTGCTACTCAAGTGTGGTCCATGGGCCAGCAGCAGTATCAGTCATGAGCTTGTTTGAAACGCAGAACCTCAGGCCCCACCCTGGACCCACTGAAACAAACCCTGCACTTACTGAGATCCCCAGGTGATTTGCAGAGACAGACAAGTTTGAGAATCACAGCTTTAGAGCCATTAAAGTCAAGTTGAAAGCAAAGAAAAAGAAATCTAGGATCTTCTCTTGGTTAGAGATTCAGTCATTCAGTCCAAAATGTACTTTTGGTTCTGCAAGCTAGAACCTTTAGGACAATAATAATTCACACATCAGTGGCACTTTACAATTTGATTAAAGGGCCTTCACACCCACCTTTTGCTTGCTCTGTAGTACCACCTTGTGAGGTACACAGAGAAGCCAGTGTTATCTCCATTTTCCAGACGTGAAAACTGAGGCTCAGAGCCTTACGTGATGTTTCAGAGTTACCAGCTACCAAATGTTAGAGCCCAGTCCTTCTGACATCCTAATTCAAGGCTCTGTGCAGTTTCCACACTGTTCCTCAACAATGAGAGAATCATTGCCAATTCTTTCTCTGTCTTGATGCCTAGAGACAGCCTGTCACTAAGTCCTATGACTTTGTTCCATGAGGATGTCTTGGGCTGAGCCTATTGTTATAATTTCCCTGGTTCCAGCCTCAGCTAAGCTCTTGTGATAAAGTAACAATATTAGTTATTGAATATTGAGATTTATTCTGCTAAGATCTTTCCTTGTATTACCTGACTCATTTACTCATCCTCGCTACCCTATGAAACAGGTACCATTATTATCCCCATCTTATCACTGATGATGAAACTGAGGCCCATCATCTGAGATTGAACGAGAGTCAGAAGTGGAGCTGGGATTTGAATGTGACATGTTGGTCACATCTCAATTTCTGCACTAGCTTCTGAGCTGGTCTGTCCACCATGGTCTGTTCTCCAAGTCTTTGTAGCACAGGCCCCGTGTCTTCCCTCCCCTGTTTCTGCCTTCTCTACAGGAAGCCTTTTCTTGAATAGCACATTCCTGTGAAGTTCTCTTGTTTTTGCATTTCATAGAACTCGGAATATTCATTGTACTTTATTATAAATTACTCATTTACTTTCTCATCATGCTCATGAGAGTGTGAGCTCCATGGAGGCAGAGGCCACGTCTTCTTGGTCACAGACATTGTTCCAGCAGTGACCAGTCCAGAGTAGGTGCTCAGTAAATGTTTATTAAATGAACATCACTCATTGCATGAGTTTGGCGTCTTCTTCTGGGCCATAATCCTGTAAGGAGATTACCCCAAACCACAGCACATAAAATGTTCTGGAACAGTGTAGATCATTAGTATTTATTGGTGCAAAGCCACATATTCTCCTCAGTTATTCATTCACTTAACGATCATTCATTGAGGGCTGACAGAGCCATTGGTATTTAGTTCTCTGGGTTCTTATCTCCGCCTAGGACAAGGTGAGGTGAAGCCCTTATAACCTTGTTTATCACCACCAGGATCCAGGTGCAGATTTCCAGCTAAGGAGGACCTGTGGTAAGGAGACCCTGCACCTTACATGATATCTTGGACTAAGCCTGAGGTCCTGTGCAATCAGTGGCTCCATTAGCCACAGTCTGTGTCTGGGCTCATATGCCAGGCAGGGACCTGTGGGAGACAAGAGCCTGTCCCCTTCCCTGCTTCTTGGCAGAAACCAGTGTTGATGAACTACTGGAGGAATTTCTGCCTTTGAGGCACGAGCCAACTGAATGGCTGCTACAGATTAGCTAAGAAAAAAGTCATCCCAGCCTTTGTGGTTCACCCAAGAGCTGGCGCCAGAATAGGAACTGGGCAGATCTTCCTAGGATGGCTGGGAGCTGCCAGAGATAACAGCTGAGCTCAAGTGAAAGCTTTCTGGATGGGGATGCCTAGGCTTGAGGGTGTGTGACTATCTCTTATCTTCAGACCGTGGTGTCACAGTCCACCCCTTGGCTTATCTTCCAGTTACTGAGAGGCCTAGCTTACTCAAAAGAATTTCCCCATTGGGTGCATTTATGTAACTCAGGTGAGCAGGGACCCTCTTTTCTGTTCCATGGTGGTGAGAAGATCCTCTGGTTGATTAGTTGTAAAGGAGCTGGGCTGCGGTGCATTCTGTCTTGCAGTCCAATAACGGGAGGGCCAGCTTCACCCACCACCCACCACCCACCACCCACCTTTGCAAGAGTCCTTGAGTTCTGCCATTCTTCTCTTCTTAGGCTAAACTCAACTGGATTTCCAGGGTGGTGTAAGCATTTCTACCATGAAGATCTTAGAAGAGTGCCTTAAAGCAATACAGGAAGGAAGTAGGGATGAGGGCAGTGCGACACTGTGACTATGAGGAAGGAAAGAATGTGCTAGTGTAGATGTCTGGGAAATGGTCCACCAGATGCTCCACCTCCTGCCTCTCAATATTTTTAGTTCCCTTTTCCCCAGTCCCTCTTCAAATTCCTCCCTTTCCTTAGATACTCACCCTCTCCCTTGGGGGACAGACATGCCTCCCCACATAAGGTCTGAACCCCAGTGATCAGAACCTTTTTGCAAATGACAGCTGGCTGCAGCTCAGACAGGAAGTGTGTGTGGGGAGGTATAAGGCATCAAAGTGACTTGTGAGGTGAGTTGATTTATTGGAATATTAATTTGTTTTCCAGCTTCCTCGATTATCTTCTTCCATCCTTATTTTATGCAAGTAGCTTGGCTCTTTTGGGCTTCTTACCTCAGGGATTCCGGTCAGTAGAAGCAGCCTGCAGCCCACAGCTCATCTGTATCTTGTGAGGAGATACCAATGGTATGTCCATGGAATCTCCATGGAGAAGGGGAGGCAATGAGCAAGTGTCCTCTGGAACAAAAGGGAAGAGAGGTCTGGGTCAGGGGCAGACTGAGGTAGTGAGCAGGGGATACATCTTCTAGGCACATTCTCAGAGTGGTGCTTTTCTATGGGGAGGTCCTGTGGCAACTCCCTAAGGAGATAAGACCTTTTGGGGATGGCAGCTTTATAACCTCTCCCCCCCTTTCTCCCAGGAAGGCAGGACCCTAAGACTGGGTACCTGGGTCACAGGGGAGTGCTGTGCCCCATGCAGGGCATGGAGACCAAGGAGCCTGTCATGCTTTAAAGGATCACTGTGGCGGTGGACCTTGAAGATATCAGTGGTGTCCACGATAGGCTGAAGGTTACAGACCCCTTTTCTGTTTCTGGAGCATTATAGCAATGCACTGTGTTCTTATTCATGGGTGGGAGGGAATAGGAACCCTCCAATAAAGACTTGACCCCTCCATTTCTATCCTGGAAGATTGAGGGCTCAGAATAGGAAGGAAGCTGATTTTACTTTTTTTATTTTTTATTTTTAGGAAGCTGATTTTAAAAAATAAAGGTGATACTAGTATTCCTGTCAAATTGCATTTGAGGCCTGCAATGTGTACTTGCCTTCTTATTTCCAGGGAAAGACACATCTTTTCTTTTGACAACATTTCCTTTACAACTTGCACCCATCCTCTCTTTCTTTGGCATTTCCATTTACTCATTCATTCTATACATATTGATTGAGGGTCTGCTCTTTGTTAGGTACTGGGTTAAGCATGGAGGATACAACGACGCACAAAGCTGGCCCCTGCCCCACATGGACCTACTGTCTCACAGGGGAGACATATGTTCATCACATAAATCTGCAAATATTTAATATGCAAATGCAAGTATACACTTGGACAAAGACTTAAAGGGAAATAGATGCTCCTCTAAGGGTGAGTAGTAACAGATCTGATATAGTCTGGGTGGGGTTGAAGTGGAGGGGATTTCAGGAAAAATAGGAAGTCATGTTTGAGCTGAGCTTTCAAGATTAGATGAAGTATGTGTGTGAGCAAAAGTGAATACGCATGCATGCATATATGTGTACATGTATATGCATGTATGGGGGTATTTCAATGAGAGGGAAGAGCATTCTTAAAGGCCCTGAGTTAGTCAAGGGGGTTGGGGAAGGAGCTGGGTGTCTTTAAGGAACTGAAAGAAGTCCTATATGGCTGCCAGAGGTGAGGCCAAGAAGGAAGTGAGGAGCTAGGTCACCTAAGGCCTCGGAGATCAGATTGAGCAGTTTGGCCTTTGTTTTAAGAGTAATAGGAGGCCACTGAAGGTTTCTGAGCCTGAAGGTAACAGAATCTGATTTACATTTTAGAAAGATTATTCTGACTGCTGTGTTCAGCAGGATAATGAAAAGGCAAAGCCGAGGCAGAGAGAGACCAGGATTGTGTATGGAGGTAGATCTAACTGTGATCATGGGGGGAAGGAAGATGTTCAAAACATTAGTAAGTAAAAAAACCAAAAATAATCACAGAAACATAAGTATAATTCTTTAGATAATTTTATAAAAGAATATGCATAGCCCTAGTCAGTTTGGTTCATTGGGTAGAGCATCAGCGTGCTGACTGAAGGGTCCTGGGTTCGATTTCGGTCAAGGGCACATGCCTGGGTTGTAGGCTCGATCCCTGTTAGGGGGTCATGCAGGAGGCAGCCAATCAATGATTCTTTCTCATTGATGTTTCTATATCTCTTTCTCCCTTTTCCCTTCCTCTCTGAAAATAAAAAAAATATTTAAAAAAAAGGAATATGCACAGATATGTACATATATTTCTCTTCTCTCTCCACTATACACACACAGACACACACACACACACACACACACACACACACATACTAGAGGCCTGGTGCACAAAATTTGTGCACAGGTAGGATCCCTAGGCCTGGCTGGGGATCAGGGCTGATCGGGGCCTCTGGCTGCCGGCCAGGGCCTCCCTTTCCCAGCTGCCAGCTGCCAGCTGGGGCCTCTCTTTGTTCCATGCTGCCCCCTGGTGGTGAGCGCATGTCACAGCAAGTGATCGAACTCCCCAGGGGACACTTTGCATATTAGCCTTTTATACACACACACACACACACACACACACACACACACACACAGAGTTGTGCAGAGTTGTGCAGGCATAGCTGGTTTCCAGCCTTTTGCTACTACTGACTCTCCATTATAGGACAGAAACTGTTCTGGACTTGGGGCCCACAAGCTTGGGCTACTGCTCCTAATTACTGACTTTGGGCTTTTCTGTGCCTCAGTTTTCTCATCTGTTCAGTGAAGGAATTAGGACCTATGAACTCTAGACGTAAGTTCTTTTTACTTCTGGATTCTTGTAACTGTGGGCAGAAGGAAAGTACAAAGAAGGGCGGCAGCATACGTTACACAGGCAAGTTGTGTAACCCCAGCTCTATTTCAACACTGCAGAGTTAGGGTGACATTCGAGAAGAACAGCAGGAGGACGGCGGAGAGTGAGAACATCTCACAGGGCAGCCTGACAGGAGGAGGAGTGGGCAGCTGTCTCCTCGCTGAGCTTTATCGCCTGCCTGGACCCAAACAGCCCCATCTCCTGGTCTGCTGCAGGAAGCTCCTTCCTGGTGAACATGAAGTCCACTTACCCAGGGCTGGTGCTAGATCGACATTAAACTATTCCCCTCTAGGATCCCCTGAGCCCAGACGAAGACACCAGGCTAGTGGAAATGAAAGAAGGGGACCAGAGGGAAGAAGGACTCCAGGCCTAGCCAATTTTGAAAGGGGGAGTTTTGGAGACCATGCCCCATCCCTATGACTGGCCGGATTGGGGTGAGGTGTAAGCAGCAGGGTGGGGTATTGTTTATATCAGGTTGTACCTTGGAATACAAGTTTGCAAATAGGTATTCTTCAAAATGGGGATTCTGCGGGCTAATAAACTGGGGAAACACTGGGTTAAACAAAGTTGAGCAGGTTTTCCTACCCTACGACTTTATTAAGCTAAGTTCATGAATCCTTGCGGAGGAAGAAAAATAGTACACAGTGTGTTCACCCTTTTAAAAAGACCACTTTCCATAGAGGTCTTCTCAAATCACACTATGGGAACAAGAGGCGAGGCTCTAAGTCCGATTGTGGGGGAGGGGGCCTGGGTCTGACTTCCACCTGAACACCCAGCACCTACCACACTGGCAGGTCCACAGTGGGTACAAGATGACTACTGAACTGAAAGCTTGCAAAGTAATTTTGCCTGTTTTAAGATGTGTCTGGGGATACATCTGGATGCTTAAATTCCCATATATTATGGACTGGATGCATGTTTGTTTCCCCTCATAATTCATATGCTGAAATCCTAACTCCCAATGC
>NW_005871104.1:494993-522479 GCF_000147115.1 Myotis lucifugus
GGTATTAGGAGGCAGCTAGGGATATTAGAGGAACCCATTTTGTAGAGTGGAGGGTTGGAAGCCTGACTGCAGAGAATGACAAAGATGATGCATGGGGAGGGACGGAAGGTGGCCAGAAACAACTCTTTCTTTATAATTTTTATTGATTTCAGAGAGGAAAGGAGAGATAGAGAGAGATAGAAACATCTATGATGAGAGAGAATCATTGATCGACTAACACTTGCACAACCCACACTGGGATCGAGCCTGCAACCCGGACATGTGCCCTGACTGGGAATGGAACCATGACCTCTTGGTTTATAGGTCAATGCTCAACTACTGAGCCATGCTAGCTGGGCAGGGACAACTTTTTCCAAAAAGACTGATCTAAGGGAGAGGAATGGGGGTGGTCACTGGAGGAGCTGTGGGTGCCAAAGTGATGGGAGACATTGCAGTGAGTCTGTAGGCCTAGGGAATGATCCAATGAAGAAGAACCTCTTGCTCATATAGGAGAGCACAGGGTCAAAGATGTCAGCAAATTCCTGAGTAGGAGAGAAGCAGTGGGGCTCCCTGAACAGATGGAGGCATTGGCCTTAGTCAGGTCATGGGTAGGAATTTGAGATTTGTGGGCCTAAAGTTTTCTCTGTGTCTTCTTTTCAAGCTACAATGTGTGTGGAAGAAAGTTGGAGATACATGTATTCAGGGCTGAGGTTTTGCCAGGAGGTTTTGACAGAGTGGGAGTGCCCTCGAGCAGTTGTGTCTGCAGGGGGTGACAAGAGAGATCACAGGCAGGGCAAGAGGAAGTGAGGAGCCTGAGGTGTTGAGGCAGCTGTGACCCCAGCCTCATAGGAACTCAGCTCAGAGTTGTGCAGACTTCCTGAGGAGTCTCTCTGTACCTCTGACTTCCTTCTGGCCCCATTCCCTTCTTACCCGAACTGCCTCTCCCCCAGTCCAAGTGAGGCAGCGTTCTTCAGTGATGGCAGAAACACTTGGTCCTGGTTGAAAAGGCAGATCTCTGGGCCCTATCACCATCTTACTGAATCCAAATCTTCGGGGATGAGCTCAGTGTCTGTACATGAAGCAAGGGCCCTAGTGCCCCCAGTCAATGGCTTAGAAGCATCAGCTTGCTTTTAAAAGGAATATTCACTTAATTCTCTGCTCTAGGTCATATTAGCTACTTGGTTTGGAGAAATGGCCAGGAAGTTTTGTTTCTTTCACCATTCCTTCTCCCCTTTCTCCCACCTTCCCTCCTTCCTCTCCCCTCTTCTCTCTCTCTCTCTCTCATTCTTCTCTCTCTCTCTCTCTCATTATTTCTCTTTATTATTGAGAGTATTACAGATGTCCCCCTCTTTTCCTCCCCTCATTGCCCCCTGCACCCAGATCCCACCCCTCTCCAGGCCTTCATTACCCTATTTATTGTCTGTGTCCTTGGGTAATGCATATATGCATATAAGTTCTTTGGTTAATATCTTTCCCCAAGATTCGTCTGTCTGTTCCATGTCATTCTTCTTCTGATTGGCACTGGAACTTTCCTTTTTTATTAAAAAAAATTTTTCCCTTCCCTCCTGAGAAGCTACCACACTGAGCACTGCCCTTCCAGTGGAAATTCCTGAAAGATGCTAATATTTGGTATCTTGAGGTTCCTGGGGTGTGGTGTGTTGGCTAAGAAAGCAGAGCTTTGTGGACTCATGAATAAACTCAAAGGACATGTTCTTCTTGCCTTAAAAGTTTATTTCCCAACATGAAAGCCATCTGTTTTTCACCACCACCCTCAGCCTACAGTATATGAAAGCTTGTTTGCCCTTTCCTTTTGGCCACGAATGCATGCCATTTGGCTTCACAGAAGTATCCATAAGATGTAATATAAAAGGAGGGCCAACAGGACACATGTTCAAGTAGATTTGTTCTGCTTATCAATGGGTCTATACTAGTTGCTGTGAGAATCACTGTGTTTGCTCCATTGATGATCTTGCTACCCTGGTCCACTTTCAGTTTCTTTTTTTCAGATGCTTTCCTGCCCCAGGGCCTTTGCATATGGCATCCTTTCTGTCTGCAAATCTCCTCCTTCCACCCCCATTTCACCTGGCTGGTTCCTTTTCATTCTTCTGGTCTCTTTAAATATTACATCCCCAGAAACCTTTCTCTATCATGCTGTAGGTCTTCTAACCATTGCCACTTCCCCCATTCCTTGTCTCAGCACCATAATTGTCTCTTTTATTGATCCTCCTACAGTTCATAATAATTTTGTTATTTATTTCCTTAATTATCCACCAATAGATTATATGCAATAAGAGGGCAGGACCTAGTTTGCTTTGTCCCTCCTTTTGTCCCCAGTTCCTGGTACATTATGGGGCCTCAATTTGTTGACTGACTGTATAATCTGAATAAGCCCAACACAGGAAGTGGTATGATTAAAATACACTTTGGTTCATAACCCTTGTGTACCAGTTGGGATTAGATTAAGTAGCAGGTGACAGAATCAGATGAGTTTTGCCTCTTTCCCATTTGCCCCCCTGGGGAGGCCTGAGTGAGGAATGAGGCAAGAGACCAGGAAGGTTGCTCTGGGAAGCTGAGGAGTTAAACTTCTTAAATGGAATCATAAAGTCCAACTTCCTTGGTGGAGCATCCGAGCACCGTTGTGATTTGCCTGGGACCTATGTTTCCAGTTTTATCTCTTCATGTTCCCTCTGCTCCAACATTTCCTTACCCCAGGCCTTTGCTCATGCTATTTTCCTGCCTGGAGGGCATTTTCCTTTTTATCTCTGCATGTTGGACTCCAACCCCCTTCAGAGTCCAGAGCCAATGCCAGCGGTTCTCAACCTGTGGGTCGCGACCCCTTTGGGGGTCGAACGACCCTTTCACAGGGGTTGCCTAAGACCATCGGAAAACACATATATAATTACATATTGTTTTTGTTATTAATCACTATGCTTTAATTATGTTCAATTTGTAACAATGAAATTGGAGGTCACCACAACATGAGGAACTGTATTAAAGGGTCGTGGCAGTAGGAAAGTTGAGAACCACTGGCCAATGCCATTGTCTCCAGGAGGTCTCCACCAACCCCATCATACCAAACCCATCTCTCTTTGCTCTGTGTTCCTATGGCTCCTTGTTTATGCCACTTATGCCACCTCCTCATTATTTACACATGAATCTGTGGCAGAAGTGCTAGTTGCCTAGTGGGGAGACAATAAGAGGGGGCTTGCATGACAGAAGGGAGGACAGCTGGAAGCTGGAGGAGGAGGGAGATAAACGTGGGGCTGCATTTGCTTGGAGCATCTTTGTACCTGTCTCCTTCAGACTAGACATGTGCTCCTTGGTTGCCATTGGCCTCACTATGCCCTGCATCACTTACACTGGGTCCATCTCACATAATAGTGACCCTCTTCTACAGCCTACTTGGGATGTGGCTGAACCCGCTTTGCCTGTAATACCAGTACATCCCGAGGTAGAGAAATGCTCTCATACGGGCCAGCCTATGTGGCCTTGAAACACCTCAGTCCCATCTCTTGGGGTTACACAGATTTTCCTGTCTCTTGCACATGACAATTTCTCTGACATGCACAGTAGTCAGATGTGTGGCCACTGTTTTAATCTCCTCTCAATGGCAAGCACTCATAACTCTGTTGTTTTTATGAATGATGCTAATAATGTTATGACTGATTATTAAATGCCAGCTGTGAGCATTTAGCAAATGAAGGAAGCCTGGGTGAGCAAAGAGAAATGAGAGCATCAGAATTTTCTGGGCATTTTAGAGATCATTAGCCCAGGGAAATCAGATAGCCTCATGTGTCCATTGATAAGTGGAGAGTGGCTGCTTGGAGCATGGCGCTGATTCCCAGGCTGCATCTGGGCTCCCTGGGAAAGGATTAGGGATGCCTGCCAGGAAGAGGAAGAAGGGGTGGTGGGAGGATGTCAATTATTTGCCATCTCTGATTTTATTCAACTTCAAAGGCCCAGAGAGGTGGACGAGTCCCACCTGGAATAAAGTGCAGTATGGGATCTAGAATTCCTGATTTCTGCTCTTGAGTTTTTTCCTTTTGACCAAGCTGCCTCACTGCTGTTGGTGTCTTCCAGGGGAATTCAGAGGCCAGGGAAATGTTTACCAAGACTTTGGTGGTATTTTGTTGTTGTTGTTCCCTCATTTTCTTACTTACTAGCTATCTCATCTACCTCCTCCAAAGGCTGCCTTTTACATTAATCTGCCTATGCGTCTTTTTTCCTAGTTAAATAAAAAAGAATCATCCTGCTCCTTCCAATTTCATTTTTTTTTGGAAAAGCACAATAATCAGTCTTTAATGAGCTTGTGACTCTGAACCGAGGTATAATAATTTTGGTGACTCTGCTGCGTCCGTTGATGGAAATATATTTATTTTAGAAGCTGATGACCTGTGGGAAAAGACTATTATTCTGAATATCAAGATGAGGTCATGGGAGCTGATGGAGGATTTGGGTAGAGGGGGAGGAGATAGGGAAAAGAACCAATAAAAATTAGAATTGCATATGAATGAAAATAGACTGATTTCTATTCTGAGCAAGAGATCCTGGTTTTGTGATTCTTTAGGGGTGCTGAAGCAAATGTACACAGTTGGAAGCTTCTTGCACTGGTCAGCCCGTTGCCCAGGGTTCCACTGGGTGACATGAGCTAAGGCCAGCCTCAGGTGCTGGGATGGAAGACCAGCAGGTGTTAAGAGTGAAGAATGGGATGGTCGGTGACTATGCTTTATAAATGTACAGGATCTTAGACTTGTCCCAGTGTGGAAATTTTATATAAAGTATTACACTTTCACCCTAGCTGATTTGCTTAGTGGATAGAACGTGGGACTGCAGACTTAAGGGTCCCAGGTTCAATTTCCGGTCAAGGGCACATGCTTGAGTTGCAGGCTCGATCCCCAGTAGGAGGCATCCAGTCAATGATTTTCTCTCCTCATTGCTGTTTCTATCTCTCTCTCCCTTTCCCTTCCTCTCTGAATCAATAAAAATATATTAAAAAATAAAGTATTACACTTATTATATAAAAGCTAGATGACCAGAAACAAACTAATAAACAAACAAAAGTGCATAGTCGCCCATAATCCCATCCCTTAGCCATTATACTACATAAGATATTTATACACATATATACATACATATGAATTTTGTAGATGAAAATTTTAGTAGACATATCCTTCTCTAATCTATTTTTTCTTATTGAACAGTATGCTGTGATCATCTTCCTTGGTCAATAAATACAGATCTGTGATGTTGCACTGGACATACATTGATTGCTTTCCAAACAACTATTCCTATCCTTTCATTTCTTAACAAAATGAAGAATTTCCAAGCCAAATGGTTTGGGTGGGTCATCCTAACCTTGGCTTCAGAGTGGACTTTGATTAGATTGAGCCAATCAACTTATCTTATTACCCAGACTTTGGTGATTGGTTCAGGAGTGGGCAGTTGACCCAGTTTGGATCCAAGAAGAGGAGACCTTTGCTGAGGACCTCTGAATTAGAATGCTTTTCTGTCTTTCATGGAAGCTTCTGGAATTGATGCTCTATTTTACCTCGGGTGGTGTGGCATGAGAGGGTGGGATTAGAAGTTCAGCAGTCATTGTTACTAACAGGAGTGGGTGGGACTGGCTGAGACTGAAGCTATACAGAGCAGAGTTGAGAGTGTGGCAGAAACACAAATCAGAGCCTGGACTCCATCACGAACCTCTGGATGAAAGCATGCCAGAGGCTGGTGCCAATTCTAGACATTTCAATTAAATGAGTCAATAAATCTAAGCCTATTTGAGTCATATTATCTGTTCCTGACAACCCAAAGCATTCTAAATAATACAATTATTTAAAATAATGGTGTAATATCCTATTACATGGATGTGTTAAAAGCATTTTCATGCCTACTATCCAATTTAATCTTTAAGCAGTCTTATGAAGTAAACAAGTATCTATTTGGCAAGTGGATAAACTAAGGCCCAGAGGGGACAACTGATATATTCATAGGTAGTTAGTGGCAGAACCAGGCTTTTTGACTTTTTGAGCAGAGCTTTTAATAATCAGTTACACCTCAAGACAGAGAGGTTATGGACCAGTACATAGAATAATTCTAAAGGATAGGGCCACACTATTAGGCTGACAATTAGGATGTAAAGGTGGTCTGTCATCTGAATCAGCTGTATCTTGGATTTGAAACTTAGGATATAAGGCATGAAAAAATTTAGAGGATAGAGCAGTGGTTCTCAAACTGTAGTCTGGGAACCCTGGGGGCTCCTGATATCTTTTCAAGAGGTTTGTAAGGTTGAAACTATTTTCACAGTAGTGTCAAAATATTTGGTCTTTCATTCTCATTCTCTCATAAGTATATGGTGGAGTTTTCTAGTGGCTACATGACATGTGACACATAACAAATTGGTGCAGAAATAAATATGAAAATTCAGCTGTCTTCTATTAAGCCAGAAATTTAAAGAGATTTCCAGGAATGTCCAACAATGCCACTCTTTTTACTATTTGTTGTTGTTGTTGTTCAGAAAATACATTAAAATATATTATTTATATTAATATATAATATTTTTACTATTTTTGAAATGAATTTATAAATAAACAATTTAAACATTTTTCAGTTTTAACTTTGCAGACAGTAGGTATGGGTAGATATAATCAACATAGACAAAAAGTTGTTTGGATCCTCAATATTTTTAAGATGAAAATGTGTTTTGAGGACATAAAGTTTGAGAATTGTTGGATTAAAGGATACATACTATTTTCAATTAAACTGCTGTCAGAAGACTTATTCAGGCAAGTCTGGTTGCCTTTTGGCTTTGGACACCTGGACTCCAGGTACAAAATACAATGTGAACGGGAGATTCAGCCACTGATGGGTAATATGGTCAGTATGGTTTTAACCAATTTTGTACAACTTTGGCCAGAAGTTCCCTTTGGGATAAAATGTAATTGATCAGAACCTGACTGTCTCTGTTCATGACTTTGTAGACATAAAAAGCCACTGCAGTTGTGTGTAGTGAGAAGTACCTGTCTCACTGACACAGCACTAATCAGTCATGGTTTCTGGTGGCAGCAACAGAAGCTGACTTTGGCTAATGAGGCAGAGAAGTTGTTTACCAAGAGGATACTGGGAGCTCTCAGAATTGTTAGGAGAATGGAGAGCCAGGCTTGAAGCTAAGCTTCCAGGAGCAATGAGAACACTTCACTGAACTGGACTGATCAGGGCTCACTGCCCCTGCTGCTGTCCCACCAAGCCCTTGCGGAAGCCACCACTGCCTCACTGCCAAGATCTCAACCTTACAAACATCCTCACCCCCAAAGTCAGACAGACCTCTGGCACCATTCTTGCCAGTAAAATAGATCTCCCAGAAAATCTCCTTGAGTTGCTCTCTTCATAGGAAATCGGCTCTGTTGCTGCTAACAGCTATAGCTAAGACTTTAGGCAAGACACTTGTACTCTCAAAGCCTCAGTGATTTCATCAGCCTTCTTGGGTAGATATTAAGTTAATTTCTGGGATG
Source organism: Myotis lucifugus (assembly GCF_000147115.1). NCBI lineage: Eukaryota > Metazoa > Chordata > Mammalia > Chiroptera > Vespertilionidae > Myotis > Myotis lucifugus. Next base: position 502,481 of record NW_005871104.1, read on the forward strand.
ATGATAACATCCTTTATAATAAAGAGCTAATATGCAAATAGTTGTCATGCCTTCACGCCATCATGCCCTCACGCCGTAACAGCTCAGACACTCAACACTGGGGAAAGAGGAGTGGGGACCAACCAGGCACAAATGAGCTTGTGAGAGAGGAATGGGGACCAGCCAGGCTGCAGGCCTAGGAGAGGAACAGCTGCCTGCCCCACGGTCCCAGGCCCAGCAGCTGCGCCTGCGGCCCAGGAGAGGGACAAGCTGCCCGCCCCGTGGTCCCGGGTGCCAGCAGCTGCACCTGCGCCTACGGCCCAAGAGAGGGACAAGCCGCACACCCTGCAGTTCTGGGCACCAGCAGCTGGGGCTGCAGTCCGGGAGAGGGACAAGCTGCCCACCCCACGATCCCAGGCACCAGCGGCTGTGTCTGTGCCTGTGGCCCGGGAGAGGGACAAGCCACATGCTCAGCAGTCCCCACGGTCCCAGGTGCCAGCACCTGCGGCTGCATCCCAGGTGAAGCCCCTCATCCACAGTCCCCTGCAGCTGCAGCTGCGGCTGGCCCGGGTCCTGGGTGACTGTGGCCAGCCAGAGGGAGGGAAGCCCGGGTTCCTGGTGTGGGGTGAGGCAGAGGCGGTTAGGGGCGATCAGGTCAGCAGGGGAGTAGTTAGGGGCAATCAGGCAGGCAGGCAGAGGTGGTTAGGGGTGATCAGGCAGGCAGAGGTGGTTAGGGGCAATCAGGCAGGCAGGAGAGTGGTTAGGAGCCAGAGGTCCCGGATTGCGAGAGGCAGTTGGACATCCCCAAGGGATCCCAGATTAGAGAGGGTGCAGGCCGGGATGAGGGACCTCCGCCACCCCCGTGCACAAATTTTGTGCACCGGGTCTCTAGTATAATATAATATTGTGTGTACCTAGCAGGTACCCAATAAATGGTAGCCATTAATATTACCATTCTTTAGGCTCTGCTATAGACCGACACATTTTTTCCCTAAAGGGGTAACAGAGGCACAAAGGAACCAAGGGACTTGCATAAAATATGAGCAAGAACTAACATCAGGATGTGCTTCTGAGCTCACTGATTCTGGGGCCAGCTCCTATCCCATTTCTAAACTTCATCACCACCTTGTGTAATCAAAGATGGCAGAAGTAATAAGATCTCACATTAGCAGGTTATTTTGGGGTAGGAAGATTCAAGGGAGTTTCACTTATCTTTCTTGTGTTTGAAAATTTATTGAGGACATAAAAATAATTTTAGAAAACTTTAGATAGTAGTAAAGCTGTTTTCATTCTGGGAAACCAAGATGTGTCTCAGTTTGCATTACATTCAAAGCTGAGCCTCAAATGAAGATTTGGAAGTGGGTAGTTTACATAGGGGGTGACAAAGTCTAAGTCCCTGGTTTTCTAATAAACTAGAAGGGTTAATCTAGATTCTAGATGAACATATCTGGAGTGTGGATTAGTGATCAAAGAGTGTTAGCAGGGATTACCCAAAAAACAGGGTTTCATGTGAAATAAGCTTGGGAAATGCTGGGACAAAAAGGCTTTTTTCTACTGCAGGACTTCACAGGACCTTCACCCTACTAATGCACATGGAAAAATCTCTGAGTAGGACGCATAGTCCCCATTGTTATTCCAAAAGGACTTTGTAGGATTAGTACTCTCATGAGCACTCTGGGAAACTGGATGATCTCAGAGGCTACTTCAAGCTATAAAACTAGTGATTTCTATGATCTCATTTAATCTTTTCCCCAAGTCAGCCAGATGAGGAATTGTGCTTGAAATCATTCATCAAAACCAAGAAGCAAATTATGGGCAGAACTGAAATTCAAATCCAAAGCTTTTGGACCCCCCCTCCCTCCTTCTTACAGTCTGAGGAAGGCAGGCATCATGGGTCAGATTGTGCCTCCAAAAAAATATGTTAAAGTCTAACCCCCATCACTTTGCAATGTGGCTTAATTTGGAAATAGGACCTTTTTAGAGGTAAACAAGTAAAAATACGGTCTAATACTAGGGTGGTCCCTAATTCAAATGACTTGTGTCCTTCTAGGAAGGAGAAATTTGGACACAAAAGCTCATAGATAGAAGATAATGTGAAGACACAAGGAGAACGTATGTGAAGGGGGAGGCAGAGCCTGGAGGGATGATGCTACAAGCCAAGGACTGTTGAGGGCTATCAGAGGCTGAAAGAGGCCAGGGAGGATCTTTCTCCTATAGGTCTGAGAGAGAACATGGCCTTGCTGCCACTTCAATTTTGAACTTCCAGCCTCCAGAGCTAGAAATTTATTTTGACGTTTTCTTGCTCTAAGCCACCCACTCTGTGGTTCTTTGTCACAAAAGCTCCAGGAAACCAATGCAGCAGATGTAACACGAACCCAGGATTATTGCTTCCGGACTCCTTTCTCCTTAGACCCAAGTCTGAGCTCTGAACACAGCAGTGCACAGATGGCCTGCAGGGAAAGCTGTTGGCCCCAGCCCTGGGGAGACCAGTGCCTCTGTTTATGAGCTGAGAGCAAGGAGTTTCCATGCTTCCCTTGGACCCTATCTTCCTCCTCTCCTGTCTCTTCTCCTTGGCAACAAACACGAGAATGTGGAGGCCCATAACCCTTTATAAACAAACAGAGCCCCTTTAATGTTCACTTTTCCAATGTGTCTGGCAGGACTGTTCCCTTGTGCTGGGCTGCGGGCTGTGGAATGTGACCTCTCTCCGTGGAAAGAGCCAAGAGCGAGCTTTGCCAGCAGAGTTGGAAGGTACTGAGTTGCCCCTGGTGCAGGCACCTCTTGCTCAAACCTATCTGTGGAGACCTCCTGGGTGCTCACTGTCCCTGGGCAGGGCTTGAGCCTCTGACTGTGTGAGTCACTTCTGCATCATCATGAGAAGACCTTCCAATTACATGCCCATCACAGGGTATTGAAGGGTTAGGGGGACACAAACTGATTTCATCCCCACACTAACTATAAAATAGGCTGGGCATGCCCATTCTACTAAGGAGAAAACTGAGGCCCAGGTGGATGAAGGAACTTCTCTCAGTGTCATAGAATTAATTCATGGTGGAGCTGAGACTCTCCTGAAAAAGAAACTGCACTTGGGAACAACTGGATGTTAACCTGAGAAAATATAGGTGCAAGGCAATGGGCACCTGGTGGGCCGAGGAAGGGGCGGTGCCTAAGGGAAGTGTTGAGAAATGGGAGACTGGGGGGCCAAAGACCTGACTTTAGAGTCAGAACTAGGTTCAAATCTAATAGACGAGAAAAATAACTATACCTACTTCGTTAGGCTGTTCTGGCCATTAGATGACAGGATACATGTATTTAACGTGGCGTCCGGCTATCTGGGACTCCTAAGCCACAGGTATGATTGTGGGGGTTGTTATTCACAGCCCGTAGTCTTGCCTCACCTCTGCCTGGAGCTGACCTGGTGAACGCTGCCCCCTCTGTGGTAGGTAGGCTCAATTTTGGAGAGAAGACAACCACACTGATGAGGGGTGTGGGTGGCTCCAGGTCAGGAAAGGGCAGCTCATGGGCGCTGGAGAGCGATGGGGATCTGAGTCTGCAGAGGCTATTTCGGCAGCTCACTCTATGGGCCTGTGAACAAAACAAAACAAAACAGAACAAAACATGGTAAGAAGTTTCCCAAAAGCTCTCAAGTGCTGCCAAGCCTGGATCAGTTTTCTGAGCCACACCGAAGCAGCTTCATCACCCACTCCCTTCAGGGGCAGGGCGCTGTGACCCTGTGGGGCAGGAATCTGTCCTGAGCAATGTAGCCACTGCTGGACTGCGCTTGTTTTCCCAGGGAGGCTCTTTCTGGCTCCCACCTCTGTGCCCCTCACGCTGAGTTGTGAAGAAACAGGGTGGGGAATAAAATGTAGGGCCAGGGGGTCGGCTCTGCTGAAGTGAATATTAACCCTGTAGCCCCTTAGGTATTGAGTAAGTGCATTCCTGCTCAAGATCTTCCCTGGCTCCCTATTGTCTGTGACCGACAGGATGAAGTAAAATTTCTTAGCCTGGCATTCACAAGCAGCTCTGGCTGGTCTTGCTCTGTAGCCTGTCCCCATATTGGTTCCAGACCAAGAGTTGCAGTTCCTCAAATGCACCATGTCTTTGCTTGTGTTCATGGGAAAGATGGGTGTAATGGAAACACAGTAGGTGCTCAATATGTATCTGTTGAATCAAATCATACTTTATTTTCCCCTCTTGTCATCTTTAAAAAACAATAAAAATGAAGACATAGACAAACATAGCTACAGAGACTGCCTTAAATAGTGGGGGTGCTTGAGCAAATTCCTGAAGCTGCTTTGTCCATCTCAAGTCAGGATTACGGAGGCTGGTCCTGGCTTTGAAAAGAGCAAACTGGAGCCATTGTCCCACTCAGTCTGGGAGAGAGTAGCCCTGGACTGAAATGTCCCCCCCTCCCCAGGGTTCATCACTCCTTGGCCCCCCACTCCGCAATACTTACTAAAGCAGGGTGGGGTGGGGCATGGAGGAAGCCTGGTATGCCAGAGAATATGGAGGTAAAACAACATTTTGCAAGAGGGCATTTGTCTTTTCCCTGTAGGGAACCAATTCATGCTGCGCCTGATTTGGTGGCTAAAACCATTTTGGATGTAGGGTTCTTGGATTAAGAAAGACCCATTAGCCCCAATAGCCTTGTGGTATTAGCTATCAGACTGTCTCTATCAGTTCTCTGCTGGGGGCTTTTGTGCCTCCCCCGCTCCCCCTTCCCAGGGATGCTGCTCTCCAGATCATCTCATGACAGCTTGACTGGAGAAGTCTTCCCTGTCCATCTCATAGTCACTCTCTGTGATAATAACTTCATTCAGTATCTTCAAAGCACTCAGCAATGTCTGAAATTATCTGACGTATCTGTGTATTTGTCTATGTCCCTCACTAGAAAGTAAGTCTCATGAGAACAGGACTCCGCCCATCTTGCTAACCCCTACATCCCAGTAGCTCAGACAATGGCAGGCGGCAGGAAGCTTTCATCCTCAGTAGATGAAGAAATGACTGGGGCCGGTGTTCCTTTCTGCTTGTCCTCATCTATTTCATCCTTTGGCCTATGTAACTGCCTGCCTCCCCCTTTTTTGTTTTTGTTTTTGAGTCTTTTGGGCACATTATAAGTCTGGAAGACTTTTATCTTACTCTGTCATGTATGTGGATTCTGGAGGCATTGTGCTAACCTCCCCTGCCTCACTGTAAACTCCTTGAGGACAAGGCCTGAGCTTTCCTCTGATTGCATTTCCTGGTCTCCCATAGCTCACACTGTGCAGAGCGCTGCCTAGGTATTTGTTGATGCCTGTTGCATTGAATTCCACTTTGACCACCCCCGCCAGTGCAGACAGGAAGCTTTCTTCTTCTCGGGTATTTTAAAATAAAGGCACAGCCTTTAGCAAACTATTTTTCACACACAGTGAATTCTCAAGCAGACAGGCGATAGTTAAGGCAAGGGATAGTTGACTCAGCCTATTGTTTGAGCTCCTCGAAGTGTATATTCTCAGCAGAATCAGAGAAATTATGAAAGGATAAGTGGAGAGCCGAGAAAGTTACAAAATTCCATTGCTATCAATGAAATGTAGTTTCTGATCTTCGCTCAATTGCTCTTCTAAGCTAGGCTCGAAAAATGTTCTGAGACTCTCTTTTACTAGAATAATTCCACCTAAGAATAGTAAGCATTAAATTCAAGAGAGTTAGAGCTGGAAGGAGCCTTAAAAATAATCCAGCTGAACTCTCCCTAACAGGAGATGAGGAATTTGAAGCTCAGGAGGAGTTGTTTTCCACATCATGCAAAAGTCAGAGGCCGATGTGGGCTCCCCAGGCAGGCCTCCTGACCGTGGTCAGAGCTGTTTTCATCCCAAGGTGAGTCCCTTTGTCACAGCAGCTCTTCTGATGCTGTCAGATAATGTTTCTTCTCCCAAGCTGCAGGTGTCAATCCTTTAGGTACCCTGGCTGGTGGAATGGGGACCTGCCTTCATGGCTTGATTTCCAGGACACCAGGAACTCTCCCCCTTCCTCTCCCTGATCCAGTCTCCCCGCTGGCCATCACTGCTGCCAGAAATTGCATCAGAAGAGAAAAGCTACTTTATACATGGACATAATCTGTCTTTAGACCAAAGGTTGCAACTTCAAATTCCTATGGGGGCTGAGCAGGTAATATAAATGGCGAGTTGGCACAGGTGGGACTGTGGGGTCCTAGGGAGCTCAGGCCACTTCCAAAGGATATAAAAGGGCAATGGTGGCTCCATCCAGCCAGAGGGGCCATATATTCTGTGTTTTCAAGAGAAACCAGATTTTTTTTTTTAAATTTGAACTCTTCTGAATTTTAAGCATTGGCAACCACCACCACAACAAATTAAAGTACTATCTGACCCCCAAAACAAACAAAAAAACTACTTCTCTCTCTCCAAGCTGGATTTGACTTTTTACACAGGAGTGTGAAGTCATCTATAGATTCTTCACAGTGGACAGGGGATCAGAGAAATCAAAGAAATAAAATGTTTCCTTGAGGAACTGCATGGAAAGCCAAGTTTGGGTGGCAAGTACAGGGCCAGGAATAGGTGAGGCATGGGAGGTGCCTAGGGTGCAAAATTTAAGGAGGCACTCACTCTCAGGGCTGACTCTGAACTTGCATGACCTGGAGAGTGAGTGTCTCCTTAAATTTTGCTCCCTAGGTGCCTTACTCCCTCATCAAGTATGGCCGTGTGTGTAGGGGAGGAAGGAGGACCAGATATGAGTTAGAGGACCCATATGTGTAGGTCAGGCTGAGTGGAGAAGACCACAGGGAGTGGACAAGGTACATGATGGCCCCAGAAGGCCAGTTTCCCAGTGGTATGAGTCTACTCGAACTTCTCTGAGAAGGAAGGAGCTGGGTAGTGTCCTGTGCTTATAGCACCACTGTTTGCTCCCTGCCACCCCCCCCCCCCATATTGCCACACCTTCTGGAAGCCTTGATGCATTCCCGCCCCGAGTGATCTCAGTGGAAAGTGTGAGAAAACAAGTAGCAGCAGTTGTTTTTACTTCTAAACCAAGCAAGAGAAGCAGTTGTGGACACTGTGCCGGGCTAAGGCCTTAGTCTGCCCCTGATCTCGAGGGTGGGACAGGGGCTGTCAGCTAACCCAGAGGCCCCAGGAGCTCGCATAGGCCTCTGCCTCCTGTGAGCTCCTCAGGGGCAGGGCAGACTTGTTGCCCTTGAGGCTCCGCCTGGGTTCATTCTGAGGAGGGGGAGGCTGGGCCTTTGTGGAACACGGCCTCCCTGCCTCCCCAAAGGTGCTTAGCAGGAATCTGGAGGAGCAAGACTCTCCAGCCTGTGGTTTGGGCCCAACTCTGGGGACAGCTGGGTTTGTTTTGGTGTTCAAACAGGGGGGAAGGACATGGTTTAACATAAAAATAATAAATTGTTGGAGAGAGAGAGAGAACCATTTTCTCCCCATCCTCGCTTCCAGCGGGAGACCTTGAAGGCCCTAACCCTGCTGCTCCCTCACAGTGTCAGAGAATCAGGCCTGACAGGAGCCAGCAGTTAGCAAGCAGCCCTAGGGAAATGAACAAGCCATGTCACATGTCGCAGGAATGGGACCAATTATCCCCAAGATGTTGGGGGAGTGTCCACATAGCTTCTGAATTGTATCTCCTTGTTTACCTGGGTCCTTGATGCCAGCTACTTGCTGTTTTTTAATACCTGCAGGTGCTTGGGCCTCTAAGCCTTCTGGCCCTTTAAATACAGTTCCTCATGTTGTGACCCAACCATAAAATTATTTTCGTTGCTACTTCATAACTGTAATGTTGCTACTGTTATGAATTATAATGTAAATATCTGATATGCAGAATGGTCTTAGGCGACCCCTGTTAAAGGGTCGTTCGACCGCCAAAGGGGTCGTGACCCACAGGTTGAGAACCGCTGCTCTAAGCCCTACGGGGATGCTTGAGTGTGGGGGAAGGCATGGGAGGAGGGACTCTTGGGGACAGGAGAGATGTGACAGCTGTCTGCAACTGCAGGATGTTGAGGAAGCTGTCAACTGGAAATAAAGAAAAATAGACTTCTCTGGGACCCCAGACTATATAATTAGGACCAGAGGTAGAGCTAAAGGAGACACATTTTTCTGTTGCTATAAGCAAAACAACAACAACAACAAACTCAACTGTGTTTATTCCACAATCAGAGCTGACTGCCAATTGTGCTGGTCTCGTGACCTCAGAGAAGGCGTCCATGAACTCCCCCCAACTTCCCCAACTAAATTTGATTCTCCCCACAGTTATTATTGTGCCATCAACCTATTTAATTCCTTCAAGTTACTTATCAAAGTCAATAAACATCAAGTCTACTGTTGCTCACTTGCTTGGTTTCTGTTTACTAATCTGAGCCATATGCTTCTTGAGGGCAGAGGTCTTTGTGTCTTGTCCATTCTTGCTTCCTCAGTGCCTAGCATGGGGCCTACCGCATAGTAGGAACTCAATAAACAATTGTTAATTCAATTACTATAGAGTGAGTGAATACTTCAGGAGAAAATAAATTCCCCACCCTTGAAAAGATTTAAGCAGAGGTCGAGTGGTCAATAGTCAGGGATGTTAGAAAGCCCTCCTTCCTCCTTCCCCTCCTTTTCCTCCTCCCTGCATTGTTAGTTATGCCAGTTGCTGCGACAAACAGACCCAAACTCTATAATGGGTCAACCATCAAAGAGCTAATTTTGATGGGTAGGCAGCTCTTCTCTAGGAAGTGGCTCAGGAACTCAGGCCCCTTTTATCTGTGGCTCCATCATCTAATCTAATAATAGACAAACAGGGTAATTGACCGTACCTTCACTATGCCTCCTATTGGCTAATCAGAGCGATATGCAAATTAACCACCAACAAAGATGGCGGTTAATTTGCATATGTAGGCTCCAAGCGGCAGAACGAAGACTGAAGGTGAGCCGGAGCCGCCGGAAGACAGAAGGCGGCTCCAGCCGGGGCCGCGAAAACAGAGGCAGGAAGATGGCTCCGGCCGGAGCGAAGGCCTGGGTCCCGGGTGCCGGAGGAAAACTGGTGCCGGCAGCCAGGGGAAGGGAAGGCCTATTGCATGAATCTCTTCGTGCAACAGGCCTCTAGTCTTTAATATGTGGTTTTTTAGGTCACCATGCTCAGTGGGATCAAGCAGTTAGAAGAAAAGAAGTGATGATAGACCATGGCTGGAAGAGGGACACGTCCCTTCCACTGGCATTCCACTGACCAGCACTCCATCATACCTCATTGCAGGGTTTGGGTTATGGCCCAAGAGAGAGGGGGATTGAGTTTGGTTATAATCTCGCAGGTTGTGCCATGCCTGCCTGGGGCAGGAGCTGGGAGCAGATGGCTTCTGGGAGCCTCTGCAGTTCCCAGCAATCGTGTTTGAAGGTGTGTGTTTACCTTTTGCAACAACTTAGCACATAGGGAGAAGTCAGGTACTTGTTATCTCTTTCCTAGCTAATAAATTCTTCTTTCTTTTGCTCAAGAATTCTCTTCACTGTTTCTGGTGTGTCATTATGGACAGTGAGAACATTGGCTTAGGCAACCACAAAGATGTCTGTCAGACAGAGATCTGCCCAGGTATCCCAGCCTATCACTCCCTAGATATGTGGCATTGGGCAAGTGACCTAACCTCTCTGTGCCTCTACTTCATTCTATGGAAAATAAGGACAAAAACAATAATAACACCTACTTTGGAATGAGGCTTAAAAGAGTAGAGGTATGCACCATTCATGGTGCATTTACTCTAGGTTGTTATCCTAAATATCACTTTTTATCATCTTTTTGAAGTTTTCACAGCAACTCTATGAAGTAGATAGTATTATTAGTCCTAGTTTTACAGAGGAGAACACGGAATCACTGAGAGATAAAGCTTGCCTAAAGTCACGCAGCTGTTAGACTGGGAACTGGGACCTGGACGAAGTCATCCAATTCCAGAGCCCACACGGTAGGTAATAGATGATAAGAATGTACCACGAGGATGATTTTTGTTGTTATTATTGGCACTAGAGGCTGAGCCAGTCCTTGGCTTACTTATAATATTAGTCATGATTTGCAACACATTTCACAGTCTATAAATTGCCTTTGTGGCTCTTAGCCTGATAGGTCTTCACAATAACTCTGAGGTACTTTCATTAAGGTACCCCTTTTATAGGGGATAAAAATGAGCCTCAGAAGGCATGGGTCACTGGTTCAAGGTCACACAACCAGAAACTAGTGGAGTTGGCTGTCAAACTCTGACTTTCAACAAGGCCTTTGGCTGCTTAAATTCAAGTTAATATTTGTTAAGCACTTAGAATGGTGCCTGGTACATAGTAAGCATGATATAAGTGTTTATTAAATAAATAAATTAAATAAATATCACACCCCACTGGCCTCTTGTACAAATATTTCTCTAGCACCTGTGACCATCTGGGCAGTTAGGGTGTGGTAGCTATGAGCCTGGGTCTCTTGTCCACTCCTCAACCCTCTCGGATCCAGGGGCTTTAGGCTGCCTCTTAGCTCGGCTGCTTTGTTCACCTTCTCCCCTCACCCTGGTCTGCTCTTTTTGGCAGCCCCTCTCCACAATTTTTTAAAAATTGGCTTCTCATTGTTCCTGTTCTTTCAGGCCCCTGCTTGCTACAATCTGACTGGGTCACAGTGCCCTCTCAACAAGCTACATTCTAACAGGGGCTTTTGTTAACCCAAAGAAGTGATCGTGGCAGAATTTCAGACCAATGAGAGACATTTATAGATGAGAGGGCCTGAAATCACAGGGTTTTACATGAAGTCCATCCTGAGTGGAAGATTGTCGATGTTTCTCTCTCCGCCCCCTTTTCATAAGAGCTCTTTCTTAAGTTGCTTTAGAAGATTCCTAACATTCCTTGTCAAATGGGGCCCCGAATGATTTCAAACTCATACTTTTAAAAGAACAGAAACACAATCTCTTCCCTCTGAGGACCAAGTTTTCTGGCCTCACAGGAAATATAATGTTCTGTTTTAAAGAGAAGTAACTCAGAGTGATTCCAAAAGTCATGGGCCCTACACCTTGGCTGGTGTGGGTCAGTGGTTGGAGCATTGGCTTGCACACCAAAGGGTCATGGGTTTGATTCCCAGTCAAGGGTACATACCTGGGTTTCAGGTTCTCTCCCTGGTCTCCCTTATCTCCCTGTTGGGGTGCATGTGGGAGGCAATCAGTCAATCTCTCACACTGATGTCTCTCTCTCTCCTTCCCTCCCTTCTACTCTCTCTGGAAAGCAATGAAAAAAATATCCCCAGGTGAGGTTTAAAAAAATAAGATAATAAAAATAAATGGGCCCTATGTAACATGGTAATAAGTTTGGGGAAATGAATCAGAAACATATGGATTAATTTCTCCTGAAATTACATAGAGATTTTAATAGAGAACAGTCTCAGGGGAAAAAGCATGTTTTTTGGCATTCCTTACCAAATCTCAAACAATGGAGAGCTGCTTTAGAATAGTTTCTTTAAAAAAAGAAACAACAATAACAAAATAACCCAAACCCTCCTGAGTCTCAGAACTTGAAAAGCAAGCTGAATTATTGTCTTTTCCATAGCCTGTTTTCAATCACTATATAACAGAAGTTTTCCCTGGTATAATATAACTAGAGGCCTGGTGCACAAAAATTTGTGCACTCGGGGGGGGGGGGTGTCCCTCAGCCCAGCCTGTGCCCTCTCGCAGTCTGGGACCCCTCGGGGGATGTCCACCTGCTGGCTTAGGCCCGCTCCCCGGGGGACTGGGCCTAAGCTGGCAGTCAGACATCCCTCTGGCAGTCCGGGAGCCCTCGGGGGATGTCCACTTGCCAGCGGGGAGCAGGTCTAAGCTGCAGTTGGACATCCTTAGTGCTGCTGAGGAGGCGGGAGAGGCTCCTGCCACCACCGCTGTGCTGGCAGCCATCAGCCTGGGCTTGTGGCTGAGCAGAGCTCCCACTGTGGGAGCGCACTGACCACAGGGGGCATCTCCTGCATTGAGTGTCTGCCCCCTGGTGTCAGTGTGTGTCACAGTGACCAGTCATTCCAGTGGTTCTGCTGTTAGGGTCAATTTGCATATTACCCTTTATATATAGGATGGAGGCCTGGTGCATGGGTTGGGGCCAGCTGGTTTGCCCTGAAGGGTGTCCCGGATCAGGGTGGGGGTCCCACACCCTGAAGGGGTGTGGTCAGCCTGGGTGAGGGGCTGAGGGCTGTTTTAAGGCTGGTCACACCCCCTTCAGAGTGGGGGTCCCTATTGGGGTGCCTGGCCAGCCTGGGTGAGGGGCTGATGGCTGTTTGCAGGCTGGTCAAGCCCCCCAGTGGGGACCCTCACCCCATAGGGGTGGCCAGCCTGGGTGAGGGGCTGAGGGCCATTTTCAGGCTGGCCACACCCCCTTCAGGTTGGGGGTCCCCACTGGGGTGCCTGGACAGCCTGGGTGAGGGGCTGATGGCTATTTGCAGGCTTGTCAAGCCCACAGGGGGGACCCTCACCCCACAGGAGTGTGGCCAGCCTGGGTGAAGGGCTGATGGCTGTTTTCAGGCTAGCCACACCCCCTTAAGGGTGGGGGTCCCTACTGGGGTGCCTGGACAGCCTGGGTAAGGGGCTGAGGGCCGTTTTCAGGCTGGCCAGGGCCACCAGCTGGAAGCAGGTATCTAGGATTTATTTATCTTCTATAATTGAAACTTTGTAGCCTTGATCGGAGCTTAGGGCTGGCCAGGGCAGGCGGGAAGCTTGGCTTCCTCCATCGCCAGGGGCAACCAAGCCTCCTGCTCACTCCAGCTCCGTGGCTGCTGCCATCTTTGTGACTGAATGACGGAGTGAGGGAGTGAGAGAATGATGGTTAATTAGCATATTACTCTTTTATTAGATAGAATATTGCCTCAGCAGAGGTCAAAGGAAAAAAACATAACCCATATCCAAGATGTGTCCTCTGCCCTTTACCACTTCTGAAAACTGGGAAAGTTTATTTTAGTGGCATGAGTTTTGGTTTCCTCATCTATGAAACAGGCTATTATACCTTATTTGTAGAGTCGTAGATGAGATATTATACCTGTAATGTTTCTGTATGAAATTTCTAGCCCATATTTAGCCCTTGATAAGGCTCTGACAATTGTTATTATTACATTGCTAAATAAATCAGTCCATGTAACATAGGGTATTTTTTAGTCCCTTAACATATAGTAATTTTTTCTAGCTAAATTCCTATTTAATTTATTGTTTACATTAGCAGAACGGAGAAGTTGAGGGCTGAGCTAGAGAATTGGTTAATTTCGCTATTTTCTTCTTCTTTTTTTAATCATCACCAAGGTATGTTTTTATTGATTTTTAGAGAGAAAAGAAGTGTGTGTGCGTGTGTGTGTGTGTGTGTGTGAGAGTGAGAGAGAGAGAAAGAGAGAGAGAGAGAGAGAGAGAGAGAGAGAGAGAGAGAGACACATTAATGTAAGAGAGAAACATCGATTGGTTACCTCCTGTAAGCACCCCAAACGGGGATTGAACCCACAACCTAGTTATGTGCCCTGACTGGGAACTGATGTGCGGGATGATGCTTCAACCAACTGAGCCTCCCAGCTAGGGCAAATATGCTATTTTAAGTCATCAGACTGGGTTCAAATTCTACCTCAACTAGTTATTGACTATTGACTTTGTCAAAGGATTTAACTTTTTTCATCTGTAAAATGGGAACAATAGTACTTGCTTCTTAGTGTTGTGAAGATTAAATGAAAAAGAAGATGTAAATTGATTGGCATAGTGTTTAGATATAGTAATTGCTCAAAAAATGAGAATTAGCCCTGACCGGTTTGGCTCAGTGGATAGAGCGTTGGCCTGCGGACTCAAGGGTTCCAGGTTCGATTCCGGTCAAGGGCATGTACCTTGGTTGCGGGCACATCCCCAGTGGGGGATGTGCAGGAGGCAGCTGATTGATTTTTCTCTCTCATCGATGTTTCTAACTCTCTATCCCTCTCCCTTCCTCTCTGTAAAAAATCAATAAAATATATTTTTTTAAAAATGAGAATTACTACATGATCATGATAAATATCATCAATGTTCTGTTATATGTCAAATATTTTTTCCTTTTCTTACTCTTTCCTACCTTAAATATACTAATCTGCTTAGTTACACCAAATCACCATATAAAATGAAACACTACACACAAACATACTAGACACTTGCCTTCTTCCTTCCTCCTCTATTTACTATTACTCTTTAAATTTAACTTTAGGAAGCACTTGCAGCTACATTTTGCTGGAAAGATAGTGTCTAACCATAGATTCCTTACAATTAAGTTTATTATTACCATGATATTGAAAAGGGTTGATGTCATAGTGAATGATCATGGGAAGAGCCAGTTTCTCCTGGAGAAGTCTGTTGAAACTAGTCATAGCATATGTGCTGGAAGGCACCTGGGAGGCAGTCACCGGTTCTGTGGTCACCTGTTCTGCGCCCAATACTGTGTAAATACAAAGACTTAAAAGAAAAATGTGTAAGGTACGGTCCCTGACCACGGGGAGCTCACAACCTAAGTAGGATATTAAATACAAAATTTTAATATCCTACTGAAATACAAAATTTCCCCAAGGAGTACTATCTTAGGCAGGGGTCATTAACTGACTTGGCTTAGGGACTAAAGGAGGGGAAGACCTAGTGGTACTTTACATGAATGATCTCACTTCATTTTTGTAACATCCCAGGAATCATGCACTTTATCTCCATTTAACAGACAAAGAAACTAAGACTCAGAGAGGTTATATAACTGCTCTTACTAAAAACAAAAACAAAACCCAGTAAACTGATTCTATGATTGTTCCGAAATTCAGATCCAGACAGATGCAGGACAAGCCTTTCCACTTTGCCCATCTGCAAAATGGGTTGATAACTACTAACCAGTAAGGAACAAGGGAGACAAAGTGAAATCTATGGGGAATAGATAGAGATTTTTTATGGTTAGAATACTGTAAAAATGTTGCAGTTCATACTCAATTCTGACCTCTGAGCTCTTTCTTCTTTCTGTGACAACATTCTTAAATCAAGTTGGCTTCTAAAAGAGTGCTCTGAATGTACTAACACCTCATTCCACTTCACATAATAAAACATCACCCAGTCTATGTGCTGATCATTTTTCCAATAATGTTATAGTGACAAAAATCAACAAGTTTCTTGTCAGAACATCTTAGTCATTAAAAATACATTAATAGCTCATTATTCAAGATACTGTACTAATCCTGCTCATTTCCTATTGAAACTTATTAAATACTAAAAGCCTAATCAACCAGAAGTAGTGTTCAGTGGCTATAAAGAGAATGCTCCACTAAAGAAAAAAGAGTTATAATCAAAATAATAATTATAATACATTGTATTTATCTGGTACTGAGCTTCTCTGATGGTTGAATGGCTTTGTAATTTATATAGAAAAGGATTGAGGATACAATGTGTTCTAAAGTTAAATTAAAGGGGTGTGTGCCTGTGTGTGCATGGTGGGAAGCAATAAAGTCTTAAGGGCTTTCCAGAATTCCTCAGAAAAGAGAGATGTCTAAAAGTCCTTTAGCAATAGATTCCCTCCCCCTCCTCTATTTTGATGTCTACGTATCTAAATGACCAGAACTCTCTGAGCCACTTCACAACCAGAGTTCTCCACTCTACTACATATTATTAGCCCTGTGTCTTTGGACATCCTAATGCTTTATTTGGCCTCCAAGCTTCATTATTAGACTTTAAGTGTCATTTTCTGGGTCTCAATAAAATCAGACTGAAGTAATATGTCATACCTCAGAGGGGTGCTAAGACTTAAAGATTAATGTGTGTAGAATATAGACACATTGTAGGCACTCAGTAAATGGTGGTATTGTTATTTTTATTCCCACTAGATGAGGCTTTTTAAAGGCAATGGTTATATTTTATTCAACTTTGTAATCAAAACACTAGCACTGTGTTTGGCATATGGTAGATATTCAGGAAATGTTTGTTGTGCCAAACTGGAGTCCGAATATGAAGCAATGTCTGATATTTAAGACCCCTCTAAGCCTCACAGTAGCTGGTTCTCTGTGGGTGCCAAATAAATGTTTGCTTTGGACCAATCAAGAAGAATGTATTGATTACTGATTAGATACTGAGTTCTGTTTTCACCCCCAAGGACCTTGAAATTGATTTGGAAAATCAAGGTTTATCCATATGAAACAATAAGAGAACACTGCCTATAATGAATCACCATTTTCCTTCTCTGCCTAACATCCATTTCCTCTTTTTCTGGTAAGAGACCCTGGTTTTCCTTGGAATTGCTGCTCTACACTCCACGCTCTTAGGAGTGTTTAGCATTCTCCAGGAAAAAAACATACTATGAAAGAATCCAACACTGTAGCCATCTCTGCCATGTGGCCATTGAAGCTGCTGAGGAAGTCATGTGGCCCAGCCCTGACCAATTAGAGCATCACACTCCAGTGATTGTTCAGAGAGGGGGGCAGAATGTCATCAGAAATATGTCAAAAATGCTCTCAGAACCAAACTGTTACAGAAGTTATAGATTACTCTGAGAAGCGCAAAGGACATGTTATCAGCAGAATATAACAGGAAACAACAGGCTGTGGGATGGTCAAAGACTTCAACTTCTTGAGATGCCCCAGTTCCCATGGAAGATGCTCTTGCGTCAGTGGTGATGGAACTGGGCCCATCAACCACGAGGTCCCGACAGGTCTCAGGAAGGTGTTACAGTATAAAACTGTAGCACCATGGTTGCCAAAACCAACTTTATCAAGTCTTATCAATTTCTTAGCTTGTCAGTAACACCAACATGCTGCATTGTCCATAAGTTATCTATATATATAAAACCTTAATATGCAAATACACTGAATGGTAGAACAATTGAACTGAACAACCGGTCGCTATGATATGTGCTGACCACCAGGGGGCGTGCATGGAACATGGCGGGCGTTGGCAGCAGGCAGCAGAGCGTGGAACATGGCAGGCAGTGCCTGTGGCGGATGGTGGAGCAGGTGAGCAAGACTGCCAGACCAAGGCGGGTCGCTGGTCACTGTCATTGGGGTGAGCCTCTGGTGGTTACTGAAAATTCTTTGCTCCTGCGCGCCGCGGTCCTGCCCAGCACTTGCACCTGCTACCGGTGCCAGCCCTGCTTGTACCCAATCGCTCAGCGCCGTCAGCGGGTGTGAGCGGCTGCTGGCCCCAATTGCCCCTGAGGGCTTCTCCACCTCCCCCTGCTCCTGAGGGGTGATTGGGCAGCAGCTGCCGCTAGCACCTGCTGCTGGCACCAGCCCCAATTGCTCCGTGCTGTCAGCGGGTACAAGCAGGGCTGGTGTAGTCAGAGTGTGAAGCAGGGCTGCCGGCAGACAGGGGATCGGGGGCTGAGGCAGGAGGGGCTGGGCAGGGGCGGGGAGGATGGGCCGAGGCCTGCCTCTGTGCCCACTGCAACCTCGCAGCCCATAGTTCCTTTCAAGGTGCACGAATTCGTGCACTGGGTCCCTAGTGTACTAATAATAACCAAGTATCCCTATGCATGTACCATACCTGTCTAATGATGATAATTATCTCTGGGGTCCAGAGGTGAGCACTGCAGGCTGACAACAGGCACATGCCCAAGCAGAGCCTAGATGGGAACTCTGTGGGACTGCTGGGAAAGACAGAATCTGCTTCCTGATACTGCCAGGAAGAGGATGCTGCCAGGAAGAGGACAAGATTTAACATGGAGCAGCTGACAGCCACCATGCCACCCAGGATTTTGAGAAAGGAACTCACCCAGAGGAGAGAGACAGAAAGAGTCATGCTGAGTCCTGATGCTATCATTTGAGCCTCAGGATCCAGCCAAGCCAGAAGTGAGGTTTACCCCTTAAATGTTCAGATTTCCGGCTAACAAATTGTCTATTTTATTTTTACTTAGGACAATTTAAATTGTAAATTGTCACTTGCAAGCTACAATATAAACAGCGACTCAGGTTGCAAATGTCGTAATTTCAGAGAACAGAGCGGAAGTTATTTCTAGAATAACTGGGTTAACTGCTTGAAGCACATGGAATAGAGAATGGCCTTTAAAAGCTAGAAAATTCGGGGGTTAGTACAAAAGGGAGGATTCTATGTGCTGGAATAAATTTATAAAAACAACATGGAAGAGGATAAGTGAAGAAAGGGAATATTGAAACAGTCTAGTGTGACAGAAAGGGAACCAGGCAGAGGGTCAGGGTTCTACGGTTCTACTCCTTACTCTGCCACCAAACAACCATGTGGCCTTAGAAAGCCCATTTTTCCTTTTTGGGACTCAGTTTCCCCTTATGTTGATGCACAGAATTGGACTTGTTGGTCTCTATGATTCTCTCCAATTCTACCTTCTATGGGTTTATGAAATCTTAAAAGGCTGACCACAGTCCTGTAAATTTAAACATCTCCTCAGAGTTATTCAGATGCTCTTGAAATATAGATTCTCTTTGGTCCTTTGTCTTCCCCGCCACCCCCCACTTTTTATCCACTTGGCAGAGAACAATCTGTTTTCCTTATGTTCTGAATGAAATGGAAATGGACAGGCTACCATCACTGAAAAGCCCTGACTTTTAAGCTTTGAAAGCACTTGATTGTGCCCAGAGAAAGCTCATCTGAGTGAGGGTGATGAAAGCAGGGGGCAGGAGCTGCCTGGTTAATTGCGTTTCTGTGGAGATTAAAGCACAAGGGAGGAACGTAGAGGAGCTTTGCTCTTTCTGAGCCGACTTCCTCTGCTCTCTTCCATTTCTGTGGAAAAGGCTTTGGCATCCAAATCTAAATTAAGATCCAAGCTGTACTGTATGCATATCAGATACTGCACTAGGGGTGTAACTGTGCAGCCTGTACCACTTGCTGAAGTAGCATCACGTGTCCCGCAAAAAAAACATTTTCACGTTCATGGTCCAGTGAAGCTGGCTACCAGTTCTCACCTGGATTCATAGCTTTGGCTGGAGTGTGTTCTAGGTTAAAACCGTTTCTGAAAGACTTGTAAAACCAACTAGAACTCTTCAGACTGGATTTGAATGGGGGAATTGTGTAGGCATATAGCCCTGAATTTCAAGTTCCCAAGTCACTATCTAACAATGTTATGCAAAGGTATTTGTTTACTTACTGCCTGTCACCCTCCTGAAGACAAGGACTTCATCTCTTCATCTTGTTTATCACTGAATACCCAAGCCTGGCAGAGAGTAATTGATCAATACATGTATATCGAATGAGTGAATGAACAAATGTTAAGTAATAAGGGATTTATGTGAGCTCTTTTAACTAACCAGAAACATAAAGAGTTGTCTCCCAAAGTTTTTTGTTCAGATGAGCAAACCACAGATACCACATAGAGCTGATATAATTCAAGCCCCAAACAAGGACACCTGACACTGTATGCACCCTTGTTGCAGATAACTGTGTAGTATTTATCTGGCTTTTGGAAATATTAAAAACAGTTCATGGTCCTAGGCGTTCAGAGAACCCAGTTTGGGCATCTCGATTACATTTTGCACGTAATGTATAGAAAAAGACCTGTGCTCTCAGATGCCCAAGACTCCTGTTTAGAGAAGCTCTGGTGTTACTGAGACGATGCTTAGTTAGTCACCAGGTGAGTCCCTACATCCACGAATGTTGGCCAACCTCAACGCTTTTGAGAAAGGGCCAGAACTGCTTCTCTCAAGACATTTTTGGGGTCCCTGGGGAAGGAGAAGAAGAGTTGAGAAAGCTGGCCAGATGGAGTGTAGTGAGGGGGGCTGCTGAACTGTGTGCTCTGAGTCCTCCCATGACCTCTCAAATTGTTCTAAGTCACTAAACCCGTGGAATCCTACTTGTAATAATAATAATAATTATCATTATTATTACTACTATTACTATTATAATTATTTGGATGCATAGGATCTGTGTCTCTCATCCTGGAATTGTTGGTGTGGGCCAAACAGGGAAAGTACTTGCAGATCTGAGTTGTCAAAGACCCCCCATGACAAGGCATGCCCTTGAGGATTTGGAGAAATTATGGTCTCCCACAGGCAGTGGATAGGGAGATGCTCGAGTCAAGGTTATTTAGATGTCTGAGGGATGGGTGGCTTCAGCTGACACTGGGATTGCATGGAGATG
>NW_005871104.1:523143-572941 GCF_000147115.1 Myotis lucifugus
TGAGCTCAGAGCTGCAGTGAGGCAGTGGTACTGGGAAGGAATATGGTTGGATGAGGAGCCCAGACCTATGTGTTTAAGAAAGAGCTCAATATTTTGTGTGGATGTGGGAGGATCATTTCCCATGTTGGGGAGTCAGTCAATGAAAGCAAAAGGTTTCAAGGTTTGGCCTAAACGTTAAAGGCCCTTCCAGCTGTACTATTATATTTTTTCTAATTACCTGAAGTCCACTTCACAGCTGGTCAAAAGGGAAGCCATTTCTTTGCTGACATATGCAAAGCAACTGTGCTGTACCAGGGTCCAGCCATTTCTTTGCTGACATATACTCTCTGCATACGGTCTCCATGTCTGTGCTGACGGCACAGTAGGCAGTTTTTCATTTTCAGAGTGAAATTCCAGGCAGCTGAACTCTCAGTTAACAACTTCAAATTGTCATCTTTGTCTAGTCACCTCGGATCCCTCTCCCCATCCTGTGCTCTACTCCCGGGATCTGCCTGGGCCTGTCCAAGGGGATTCAGACTTATGGGGACTCCATATGAGGTCTTCTATGACGTTGACAGACTTCACAGGGCCACAGTGAGAAATGTATTGGAGTTTGTATGTGAAGAATTGTGGAGGTTTTAAATGATGCTATTTTTCTCCAGAGGAAACTTAATTTTCTTCCTCTGCCTATTCAATCAATGATGGAGATGGATCTAAAGTGAGTTAGTGGAATTTGTCTATTTCCAGTTCATCCTTATTCTTGGTTTTCACTGGAAGCCTGGAGGGTTTACAAAGGCCCTTCATCCTTACGTTTACAAACCCTAATCTCTGTCTCTCTAGCTTTGTGAGAGTTAGTGTCTTAGCTCCTGAGCATCTGCTGTCTGCTTGATTTGTTGGCCTCTTACTTCTACCTGGCTTAGTATGTAGCAAATTCCCTAAAGCAGAGAGTGGAACAAAATCTCAGACTCACTTCTTATGCTCTGTTAGTGATTGTCCCCAAAATAGGGCAGGCTTGATTCACTATGACTAGGTTAGCCCAAGTGTTAAAGGAATGACTGAGACTATACTTCCCAAATCAGGGGAACAGCACTGGCCTGGGAGTTGGGACCCATGAGTTCTAACGATTAGATGGGTAACCTTGGCCAAGCACCTGTCTCCTCTGGGCCTGAGATTTCTATTAAAAAAATTGAGTCATTGTTTATTTGTTGGCTGAACACATGTTGAATGAATAAATTACAGCGCATATACTATGTGCCAGGCCTTGTGCTATATGGTGTATATCAATGTTTTAATTTAATTCTTTCAATAGTTCCATAAAATTTCATAGGTAGGGAGCCCAGCCTTAGAGAGATTCAATCACTTGTCTGAGGTCACACATTAAGTGGCGGGATTGACAACAGGTCTGTCCTCTCTCACCTCTGCTTCTAAATCACTCACTAGCCTGACTTCCCTGTTCCTTAGCTTTAATATTCCAGCACTTCAAACATCCTATCAACACTTCCAAATTTCTTCCTCTGCTCTGGAAATCCATGGATGAGGCTGGACCCTGGTACAGCACAGTTGCTTGACATGAGGGAGCACCAAACCTGGCTGCTGCACTGGAGCCTTCTCGGTTTCCCAGTCTTTCCCAGGAAGTCCATAAAACATGAAAGGAGCAATTACAACTGCAATCAGAGGCATCTCAATCAGAGATTCCTTCCCATTAAATATTTTGACTCGACACTTACTTGAGCTCTAATCTCTATTTATGTCTTCATCTTTGTGAAACGGATTTCAGATGGGATGGGAGATGTGGGCACAGAGGTGGAAGCTTCTCTTTTCTAGACAATTAGCTCAGATTGTTTACTGCAGACTGATTTTGCCCTTAGGTAATTCCAGGGCCCCTTCTTCTTGTTGCCTCTAATAACATTAATTATGATTTTAGCTGCCGGTATTTGGGCTGCCCCCTGTAATGATGAGAAATTGTGTGGTGATTCTGGAGCATCAACTGTGTCAGTGTCATCTGAATATTAGAACCTGAATGTTGCTTGAATAGGATGTGGCTTTAAGAGGTGTCTGATCCTCATTGTGCATCATTTCATAGCTGAAGAGGAAAAGGTACAAAGGACAGTGGGAAAGGGGTAACTGCTTGGGTCTGACCTAGAGTACACCTACAAGCTCAGATCTGCAGGGGGAGGGAAAACCAATCCAGCATTGGCCGCTGCCATTGCTGCCTCCTCCTTCTCCTTCTGTTTTGGTATTTAAAATATATTTTAATGAAAACACTTCCTCACTGTCTTTAAATAAAAATGATTTGCATTTTCTAATTGAAAACTTCTCTGGCATCAGGACTTAATTGTTTTCTGGTCCACAGAGTTTAGATGCCACCACACTACTGATTCCCCAGTGCCCGTGGGGCAGGTGCCACACATGGCCTCCTCTACTGAACGTTCTTGTGCCAACTCTGGGGCTCGATTCTTAGCAATGTTTAACCACTTTCAAGTTTTGAATGCACTGAAGGGATATTCGTGTGAACTTCAGAAGTAGGTGCTTTTTCTAATCCAAGTATCGTTATTGTAATCTTTTCCCCAAATACTGACATCTTTTTGTCTTTTATATTCTGATTAGAGGCCCAGTGCATGAATTTGTGCATAGGTGGGGTCCGGCCGGCCCTGCTCCCAGATCGGGCCGGTTTGCTGCCCACAGTGGGTGTCATAGCAACCAGTCGTTCTGGTTGTTACAGTGTTCTGATATATATATATATATATATATATATATATATACACACATACACACACACACACACACACACATACATACTGTTTAGGAGGGGGCTGTGGATCCCCACCATATTTTTCATAGTCTGCAAGTGAAGGCTGAAACACTGTATCTGGAATTCATGACCTGGTCTATTTGTGATGAATCCAGTATGTGCAAACACAAGACTCCACACCTGTTACAACAGTTGGTAGTCTGCCTGTGGGCCTCTGAACTACCGAGTGCAAATCCCCACCATGAGTGTGGTGATTCTTCTCTTTAAAGTCCACTGAGGGAAAGCCGAACAGAGGAAGGAACTTGCCTTCCTAATATTAACAAGAATAACTGTCTTTGGAGAATTTGCTGTGAGGAAGGACTATTAGCATATCCATTTTACAGATGAAAAAACGAGGCTCAGTGAGGTGACAGAATATGTCCCAACTTACTCCTTTGTAAATGGCAGACTTGGGATTCAGTCTTCAGCTGTCTACAACTAGGCTCATATACACAAGACCACTATACAGTCAAACCTTGGTTCACGACAATTCGGTTCTCAACCAAGTTGTCCACTGAAAAAATGTCTCAGTTGTCCAACAAAACTTCAGTTCTCGACCTGACAACCCTTTCATGATGATATATCAGGATGACAAAAAGTGTCTCTCAGGCCACAAACAAAGTAGAGAATGCACAAATGTGAGTCAGTATACCACTAAACCTCCGGTTGTTAACATCTCAGGAACTTGTGCTGTGAATATTTCTGTGTTTTTTTGCTTTTGTTGCTGGGAAAAGGGATCATTAGCACAATTTTAAAACATAAAGAGGCCATCAAGAGTGCTGATATTGCTAAGGGTGTGAAAGAGCTCACAAAACAATGATCACAGGCAACTGAAGAGGTAGAAAAAGTGTTGTTGATTTGGATAAACGAAAAGCAGTCTATAATAGCATTTCAGAGGCAATAATATGTGAAAAAGTAAAGATGCTGCATCTGACCTCCTAAAAGACACCCCTTGGAATGAGTGCTGAAAGTAATTCGTTTAAGGCTAGTAGGGGGTAGTTCGATAAATTTAAGAAAATAAATGTTTTTTATAGATTAAAAAACACAGTAGATGTGTACTGTATACAACAACATTTAAAACAGGGAATCGTTTGTGAGTCTATAATGGATTAATTCCATTTACATTATTCCTAATGGGAAAAAATTATTTGGTTTTCGAACACATCACTTCTCAAACAGCCTTCGGGAATGAATTTAGTTTGAGAACCGAGGTTCCACAATATCAACAAACTCAAATTTGCAAAGTAAAGTCATCCAAGGTGACAGGAGAGCTGATGGGCATCTTGGAAAAACAGCCTTGCCGGAATCACAGCCCTTTATTTGGGGCTTATGGTGAACCATCACCATACCACATCATTTTAATTTTATGTAACTTGAATAATGCATAAATTTATTTATTTCTCACAATGATCCTAACAAAGTGGGCACTATTATCACTGCCATTTTATAGGTGAAGAAATAATTTCAGAAATAAGAAGCAATGTGCTTGTGCCATGTGGCTAATCAAAGGTAGAACTAGGGCTCAAAGCTATAT
This sequence comes from Myotis lucifugus, assembly GCF_000147115.1. Taxonomy (NCBI): domain Eukaryota; kingdom Metazoa; phylum Chordata; class Mammalia; order Chiroptera; family Vespertilionidae; genus Myotis; species Myotis lucifugus. The sequence continues at coordinate 527,448 of NW_005871104.1, forward strand.
TTTATTTCATTTTCATTATTCCACTCTCAACATCAATGACTTGGAAATTTATCAGCTGGAGATTTAAGTTGGGGGCATCTTCATGAATTTAAAAGTAACATTCTTATTAGTAAGCATTTGCAGTCTTCTCCTTTATAGGAATATATCTGAGCAGTGAGTTTCTCTTTGCATCTTAAATCCATATGGCCCTAACAATTATACATTGTGTGGCAGATACAGAACTTCTTGCTGACTCTAATTCTCTTCCCTGCCGAGCTCAGATCACATCTTTGTGTCCCAGATCCTACCAGGGCTGGCTCATCCAATGGGGCTCAAATGGAACCATTGGCATGTCCTCCTCTGCTCACTGGACCCTGGGGCCCTTCGCTCTTTTGAAAAGCCCTCCCTCTCCCTCAAACTGTCACCTGGCCCCCTCCCATCTTCCCTCTCTGACTCTGACTTACGTGCCTCACCCCAAAAGCCTTTGTCCCCGTATTTCCCCCTGTAAACAGTCTTTAGCGGTGCATTGGAATAAAGCTCTCGATCCCCTAAAGGCATCATCAGAGTATTTCCTTCTTTCTTAGGGAGGGACTCTCTCAGAAGAGTAGTGAAACACTCGGAGTGATTATGGATAAAAGGAAAAGTCAGCACAATCATTTCCTGATACACATGATAAAACCTGGAATAAATCAAAGCAGCAGAGTGGGGGGTTCTGGGTATTGGAATTTTCTGGGTATGTCCAGGACTCATCTTTCCATAGTGTCCAAGTCTACTTTCCTGTTTCTGTAAGAGGAGCACAGCAGACACAGTGACTCTTGCTGGTGGAAGATTTTATGCAGTTCTAAGGCCATTGCTCCGGGGAGCTGTGGGCTCCTCAGGCCGATCTACACCTAGGACTCTTGGCATCTCCCGAGATAAGAGACATCTAAAGAGTTTTGTCTTCTCTCTCCTGCACCTGAAGATTTTCTTTATTAATTTTCAGCCAATATATTTTGTTAAACATTAAGAATAATAATTAGTCTGATATTTCTAACATTGAGTGGGCAGGGTTTCTTGCCTCAGTTCACTCTGCTATCTTATTTGGAAGTTGACCCTGTGTCTCTAATTATCTAGTACTCAGCCTTCAGGACATTAATAAAGGCAGAGGGCTCTCTCTCTCTTACCCAGGATTTGCCCAATAATCCATTTCACTGATGTGAGCAGGAAGGAGAAGTAAGGCATTTCATAAGTTTAGCACCTACTGCCTACTTCTATTAATTCTGACAACAAACCCCAAATATAGGCATTTATTATCCACACCTTAGAGCCTGGGGAAACTAAGGTTCAAAGAAGTCAAGTAAGTTGCCCAAGGTCATTGAGAAAGTGTCTAAGAGAGGATTTGAATTTAGCATTCTCTACCTTCAATGCAATTGCTCTACCTATTCATTCCCAATGGCTGGGATGCAGTCCAAATCTGGAAAACTCATCCCTCCCAGCTTCTGGCAGTCCTTCCTCTCTTAGACAATGGCCTTGAGCAAGAGTGGGTCATTGGGTTCCTGGCAAAGGTACTTCTGAAGGTCTCATCCTCCTGGGAAAGTCTAACAGCACCAATACTGCCATCATTCAGCCCAATCTAGTGTATCCCTCGTGTCCTGAGCTCTCCTACCTGCCCACCTCCCTCCCCAGCAAATAAACTTTCCTTTTATAAGGTCAGCCTGGGAGCAATTTTCTTATAATCTCCAATGTAAGTTCATTTCCCAAACCAGTGATGCCTGGCTATGCAGCTTGGCCAAATATGATAACATTTCTGAACATAATTCACCCATCTGTATACAGGGACTCATAATTCCTCACATGAATATACAGTGTCCTGAACACATTCTCATGGTTTTATTTTATCTCAAGGAAGTTAAATTGATAATAACAACAATAAAAAGCTCACAGTGACTGAGCAGTTATGTGCCAGGAGCAAAATTTGTTTATATTCATGTTCTAGTTTATTCTCACAACAATTCTATAGAGGAGGGATTTCATTATTTCCAGTTTAAGGACTAAGAAACGGAGATTAAGTAACTCAACCTAAGTCATGTATCTAAGAAGTGAAGGAGACTGAATTAAGAGTTCAAATACATTTTCTACTACCTTTATTAGATTACTAACTTTATTAAATATATCTCAGGTGTCAAAAGATATATTTAAGTACACACATCCTCATATTAAGGGTGAGGACCAGCCTGGGGTTTAATAAGCGGGGCTTTTGTGATACAATCACACCCTATCTGCTCAAACTCACAAGGATATGGAGACTCAGAAATTCATGTTGGTGACTCCATGACACAAGCCACATTTGGATGAAGCCCCCAGGAAACTCCCTCCCCACCAAGGTCTGGAGGCTGCCCGAGGTCTTTCCTCAAGCGGGCCTCCCTTCCTGTTAGGCCTGGCAGTTAGAGCCTGGGTTGCCCTCACACCCTGGGGGCCCTCCCACAGCCTCCCCAGCTTCGACTGTGACCCGAGGCCCCAGGACCTGGCTCTCCCAGAAGGCATTGCACCCTTTGGCAAGGTGCCAACCATGGTGGGGTGGGCCAAGGCTAGGCAGGAGAGGAATGAGTAGAGACACAGCTTAGTTCTGTGCCCTGACCTTGGCGGAGAGACATTGGGGGAGTTTGAGTCCCAGTGACCAGCTCCAGAAGCTCTCAGTGGTTTCAGATTCCTGACTTGGCCCTGAGAAACCTCATGCTGGATCTGCTCGGTGTTTCCATTGCCAAATGCCCAAGGATGACACGAGTCCTCTCCTACGGAGACCTTCCACCCCCGAGCACCCTTGCATTTACACACTGGGGCCTCCACACAGGGAGTGTGTCCTCCAGGCAGCGTGCACTTCTCAAGGAGGTCAACTGCATCTGAGAGGGCAGCACACTCCTAAGAGGTGATGGTTTTGTTTTATGCTTTAATGTTCCCTTTTCTCTCCTTCCTTCTACTTCTTATCTCTTTTGCCCCCCATCATAGGGCCAGGGCATTCTTGGTTCAAGTCCAAGTTCCACTTATAATCAGCCATGTGGCTGTTGGCTTTCTGTGCCTCAGCATTTTTTTAACCTGTAAACTAGGGATGATGACATCTTTAGAGTTTATGAGAATTGGAAATATAGTGTGCTAAATGCCATGTATTTGATAAATGGCAATGATGACAATAATTTAGTATTACTATTATGTGGCAGGATAAGGAGACTAACTAAAGGATTTCACTTCATCTCCAAGAATACCTACCAGATACGTCATTACAGATCAAGACTTTTCAGAATAAGTTCTTAATCAAGGCTCAGAGGCTTTTAAGAATAAAAACATAGGCATTTCACACAGACCGTTGCAGCCACTATGGAAAACAGTATGGCGTTTCCTCAAAAAATTAAGGTGACACCACTTCTAGGAATATATCCTAAGAAACCCAAAACATCAATTCGAAATGTATGTACCACTTTGTTCATAGCAGTACAATTTACAATAGCCAAGACCTGGAAAGAGGCCAGATATACATTAGTAGGTGAGTGGGTAAAAAAGCTGTGGTACATTTACACTATGGAATACTATGCAGCTGTAAAAAAGAAGGATCTCTTACCCTTTGAGATAGTAGGAGGGACCTGGAGAGTATTATGCTAAGCAAAATAAGCCAGTCAGAGAAAGATAAGTATCACATGATCTCACTCATATGTGGAATCTAAAGAACAAAACAAACTGATGAACAAAATAGATCCAGAGACATAGAAGCATGGAACAGATTGTGGAATCTCAGAAGGAAGGCGGGGATGGGTGGGTGGGTGGCAAGAGATTAACCAAAGAACTTATATGCATATATGCATAACCCATGGGCACATCTATAAAGGGAGGGCATCTATAATATTTTCAACAATAAAGATAATTTTTTAAAAATATAAGCGTTCTGGTTTTATGGGAAAACATTGCTGAGACTGCGTGATGATTAATTACACATGTCACCTCTGAGTCTGCAGATCTCTTCGCTGTTCCTCTGGGTCTCTGTTGGTCCCTAGATACATATTCCTTTATCTGTCCCTGAATAAGATACACACACACACACACACACACACACACACACACACACACACACCACTCTCCCCTTGGGTCTACATTCCTGAAGAGCAGAAAAATAAACAAGGTCACTGCCCAAGCTCAAGGGAGAGCAAGACAACCTCTGTGCTGATGGATGGACTCAGCATCCCTATCGGCAGAAGATTCTATTGCTTGATGAAGCTGACATGGGGACATGCTAGAGGTACACTAGCTTGAGATTACTGCCCCTGGGGAAGGCTGGTGTCACCAGTCCCTTGTGGGTATTTTACTGTCTCTGATTAGAGTCTATCCCACATCACACCGACCTCCCTTGTTCTCCAAGTGGCTCTCTGTGTGTCACAAGGGACAGATAATCGGATCCTAAAACTGGGAGATCAGAAGCTAGCTTTCAAACCAGGATACTTTACAAGGTCAGGGAAGGGGAAGGGGTGCTAGAGCTTCAAGTGCAGAGGCAAGAAATAGACTGCATGTTCTTAATGTTCAAGGCTAATTATTCAAGATTGGGAATGGGGAGCGGGAGGGAGAGAGGGAGAGAGAGAGGGAGAGGGAGAGGGAGAGGGAGAGAGGGAGAGAGGGAGAGAGGATGAGAGGGAGAAAGAGAGAGAGAGAGAGGGAGGGAGGGAGGGAGAGAAAGTCAGCCTCTTATCTGAAATTGAAATACTTCCCCTGAAGAAGCACACATCTGGAATTCATTCCCGGCAGTGATGAGCCACGGACTCACTCTCTACCAGGTCCCTGCCCAGCCACCACACTGGTGCCTGAATGCAGGCTGTGCTTTGCGAGGGGGCAGATAGGATGTTTTTCTGATAAATATTCCTGCCAAAGTTAGTTTTTGAGCCATGGTTCATAAATATACAGTATTCCAGCAAAAAAGTACAGAATGTCCTCCTGGGGTTGACAAGCAAATAGTTTCATAAATAACTCTCTTTGACACGTGCAAGATGTTAACATTTTTGAAGTTTTGGGCAGGGGCAGACATGGATTTAATTGCTCGATTCAGTCTGGAGCCACATTGGACTTGGACATTACCTCTTGGGGGCCAATAGAAATGCTTTTATTGGCTTGAGAGAGTTGGGGCTGCTTGTCAGCACGGAGGATAAAGACCTCTCCTCAGAAGATTCTGGGCCAGTGCAGAGCCCTGCACAGGTGACTCTGACCAGATGGGCAAGCGAGGGGACCCGCACGGGAGCATAAGTGAAACGCAACCCCTTGTGTAGGAGGAGGGCTGAGCTGAACCCCAATGTCGGCTGCTTTAGAGGCATCTAGTGCCCAGACCAGGCAATGTTTACATGAAAAAGGAAGAAAATTCCAAAGAAGCTTCCTATTTTGATACCAATTAAAAACAAACAAAACAATGGAGAATTTTGGGCAGGTCCTAGGGTGGGTCAGGCCAAACACTGAGTCTAAGGGGCTATCAGTATCAGAAGGACAGCTGGGCCTTTAGTAGCAGAAGCACAGTGGGTATTCAGTGGGCAGATTGGCGTTCATCAAGTGCGCTTCACACTGACCTGTCATGTTGCTAGAATTCCCACCTCTGAAGTCCAGTGAGGCCCAACCTATTCATATGCAGTGCTATTGGGGCTTAATGAAGGAGGACACCACACTCCTGAGTATCTCCACAATCATTTATGCAGCACTGTAAGTTTCCCAAGCCCACATCCATGCTGCAACCTCTCCCATTTTACAGACAGGAATACAGAAGCCAGGTGAGAGGAAGATAATTGCCCAGGGATCCCGGATCGGATCATAAATGGAAGAGTGGGGACCTGCATTTTGGCCCTTGGCCTTTTGGAGCTCTGACAACAATCAGCTTAATTTATCGGAAAGCACTGAGCAGGAGCAGGAGGAACTCAGCCCTGGAACAGGAGGGTTTCAATGGAGACCGTGAGAGGAAGGCTCCAAGCATGCTGGGGACAGTCCCAATGGGAGGCCAGCAGCATCTAACTTTCATGACACCTTCACCAGGCATCGGGAAGATAACCCCCCACATCAGTCACCCACGCTCCCGCCCTGTGGCTGCAGCTGGTGGCAGACACAACATCACCCTGATGTCCCGAGGTGTGAGAAGGGCCCTTGCAGGTCTCAGTTACAATATATCAACAGATTACATGGCAGCCTGATAAAGGGCAGTTCTGAATTTGCCTGTGAAGACAGGAGTTTTAAACATTTTTTAAAAAACAGGGTAAGAAATCTCCCCATCCTCTCGTTTACTATAATATTTCTGTACATTGACTAAAAGGTGTATATCAGTTTGCAATGGGTGTTAAAATAAAGGTAATGGGAATAATCACTGTCATCTGACAGCTGATACAGGTACCAGTACCTGAGCTGAGCACTTGATATTTGTGCCCAGTTTATTGAGTGGGCTCACTCAAGGGCACAGACAGGAGGCAGATCTCTTTGACCCCCTAATGCTGCACTCTTGAATGCTCTAAGACTCCCTTCTAGCCCCCTGATGACATTTAAATGTATCCTATTTATACACCTAAACCCATGCAAGCTAGCTCTAATTACCCCCATTTTAAAGATGAGGACACCGAGGCTCAGAGAGTTCAGCACCTTGCCAAATGACATACAGCAAAGCTGTGGTAGGGTCTTACTCTGTTTTGTCTGACCCCAAAGCCAGTCCTTTTAAGAGAGAACATGGAGACAACGGAAAGCCGTTAGCCAAAATTTCTGCACATTGCTAAAGAGAGAACTGGAAGGACAAATTCTCAAATCTGTGTCCTGTTTACATTTGTTTTCTTTCAAATAACTGTCATTGTTAGCCTGAAAAACAATATCTAAAAAGCTTTTATTTCATTGTCTATGAGCAATGGTGGGGCCGAGCAGCTCAGCTAATTCACATCTCATGGAAACTCAATCGGCTGGCCTAATTGACAAACACAAATGACTCTGGGCAAGGTGAGGGAGCCAAGTGCAAATAACAATGCTATTAGCGTTGACACCGGAAGTGTGATTAAAGGACGTGCTAACCAGAGTTCCCTGTGTGGTGTCAGTCCCCTCACCGATCTCCTGCTTGTCATCAAATTAATACTTATACTCTACGTGTGAACTCAGATTCTCCCTTTCATAACGCATTCACATCTGTGGCTGCTTTTCTATGTCCCCTGAAATCAGGCAGTTGGAGCAGGGACTGCAATATCACCCATTTTCACAGAAGGCTAAGACTTGTGAAGATGAAAGGGTCCGGGAGTTCCCCCAGCAGGTGAATGGCAGAATGTAGAGTCCTTGCTCAAGCGAGACTCTTCCACAATATGTTCAAAGAGGCCTGCAGGACAGCAAGTGTCGTTGGCTGCCTGTGAGGCTGAGTTCCCGCTGGGTGGTTTCTGTAGGCACAGGGGAGAGCACTTTCCAACAGCCTGAGTCTTGCTTTGGTTCAACCTCCCTGTCTGCACCCTCACTGTATGTACTTATTTCCATGCATTTTTTTAGGAGAAAGGCAGGCACTGCTTCTCACATTCCCTTCCTCTCTGTCCATGAGAAGCCCAGGAGGAACCATAATTTCAGTAACAACTCCTCTTTGTTGAGCGCTTACTATGTGCTAGGTATGGTGCCAAGTATTTCACAAGCATTTTTTCCTTACTCCCTTCAATTACTGGAGAAAAAGGGACTTCAGGTCCATAGTTTCTTCTTTAGACCCCAAGATCAGGTATGTTTCAGAATTGAGAATGTTTTAGTTGTTAGAAAGGTAACACGGAATACCTGCTGTATGTTATCTAATACCCTCCGCAGGGTCCATAGCAGCATCTCATCATTAAACACATTCATATTTCTGTCGTGAAAGAGGGTAATAGTCTCCAAAGGTGGAGAAATGAAAGCTATAAATAGCCTCCTGTCAATAGAGGTCAGGTTTGCTGCCAGTAAAAAGAAACTCTTTGGATTGTGGAGTCACAGATGAGGGATGGTGGTATTATTATGCTCATTTTACAGGTGTAGATATGAAAGCTCAGAGAGTTTCCATGACTTGTCCGAACCACGGAGCTGGTGAGTAGCAGAGCTCAATATAAACCCAGGCCGCCTGACTCTAGCACCTGCTTCATTAGCCACAAGGCCTCTGTCGTACATTTGTCTCTAGAGGCATCACCAACAAGCAGCTATAACTGCCGCTCACTAATGGCGAATGAGGCAGGACCTTTGGAATCTCTCAATCCAGTTTTAAGAATACATGTAATTTACCCCGTCTGGGCACTATGTGCCCTAAATCCTCGCTCCTAAAGGATGGTCCATGAACCAGCAACATCAGCATCAGCTTGGGGCTCGCTGAAGTGCAGAATCTCAGGCCTCTAAAGCAGAAATGCATGATAATAAGCTTCCCAAGTTGTTCCCTGGCACAGCCCTGTTTGAGCAGCTCTGACTAAAGCTCTCTTCTTATATGGTCTCATTTAATCCTCACAACACCCCCACAGAGGTAGGCACTGTTGTCATCCACCTTAGGTAGATAAGGAAAGTGAGGTCCAGAGAGGTTAAATAACTTGCCCAAAGCCACACAACTGGTAGGATGCAGACATGCATGGGGTTGGCTCACTCCAGAGCCTGGGCTGTTCACCACTACATCGTCCTTTTATTTGCAGGCAGGACGTGGAACCTGGGATACACTGGGGCATTAGATGGGTCTGCTCCTCTTGATTTTTGGTAAGGAGGGAGATGAAACTCAAATTGCAAATTGGTGGTTCCAAAGGCACCTCTCTCTGCACTGTTGCCCACCTGCTTCTCCCTCAGCTCCTTTATCTGACCATAGCAGCTGGAAGAGTTGTTTACACCTATTCTCATTCTCCTCCTCCTGAGCACAGGATATGATTTCACATCCTTATCCCACTTGAACACAAGCAGAGCCATGTGACTTGCATGGGCCAATGAAATATTGATTCTCTCTCATCATTGATGTTTCTATCTCTTTCTCCCTCTCCCTTCCTCTCTGAAATCAATAAAAATATATTAAAGAAAAAAAAGAAATGTGAGTCAATGTGCTATGCATGGTTTCCAGGCTGATGCACTGAACTGTCAGTACCAGATGGTGCAGCACCGCCAACTCCTGCTGTAGTGGTCCTGGAAGCCCAGGAGAGATGAGGCCTTTGTCAGCCGGGTCCCTTGGTGATTGCAAGGAGCAGAGCCTCCACTAAACACACACTGGACAGAGAGCACAGTGAGACGTGAACCTTTGTGCTTTTAAGCATCTGAGAATGGGGGGCTGTTTGTTTCCCTGACATAACATCCTGGCTGACTCTGATTCCTCTTCCTTTGCTCTGGAGGGACTGGAGCGACTGATTTATACTGCAGGAATGCCAGCCAGCAGCTCTGTGGATGGGAAAAATGTACCTGCTTTTGTGTATCCAAGCTAATAGCCTCTTTCTTTCTACTGCCTGTGAGAGTTCATCTCTTTTGCCTCCTTTCTTTCTTGGAGCCAAATTTATTTCTGATTTGTTTTCCTTGTTGAACCTCTACAACTCCTTATTTTCCAAGGCTATTTTTAGTGGCTCCATTCTACCCTGAAGGAAATAGTTCACATCTTGGTGCCCAGGGCTTTTTTAGCTCCTTTTAATAGGAGAGGATAGCACATAGCAACAATTTTTTTAGCCACCATGTCATTTCCCCAAGAGGCTCAGAGAAGAACAAAATGTCTCCATCGAATGAATTTTGGATGTTAGTCCAACCTCCTCATTGTACATGATCCTCTTCAGTGAGAACAAGGAGATTTTAACTTTCCATTGCTGCCTTCCTTCCAAAGGTTAAGCCTGTATTCCTCATACCTGGTGATTTCCCAGGCCTACTAAATCAGTCTTTGGGAGTGGGGCTCAAACATCCGTGAATTTTACAAGCTCCTTGGGTGATTTATTTAGAAACAATTTGAAGACAGGTGTTTGGATAGTTTTGGTTTGGCTATGTATCCTACATACTGAGTCATATGTTTGTTGTAACTCATCCCTGCTCATCAAGAAACCATCATTGATAAGAAATATAACTAAAAGCAACATCCCCCAAGGATATTCATAGCAACTTTATTCATAATTACCAACAACTGAAACAACCAAGATGTCCTTCAGTAGGTGAATGGTTCAATAAACTCCAGGCAATAAATAAGAGATATAATATAAATAATATCAAGCCAAGAAAAGACATAGAGAGCCTTAAATGAATATTACTAAGTGGAAAAAAAAACAACCTGAAAAGGCTACATACTGTATGGTTCCAAATACATGACATTTTATAAAGGAAAAACTGTAAGAGACAATGAAAGGATAAATGTTTTCCAGGGGTTAGAAGGGAGGGAGAGAGGAATGAATAAGCAGAGTACAGAAGATTTTTAGGGCAGTGACACTATTCTGTAGGATACTATAATGGTGGATAGATATCATTTTACATTTGTCCAAACCCACAGAATGTACAATACCAAGAATGAACTCTAATGTAAACTATGGACCTTGAATGATAATGATGTGTCCATGTAGGTTCATGGATTGTACCAAATGCACCACTCCGGTGGGGGATATTGATCATGGGGGAGGCTGAGCATATGTAGGGGCAGCAGTTATATGAAAACTCTCTGTAATTTCTGCTCAATTTTTCTGTGCATCTAAAACTGCTCTATAAAAAATAAAGTCCATTAAAACAACAACAACAACATTCTCCTCCATGCTTCCAAAGGAAATTATGTCTCTTTGTGACATAAGGCTGAGGGGAGATGATGCACACTCTAGTTCTTCTATGGATTTGCCATTTGCCATTCAACGTCTTGCATCTTACCAGGAAGGCCAGTCAGGACAAAAGAAGGGTCAGAGTATAGCTGTGGCCAACAGCTGTGTGAGGAAGTGCTCGGTCATGGATGAGAATAATCAGCATGAGAAAGGCAGGTTGTGACCCATTTCTTGTCTAGCAATTTATAGCCAGATTGCCATACTCCATCTCAAGGGGATGTTGGGGAGGTTATGGTTTTGTATTCTCTGTGTTTGTTCTGCAGGGGTCATGAGCATGATGGTTTGTGGCAAAAGGGCAGCAGCATGTATCTCAGAAGCATCTGGAGAAGAGAAGTCCACAGACCATAGGTGAGGAGTCAAGAAATATATGGAATTTGGAAAGTAGGAGATCAAAAGCCTGGGGAAAAGACTGGGTAATGGATAGGAGGCAGGGAGAACATCTGACCAGTAAGAAAGTCTTTTATTAATTTTTTTTTTACTGGGGAAGTCCATGTGAAAGGAGATGCGCTTTAGGTCTTGTGGTGGCCGTGATAGTAAAGACCAAGTGGGGTAACTTTCTGGTAGTGGGAGGGAAGTGCTTAGAGTCAAGGACGCTACTGCCTCATCACTGGGACATGTGACAAAGAGTGTAACCAGTTTTCATAATCATCCCCCAAAATGAGCCTTTGAAACTGAGCATCTCCCATTTCTAGGAAGAAGAAGAACTGGATAAGACAGCCAAGGAACTAAGTGCCTTCATTAGAAGACAACAGTGTGTCGTCTTATGACCCCAAAGAAATCCTCTCCTCTTCATCCCAGTTCTATTTCTTTTTTTTTAAATATATTTTATTGATTTTTTACAGAGAGGAAGGTATTTTAAGACAGCATCTGTTGGCACTTATAATGAATAAAAACTAAAAGGTCAGCCTAGGTTGTGGATAGCTGTGAAAAAATAATCACCAGTCAAGCTTACATTTCATTCAGGAAGCAGAGATTTGTTGGACTAGTGTTTAGATAGTAGCCAAACCGGTTTCGGCCCCAGTTCTATTTCAATTTACTAGCCATCGAAACCTTTCCCTTTGATACAGCTTGTGAATATTTTAAGACAGCATCTGTTGGCACTTATAATGAATAAAAACTAAAAGGTCAGCCTAGGTTGTGGATAGCTGTGAAAAAATAATCACCAGTCAAGCTTACATTTCATTCAGGAAGCAGAGATTTGTTGGACTAGTGTTTAGATAGTAGAATCACACTAATGGTAATAGTAGTAGTAGTCATAGTCATAGTCAGTCATAGTGATAATAATAAGATGCTAGTAACTGCTAAATCTCTATGCTACAGTCAAAGATTTGTGGCTGAGCAGGTCTGACCTGGGGCAAGTTTTCTGGATTTTCCTGGGGTTTCCAGCTATCAGCACAGGATCTGGTATAATTTATACTATAGTGTGAAAAAATGTGAGTGCCAATGTGTCCCTGTTTTTATGGAGGTGCTCTTTAAAAAATCTTACTTTATTGGTGGAATGGAAGTTTAAATGTGCTGATGTTAGACTTTAAGGTTGTGAGATTGTAATGAGGGGTGGTGTTTGGGTGGGTGTAGCCTGAATAATGTTGGGGCTTGTTAGAGGGAAATCATACTTTAACAAGTGAAAACCATTGCAAGCTGTAAAGGACCATTAGATGCCAAAACAAATTATTTTCTTATCCCAGGTGACCAAGAGCAGATGCTCACACCAGGGGAAGACTAGAGGGAGTTGGGAAGGCCAAAAGGTGAATTATTAACTATTTTTAAGTATAGGAAGTGTTAGAGTACATAAGTTGAGACACAGCTGTTCTGTACAGTCACCAAAGACAGAAAAATAAGCTCTATAGACAGCAGGTGGAAGAAGTTAAAAAAGATATCGAACAATATTAACTACAGGAAGGGGTGCAAAATAGTATTCATTTTACATATTCAGCAAACATTTACTGAGTACCTACTATGCAGCAGGCACTGTGCTAGGAGTTGGTAGTCATGAGCCTACTGGACTGAAAGCTCGTAAGGGCATGAGCACATCAGTCTGGCTACTACATCCCCAGATATGTGCCTCCCTCCTAGCAGATGCCTAGTACAGATTTGTTGCCTGAATGGTTGAACTAAGATCAAATCAGTAGGAAAGACGAAGTCATCGGGCATCACAGGTCCTTTTCTCAAGCCCAGGGCTGATATATTTCTGCCTGGAGGCAGGAGGGTGGCTGACAGAGATCTCTGTTCATATGAAGCCTCCACTTATCTTTAGGTCTGATTCTTTGGAGCACTGTTTTTGGAGAAAGTTGCCTCCTCATTGGAGAAGGCCAAGTGTAACGAGTCAGACCTGAAACTTCACCAACCCTCTAAGGCAAGTTCTCTGGCCCCAGAGTTTATATTTAATTATATGTTGTCACCAGTCATCTGCCGCTCCAAGAACACAGAACGCTGCTTCCAAAGCAGATACCTTTTTTGGAGCTGCACTTTCTGAATCTTGACGACTGGCGTCAAAACAGCGCCTGGCAGCGTGACCGACAACTGCACATCAGCGAGTGGCTGGAGTCACTCAGCTCTGAGCAAGAACTGGAAGGCTGCCTGCCCCTGTGGAAAGGGATGGTGGCCACAAAGTGTCCTGCTCAAAACTTGCATCTGGCGGGCGTCCACTAGGTAGAGGCGGCAGCTTTATCTGTGTGAACCCCAGACTCCTCCTTCCTGCGCATCCAAAGCTGTCCCTATTCCCTTGGAACCCACTTGGTGAAGCCCACACAGTGGCCTTTCTGCCCCCAAGAGCTCCTCCCTGTTGCTTTGCCTTGCTTTTGTCTTCACATTTCAATAGACCCTTCTCATCTCCTATTTATCAAATGCAATCACAAAGGGACCACTTAATTAACAGGCTGCCATTGTGTGGAGAATGACTGGGAAGCTTAAAGCCATTTAAGAAACCTCACACCGTTCCAGACGACAAAAACAGTGGGACCCACCATCTGGGAGGGAGCCTCTGCTGAAACAGACGCCAGTGTTTCCATGATTAAGAACCTGATATTGTAACATCATAGTGTGCTGTGTCATTTTGTAGGAGAGAGACAGCTTTTTGGGCGAGTGTTCTCACGTTTCCTCTGCTTGGATGCAGCCAAATCATTCAGCACCAAGATATTTGCTCTGGCAAGGGGCCCTGGTTTACACTGCTCGTGTCTCTAACCTCACATTGAGCCGATGCAGGGCTGGCCACATTGAAGGAGCTCAGTTAAAACTTGCGAGGAATTTGTTGACTGACTGTGGCATATGGTGAGGCTGTCTGTGGTCACCACATGCTATGAAGGCAACTGCAGGTGAATTCACAGTTCCAAGGGTTTGCCTCAGGATGAATTGTTTTTTTGATATGTGGACCTGAACATCGTTTCAGAAAAAAACAAAACGAAACCAACAACATAGATTTAGCCTTCTACCATCCTTAACCCTTGCTTCCAACTACTTTAGCCTTTAACTTATTTTTACTGAGCACCTACTATGTGCCAGGCATTGTGTTCTATAGGATGACGAAAAAAATAAATAAGATATAGATATTGCCTGCAAGAACTGAAAAAGCTTACATGAGTCCCTTAAAATATAACTGCTACTGTCTCCCCTTTTTACACAAGAAACATCTATTCATTATGGAAAATTAAGAAAACACAGTCAAGCAAAAATTAAAAGATAAAATTATCCATAGCCCTCAGAGATAAGTATATGAGAGTAACCTCTTTGTATATTTTCATTTCTGCATCATAATCTATGTAAGCAGCTCCTGCATTGCTTCTCTTTTAGGCCACTCTTAGTCTCCTCTCTATATGCTGATAACTTCTTGCCCTGGTGGGAAAAGCCTCTTCCCTCCTTACTGGCTATCCAAATCCTACTCTACAATAACTTCTGGCCCTACCCTCTGAGAAGTTAATCATGTTAGAAAGGTCATGGGATTATAAAGATTGTCTTTGGGATCTTGGTTTCTTCTACTTAAGCTGTGGACATGAGAAAATCATTTAACTTCTCTGAACCTCCTCTTTTTACACAAGAAATATTTATTCATTATGGAAAATTAAGAAAACACAGTCAAGCAAGTATCTTTCCTTATCACAGTGGAGATGAGAACCTTGCAGAGTTACTGTCAAAGTTAAATAGGTGAGATGAATAAAGAGCAAGGTCCATAAATGGGGAGCCTCTGTTTCCTCTCTGGTTCTCTGCACACCCAAAGCACTTGGAGTGTGTTCCTATAATTTGCTCAGTTTATACACATTTCAATTTCCATTGTTCCTAGGATACAGCCTCCAGTTGTTATGGTGGTTTACAAAACCCTGCTGACCAGCCTCATTTTTCCTCTTGTTCTCCATCCCAGTTATCCTGACCTCCTTTCCCCCAGAGGAGTTTGCACACACTGTCCCTCTGCCGGGAACACTCTTCCCTCTCATCTCTGCCTTGTTACCTACTTCTCATCCTTTGGATCCAGGCTCAATTGTCACATCATTAAAGATTCTTGCCCTGGCTCTTCAGAACAAAGCAATCCTCTCCTGCCTTCTTATAGCACCACAGACCCGTGCCTGGGTCTTATTTATTTATTTGGGTCTTTAAAAAATTAATATTTTTCCTTTTAAAATCAGTCCCCATGAAGGTGAGCTCCATGTCTGTTTTTGTTCTCCACTGGATTACTCGTGCTCACCACAGCAGCTGCCACATAGTAAAGGCTCCACACATATTGCTTAAGAATAAAGCGATTCTGTTTTCCAGTTGCTGGCACCAATGAATGGTAGCCTCTTAAGGACCAGAGCTGTCTTCTTCTATTCCCATGGTGGCTATTTCACCCACACCCAAGGCCCTAGAAGAATGATGCTGCATTAGTCCTGGTCATGTGAACACCTCCCCGGCCTTTCACGAAGGTCTATAGAGCCTGAATGAGATTCTGTGGCATCCATGCCACTTCCAGACCATTCCTCTTTTTCTCTCCATTTCCCTTTCAACTAGCCTAAACACCTCCTCCACCATGAAGGCTTCCCTGAAGTCCCTTTCCTACCAGTACTGGCATTGGTTCTGCCCTCTCTGGTACAAACAGAACTGATGTCACTCTGCTCCTTGTAAATGCAGCTGGCTATGTGCTGAGCTGTTAGCTTGTTTGGTCTCTGGCTAAGTCCCAGGTCCTTAGCAAGTTTCCCTTCCAACCTGGCTCCTACTTCCTGTTTCTCACCACACTTCCTCCTTTGCCCTCATAATCGCAGGTACCCAGAATGTTTTTAGTTCTTCACCCACCGTGATCTCTCACACTTTGGACTCAGGCACATGCTGTTCTCTGGCTGAAACTCTCTGCCCACCTCCTCTCCATGGGCCTAATTTCTAATTATCCTCGACCTTGGCATCTAGACTGCTTCCATCCAGATACCTTCCTCGATTACCTGGGGTAGTTAGGTGCTTCCCCTCTGTGTGGTGTCTCTCTAGGAGCCTAACATAGCACTTCTCACATCTGCCCTGCAGAGAGTGTTCCAGGAGGGCGGGGGCCAGTCAGGGTCTCCTTGCTTACTTGGCGCATAGTAGGTGCTTAACAATTACTTGGGGGATGAACAAATGAATGGGGCTGCCGCAGTCACCATTGTAACTCTCCTCTGACTCCTCGGCCACTGTGCTCTGCGCAGAGTAAGGCTCAGGAATGTTTGTGGAGTGGAAAGGATAGAACTCAGCTCCCCCGGGTAAGCACTTCTGGAGATGGGCACTGAGCTCCATGTCAGCGGGGACCACTCTCAGCCATCTCCATGTCACCAGCACAGGCCAAGGCATGCAGCAGGGGTTCCACAGTGTCTGCGAGTTTCAGGTTTTTTAAATCTATTGAGAGACTGGGTTGTACCTCTGGCAAGTCCCTCTTCCTCTATGGCCTTAGTAACCCCAGCTGCAAAAGGGGAATGGTCCTGGTGACCCCCTCTCCCCACTGCCACTATGTGCTCTTTTGAGGGTTAAGTAAATGAAGCTCCAGACAGCCCTTAGGATGCATAGGAGAGCGCCAGTGCGAGCCACCTGCTACCCTGCCACCCGCCACACAGAGGGCTTCATGCAGACAAAGGCGAGCCTGAGCTCTGAGCGCTGGAACCCAGGCGTGGGGGCTCTGGGGGTTGGGGGGCTTCCGAGCAAGGGCCAGGGTCCTTGCCATTTTGCTTTCAAGATACCTGGCCGCTGCTGCCCTGCACCCGGGTGCCTTGCCACAGGTGCCCGCTGCCGCTGCCGCTGCCTGGGTCCCTGAGCTGCCCCGCGCTTGAGGAAGCGTTCTCGCCCGGCCCGCGGCGAGTCACCGCTTTTTTTTAGCTGCGAGCTCCGTGTGCATCACAACTCACCATGGCTTCAGAGAGCCAACATCAGTGCAGACAAGCAGGGCACAGGCTGGGCGGTCTGCAGGTGAGGGAGCCAACCCCAACCACTGTCCATCCCATCGCACAGTGCACCGCCTGCCCACATGGGTCCTTCGAACTGCTGGGTCCCCAGGGAGCTAGCCAAGGATTCCCACCCCTCAGGGGTCCCTGGCAGGGTCTGTCTGGGTGATTTGAGGCCTTAGAACTGAAGAAGGGTGTGCTGTGGTGAGGGAGGAGAGGAAACCCACGAAGGAGAGGAAACCCATGAAGCAGCCTTCTGTGCGGCTGCCCATCCATCCTTTCAGTCACTGGCCCAGCCGCCAGCCTTCCCATCTGTCTAGATGTTCCCCATACGCTAAGTCACTGAAGACTCTCTCTTCTTCCCATTTATTCACACATCCAGCCAGCCAGCAAGCACCCACCCAACCACCCACCCATCCATTCCATCCTTCATCCACCCTTCTGCTCCTCCACTCAAACACCTGCCTTCTCATCCAGGCATTTGATACACTAGGTCACTTAAGGTCCTACTCCCCACATCCACCCATCAGTAATGCACTCATTTATTTACCTCCCACCTATCTGTCTCCATCCATCCTTCTACCCACCTACCCATCTACCTACTCATTCATTCAAATTAGCATCGAATAAGCTGGATGCTAAGAATACAGAGATGATTAGGGCAGCATCTCCACTGTTGCAGATCTCAGACTCAGCGTGGTTTAAAGTGTCCCAGGAGAAAAGCTCTTGCCCGTATTTCTCTCCAAATTAAAGAACTATGCATAATGGAATCCTATTACAGTAAGATCATAATAGTATTAGCTAATATTTATTGAGCATGATTTGCCAAGCAGTGTTGTAAGTTTTTCACATGCAGGATCTGACTGGATCCTCGCAACAGCTGGGAGATAGGTACTATTATTACACCCAGTTTTCAGATGAAAGAAACAGAGGCTTACAGAAGTTAAGAAACCCCTGTGGCTACACAACTGTTAAATGACCAAACAGGATTGGAAACCAGACTCTGACTCCGATAAGTCACTATACTGGCATTTGGTACCTGGGAGAGGTAACACATTAAAAGGAGCTAAGTTGGATCAGCTAGGCATCTCTCCCCGCCTGTCTTCTTCTTTGTGAAAATAGTGACACTTTTCCAAGATAATGTGTTTACTCAGCTTAACATCCACTTACAAGGACTAATGTGTCAGATAAACTTGTTACTGACCAAGATTAGAGAATAAGAATGGTGTCCAGAGGAAATGAGACATATCTATTATTATCATCCATGCTCATTGTGGAACAATTAAAAGTAATTAAAAACACCTCTGTGATTCTATTATCTTGAAGGAATAGCTACTAATGTTTGGTTTATGTTTTTTTAAATGTTTACTATTCACATATATGTAGGTATATTTTTGTATTTTTCTTTGCAAAAAATGGATATTATGCACATTTTTAACAATGTTGTATGCCATGGTCATTTTCCCATGGGTTTTCCATATTTCTAAGAAATCTCTAAAGATTTCTTGATTGCTGTTCCTTGCTTGCTTATTTTCTTCTGCCCTGTTTCTCTCTGCTTCTTCCCTTCCTCCTCCACTGTACCCATCAGAGGTTCTAGTTGCAGACAACAGAATCTATTCTAGTTTGTTTAATTAGAAAGGGTCTTATTAATAAATAGATCAACTGTGTTTACTATTATATTTGCTGTTGTTGGAAAATTATTACTAAAGAGTTCATACAATTGTTGGGTTGCCTGAACAGATAGACCTTCAGGCAAGCTTCCAGGAAGGCATCTGCAAAGGACAGCACAGAACGGGCCTCCAGACGGCAAATGAGGAAACTGCCACCACCGTGGCACTGACTCTAGAACCACACTACACCTGCCTCTATCCACTGGCAAAATGCATGTCCCTCACTCTGCCCTCTCTCCTGGATCCAATTCCAAATCAAAGTCTTGTGCACATACATCTAATTGGCAGAACTGAAATCCCATCTGAACCCTAGCTGGAAGGGAGTTAGGGAAACACTGGTTTTAGCTTTCCAGCGTCTGCACACTAGAGTGGGGTTAAAGAGACACCAAGAGTGCTAGTCCACAGCACCAATTCCCAATTATTTTACTAGAACAGTTCATAGGTCTCACCTTGCTAAGCACCTTTCATTTCACCAATATGGAAACTGAGGCGATAGGTGGGGCTTCCCAAGGATACCTCATAAGTTTATGTTGAAAGGTACCTAGAACTCAGGGCTGGGACCACATGGATGTAAGAATGCAAGAAATACCACTGCCTTGGCTTTCTATAAATCAATCTAATTCTAAACCCCCAGGGCTGCAGAAAACTCCATCTCAGGCATTACTGGGTTCCTCTCCTGTCTTGGGGTGGTCAGAATCAGGGAAGCTCCTGTGGTAGATGATTGTTATAATTGCTGCTGACATCCTCTCTTCCCCCGTCTCTTTGTTTCCCTGCCAGGCTAGAAGCATCTGGAGGTACATCTGCACAACAGCCCCATGAGGTTGGCACCACTGTCCCCATTTCAAAGATAAGAAAACTGAGGCTTGGAAAGGTGGTTTAATTCCTCCTGGGTAAACCACTAATAAGCAGATCAGCTGGGAGCAAATCCTAATTGTGGTAACAGTTGGTTCTCATGAAACTCTACTCCAGTTAAACACATTTATTTGGCAGGTTCATTCCCAATTCACTGCTGAAGAGGTTAGCAGAGAGCCAGGTCCTGAGGGGCTTTGCAGTCACATTAATGAGCTTGGATCCTATCATGATAATGCTGGTGGTGGCAGTGGGGGAACTTTATGCATTCCATTGTCTGTTGTTGTGCAAACTGTTCCTTGCATCTAGACTGAACACCTGTTCTCTTGCTCTTTGGGGTTGAGGGGGTCAAAAGAGGGTTTATTTATTTTGAATGACAGACAAAAGCATTTGTAAATTACAATTGCCAACCCAACCGCAGTGGGATGAAAAAAAATGTCAGAGTTGCTTTGCTAGAATTCATTTATTTATCAGATATTTATTGAGGGTCTTCTACATGCCAGTTACTATGCTAGGCACTGAGGTACAAGGTTGAGGATGAATTGGATACAGACCCGGATCTCATGGACTATGTGTGCTAGTAGGAAGGACAGTAACCAGATACCTGCAATGTAGAGGGACACCTGCTGAGTTTGGCTGGGCTCTCTCCCATATGTGGGCATGGGCTGGTTGTTGGTTGGTCAGTGTTGACCTTGGCTGGGGTCTGCTTTGCTCTAACTTTTTCTGAGTTCCACATACCTCACCTGCTGTAGGTTAGTCTAGGTAGGTTCTTAGAGGGAAGGCAGAGGAGGAAAAAGAGGTACAATTGCTTTTGTAAGTTTCTCTTTGTGTCACAACTGTTAAAACCCATTGGCCAAAGCAAGCCACATGGTCAAACTCAGAAAAAGATGTGGGGAAATACATTCTACCTCTTAACTGGATAAGCTGTTAAGCTACCTTGCAAAGGGAGAGGGGAAAAGAATTCAGGCCAGTTTTTCCATATATCACATCAGGGAAGACTTTTTGGAGGTGAAAACTGAGCTAGATTTTAAGGATGAATTGTCAAATAAAAGGGTGACAGGTCGTGGAAAAGGGAATGTGCGTTAGATGTACCAGCATCCTAAATCCTTATCTGGAAATTTCTAGTGGTTCTGTGCAGTTAAAAACTAAGAGGGGAAGATGCGGGTAGCAGTAGATGAGGCTAAAGAGGTTAGCAGAGAGCCAGGTCCTGACGGGCTTTGCAGTTACATTAATGAGCTTGGATCTTACCATGATAATGCTGGTTGTGGCAGTGGGGGAACTTTATGAGTTTTAAGAAGATTAATATTTGTGTTTTCGAAAGAACACTCTGTGGACAGCAATTGGAGGCAAGAATAATTCAGATTGAATGTCTTGGCTGTCATCGACAGTCCACCAGCAGTACGGGTGGAGAGAAGTGAATTTAGCTGAGAGATAGTAAGAATCAATAAAACTGGCTCATTAATTGGATGTAGGGATGAGAAAAAGGGAGAAAGATAATGCCACATTTTTGGCTGGCCCAGTGGGATAGAGGGTGGTTCATCACCAAGACAGAGGCATCTTGATGTGAAAGAGGTTTGGACACACTGAATATGAGGGATGTGGTAGACAGAATAATGGCTGCCCAAAGATGTTCACATCCTAATTCCGAGGATCCGTGACATGTTACTTTACATGGCAAATGAGACTTTGCAAATGTGAGTACATTAAGGATTTTGATACAGGGAAATTATCCAGGACTGTCTGGTTGGACCCAATGTAATCACAAGGGTCCTTATAAGAGGGTGACAAGAGGGTCAGGGTCAGAGCAGATGTGAACACAGAAGCAGAAGTGACACATGAGCGAAGGAAAGCAGGCAGCTCTAGAAGCTAAAAAAAAGGCAATATTATGGATTCTCCCCTGAAGCCTCTAGATCAGGGGTCTTCAAACTTTTTAAACAGGGGGCCAGTTCACTGTCCCTCAGACCGTTGGAGGGCCAGACTATAGTTTAAAAAAAAACTATGAGCAAATTCCTATGCACACTGCACATATCTTAGTTTGAAGTAAAAAAACAAAACAGGAGCAAATACAATATTTGTATTTGCATGTGGCCCGCGGGCTGTAGTTTGAGGACCCCTGCTCTAGATTCTAGAGCAGGGGTTCTCAACCTTCTGGCCCTTTAAATACAGTTCCTCATGTTGTGACCCAACCATAAAATTATTTTCGTTGCTACTTCATAACTGTAATGTTGCTACTGTTATGAATCGTAATGTAAATATCTAATATGCAGGATGGTCTTAGGCGACCCCTGTGAAAGGGTTGTTCGACCGCCAAAGGGGTCGAGACTCACAGGTTGAGAACCACTGTTCTAGAGTCTAGAACAGGGGTGGGCAAACTTTTTGACTCGAGGGCCACAATGGGTTCTTAAACTGGACCGGAGGGCCGGAACAAAAGCATGGATGGAGTGTTTGTGTGAACTAATATAAATTCAAAGTAAACATCATTACATAAAAGGGTACGGTCTTTTTTTTTTTTTTTAGTTTTATTCATTTCAAACGGGCTGGATCTGGCCCGGGGGCCATAGTTTGCCCACCGCTGGTCTAGAAGAAACACAGCCTGCTGACACCTTGATTTGAGCCCAATGAGACTGATTCAAGCTTCTGACCTCCAGAACAAGAAGAGAATAAACTCATGTTATTTTAAGTTATTATGTTTATGGAAATCTGTTACAGCAGCAATAGGAAACTAATGCAAAAGGCTTTGGGCTATTTAAGTGGGGATGTATCAGAGCCGAGGAGAACATATCCAGGGTGCAGGTATGGTTGAGATGGAGAGTCATTGGCACTAGAGCGCGCAGGAAGACAGTATAGGGTGAGAGGAGAGGACAGCTTGGAAAGGGCTCAATTCAGGGGAAATATTTAAAGGAAAATGAGAAGGACTTGGGAGAAATACGAGGAAATCTAGCGTTAGGAAATCCAAAGGTAGAGTTTCAAGAAGAACCATCCCTGTCAACCATTACAGAGTGATCCTATGAGGTGACTCAAAGCGCCTGCTGGGTTCAATCATTAAGACTATAGTCTTGCTGAGCAGGAGTCCAACCAGCATGACTACAGGGAAAAACAAGTTTGGTGAGGAATTGGAGACACAGTGGGAGATGACTTTCTTAGGTTATCGGCTTTGACAGGAAAAGAGATAAAACAGTAGCTGGAAAAGGATGGAGGATCAAGGGAGGATTTTTTTTTTTAGATGAGAGAGAAAGAGAGAGAGATATGAATAAGTTTAGTTGCATCTGGAAAGGAGCCAGCTAGTGGGTTGGGGGATGAAGGATGAAGGATGAAGATGAAGGATAGGGAGACATAGTTTAGGGATTGGTTCAGGTCTTAGAGGAGGTATGTATTGGGGGTGGGATCCAAAGTGCCAGTGATGATTAGTCTCACATTGGAAGGAGGATGAGCCTCCCATCAAGCATGAAGGGAAGAAGGGAAAGTCAGGTGTGGAAGTAGGGATGAGTGTGGGGACAATTTTCCATGTGGACATTTTAGGACAACTCTTTACTTAACTCGCTATAGTAAATCGCCACCAAAATTTCTATATACTTAGATTAAGAAAGAATTTAGAGGGAACAAAGAGGCTGGGCTAGTTGTCAGGGGACCAGCAAAAAAACCAGAGTCATAACTGAAAAAAATTTTCATCTTAAGAATCATAACACCATAAAATATAGGAATTGCCATACTGGGACAGACCCATGGTCCCCACAGGCTGATACTCTGCTGCCAACAGAGGTCCCAGGGGATGAGCACCCAGAGGGCACAGTCATGCTGTACCCACTCTTGATCTTGCTTAAGAGACAGAAAAACCATTTCCCCCTGACGTCAACCATAAAGGTTAGGTATATCCCAGCACCCATTTATGGCTCTGTCATGCATAAATATACCCAAACCATCTCCAACTGGCTGCACCATCCCCCTTGGGGTTATGTGTTTCATTAGTTTATTTCCCACTGTGTGACACAGAATTTTAAAAACTCTATTTCTAGTTTGCTTTGTTTGAGGTTCAAAGAGTGGCCATTTATCCCAGTGGGCACCAAATGCAATAGTGCAAATGAAGTGCATTCAGCACATCATAAATCCTGACACACGGTAAATGATTCACAGAGGCTAGTGGTGGTGGTACTGATGATGACAAAGATAAAGTTTCAATATTCAGTGACCCTGCCTGCAATGCACAATCTTTCCCATTTTACAGAAGGGCAAACTAAGGCAGGCTCAGTGAGGTTGTGTGACTTGATAAAGGAGATCAGAGAAGAAAAAATTTGGAGGTCATTGAAAAACTGAAGCTTGGGGTGTCAGCTAGAAGGTTAAGAAGGAGCAGTTTGGAAATACCCTTTCCCCTATCCTCATAAACTACCCATTCACTCACGAACCCCAGCCACAGGGCTGCCCTTGCTGGTCAGCTTCTTTCACCACAGGTGGGGAGTCTGAACGCAACTCAGCTGAGCCCTGGGGCCAACACAGCCTGACAGGGGTCTTTCAGGTTCAGAGAGGGAAAGGATACATTTTATTTATTCTACCCTCTTGATGGAAATAGTCTGAAAAATGTCCTTGTGCTTACTAAGCTATTTCTTCCCAGCCAAAGCCAGCCAGAAAAATGTTAATTATCTCATTCTTTTTCCCCCTCCAAGATGAATTATTGACTTCCAGCACACGCTATCTTTAATTGCAAGGTATTCCAGAATGAGCAGGTTATCAAAAATGTGCAGAGGGGGAGAGCGTTGGTTCAGCCCTGGGAGGCTGAGGTGGGAAATTTATCCTTACTTATTTACATGGTAATGGGATGAGATTTTGCCAGCTTGCTAATGGGTTCTTAAAGAGAAACAGGCTTCCTGTGGCCTAGTTAGAACGACTGGTTGCCCTGCCGCCACAGAAAACCCTGAATCAAGAAGGCAGTGGCTTCCTTTTTCTAGATTATTCCTCCGTTTGGGGGACCACCTGCATTATTTGCCTGGGGGAGGGATTTGTAATTTATAGTGGGAGGCAGATTGGTAGGGTGGACACAAACTGCTGTCCGGTTTAAAGAGACCAGCCCCTGACTCTGCCACCAACCAGCGATTTGGCCTCAGAGGGTGCATCTAATCGCCCCTGAATCTCAGTTTTTCTATCAGCCACATGGGGATGGTTATCCTTTGCCCTAAACCAGCTTAGCAAATTCATTGTAAAGACAAGATTAAAAAATTGGTTTTAAGAGTGCTTAACGATCATGAGCATTTTATATCTCTGAGAAGCGCACATGATTTTCGGGAAAGCAAGAGACAGGTCCTAATCACATTTAAAAATAAACCTTAGCATTTTCTAAGTGCTTGGCCAATTACTCCAAATAACATTCATTCCAGAGGCTGGGGGAAGGGGGTGAGTCACGTGATGAATGTATCAAGATTGTGGAGCTGCTCTGTCTTGTTCCAAAATCGAGGAGGAAGCAGCCAGGGCCACAGACAGCCCCAAACCTCTCTCACTGCAGCCATTGGTTTCCCTCACCCAGAAATGCCTGGACATCTCTCTGGTTTCTTTCTACCTCATCTTCTTTACCCTTTAGGTCTTCTCATTCATTTAATAAATGTTTGTTAAGTGCCTTTTATGTGCCAGGCATCGGGTAGAGACACAGTCTAGGAGGAGGAAAAAGTTAAACAGACACAAATAAATGTGCAATTACAAAGGTAGGACTGGGGGCTTTGAGAGAGAAGGTACTGGGGAGGAGAAAAGCCAGTTTTTACTGGAGAGTCAGAAAAGGATTCTCTAAGGTTGTTATATTTAAACCAAGGCTCAAAAGATACATCAGTCAGCTAGAGAGTAGGGGGAAAAGCATTCTAATCAGAGGGAACAGCATGTGTGGTCACTGAGCTGGAAAGAGCTTGGTATGTTGGAGGACTGAAAGTGGTGTGTCAATGTGTATGTGCGTGCACGCACATGCATGTGAATGAATAGATTGTGCTAAGAGCAGGGAGGTTGTGGTCAAGTGAAGCAGGGATTAGTTCAGGTCTTAGAGGAGGTATGTCTCTTACAATGTAGACATACATTGGTTCATGTGGCTCATGAGTCAACCTGAGGTTACCACAATAGCCTCAGAGTCTCTCTTAATCTGGCCTCTTGGATCTTCTCTCTGATTAGTCTGTGCCTCCCTCCCTTAGCTCCAGCCAACTGGCCTCTATGCTATTTCTCATACACACTAGGCACATTCTACCTCAGGGCCTTTGCACTTGCTGTTCTCTCTGCTGATAATGCTCTTCACCTGCAAGCCTCACTCCCTCACTTCTTTCAGAGCCTTACTCAAACATCTGTGAGGCTTTTCTGAACATTTTATTTAAGATCATCACCTTCATTCTATTTCAAATACCCATCCCTGCTTCCTGCTTCATTTTATTCCATAGCATCTAGCACCATCCAGTCCACTAAATATTTATTTTGTGCATCATCTGCTCTTCCCACTAGAATGGAATCCATGAGGGCATGGCGTTTATCCATTTTGTTCACTGCAGGGTCCCTAGCATGTAAGAGACATGCTCAATAAATAATGTTGAATGTTTGCAAAGATAATTGATCGGGTAAGTAGAACAGTGCTTCACATATGGAAAAGAGTTGAATTAGCTGCTTTTTCTTCCTGATCATAAAGCTCTGTCCTAGTTGGGCCCACAGACATTAAGTTCTGTTCTATTAGAATAAATCCCAGATTTGCCAACTCTGTGCCCACACCAAACACATCTTTTCCTCAAGGTCTTATGCAATCCCATCTTCTCAAATCCTTCCCTTACTTCCTTCCCCACAGGGGTCTCTCCTTCCTCTGATCAGTTCTAGCACTGCCAATTCTTATCTCCTATATGGCCTCATTATTGAATGTTTTGTGGCATCTCCTACTCTGTCATTTAGCCTTTTGATTCACATAGCTTCCAACCGAGACTAAGAGCCATGGATTCACAGAATTTTAGAGTGAGGAGGGATCTTAGTGATCCTTTTCTTCAGTTTTGCACTTTCTGCATACTCCTTGAGGTACAGGCCTTTATGTTACATTTCTTTAACTCTTTAGTTAATTTATTCAGCAAATGTTTATTGAATGCTGCTTTGTGCCAAGTCAAGGATTAGATACTGTGCTCTGATGGTGAACCTGACATAGTCTGAACTTTCAGTTTCTGATATGTTGGTGCTTTGCACACAGTAGATGATGAATAAATTTGTGATAAAGGAATGAATGAATGAATGAGCATTTATTATCAATTTGAAGTTGATTGTAGCAAATTGACTTAAACATAAAGAAACCATCTATATAAATGATAGGATATCAGTCTTTCTGGAATAGTAAATACTATTCCATGAAGTTCTGAGAGGGGTAAAGGCATGGAGGGTACTTCTGAGAACTTGATTCAAATGGAGAGGTCCTGAATTAAGATTCCTAAGAGGCCCAGGAGGGAGAGTTGAATTAATCTCCCTGTGGGAGATCCATCAAAGCTTAGAGGAAGGACAAGTAAGGGGTGGGTGGTGGTCATTATGGCTTAGAGTCAACTCTTAATATTAGCAAGGTGAAGTTGAAGGATGCTACACTCTGGCATCTACTTGGGAAGACCCTGAGATCTACCAGGAGGTTTTATCCTTCTCACTGGGGACCCCTTCTCTAGAGGACAGACTTCTCTTATTGTCTTGCAAGTGACTGCTTACGGGAAACAGTTTTATGCTTGGCAACAGCACACACTGTCAAATTCATTTATTTCACTTCCAGTTTGCTCCCCGTGGGGGACGTTGTACTGCCAAGTGGCTCAGCCTATGTGCCAAGCTCCACTGGCTCCCCTCACCTGGGGGTCTCATTTCTAGCGATGCTACACTCCATCGCCCAGCCTGAGAACGTGTTAATTTAGCACAAAGTGTGACTGTCAAGGTGAAAGCTGCTAAGACAAAGAGTTGTCAGTGGTGGTCACTGCTGGTTGCAAATGTGGTCAATCTCTCTCTAGATCTTGGTTTCTTGGAGCTTGCTACCATTTGGAGTTGCTCCTCATTCTGATACTGTATCATCATCATTACCACCACTACCACCATCATCATCATCACCACCACCATCATCATTACCATTACAGATTAAGCCCCATCAGATAGGTTTGTAATTATCCTTTAACAGGGACAATTTTCCAGGTGGAGAAGCCCTAACAACAAAATTTCTTTGGTCCTGCAGCAACCTCTATAAATTTTCAGCAAGAAAGATGTTCCTACTCTACCAAACTCAAACTAGGATCACAAGTCTGGTAACTGGCAGGTACAGAAATGAAATGTGGGGGCAAACTAGGGAGGGGGAAAGTTTTAGTAAAAGAACCTGGGCTAAGAATCAGAAGACCTGGGCTCTAGTCCAGGGACTTTTATTTTAATTTGGGGACTCCTGGTGGGGGCGTCAGTAACTCAGCCTCTTTGGGTTACAGTCAATGCTTCTATTAACCAGGGTTAATAATGTGGGGCCAAATCTACTTCAGAAAATTGTGGTGGGAATTGAGTAAGTTAGCAACCAGGCCACCTTTGGAAGGACAAGTAAAAGGGGGTAGTATGAGATGTTCTATGTGAAGGGTATTAGATGTTATATTCACAATATTATATTAAGATATTATATTAAAGTGAGGCTAAAGTCTTTAACACTAAGGACTCTTAAATTTAACTTGCAATGGAGTAAGCAAGGAAAGGGACTTTATTGGTTTATGTAATTGAAAAGTTCAAGGTTAAATCTTGCTTAAGGCACAACTGGATTTAGGACAAAGAGATATTATGAGGACCCTGTCTTGACTCAGCAATCCTCTCCTCTGTATGGTGTCCTCATTCTTAGGCTTTTCATGATGGCAAGTACAGCTTCTCAAGTTCAAGACTGGTAGGAAAGTGGGAGTGCCTCTTTCTTCTTAGCCTTGCAAGTGAAGTCCTTCAATTAACTTTGATTGATTGGATTGGTTTGGTGTGGGTCACATGTCTATCCTGAACTCAATCAATGTGGCCAAGATATGGAGCTGGCTTACACCTAGGTGTTAGGACAGCAGTTTTATCCCTGGGGTAAGAAGTGGGAAGCCCCATGTGTATCCCTATATGAAGAGTAAGGGAAGTATAGTGATGTTGGGTGGTCAGAATACTTCAATATCTACCAGGAAGACTAACCAGTGAGGAACTCGTTAGAGAAAAAAAAAAGTAAATCAGTTACTACTACCAGCAAACAGTAATCTGTTCAAACTAACATCTCTTTATTATCTTACTGTTCCTCAGAGACACTGTGGTTACATCTCACAGAAATGTGTTGTGTATTGTCTAGTGAGAACCCAATCTCACCAATCATTTTCTTCAAATGACAGGAGTGATCAAGTCTGTAACAAATATATTCATGCCCTCTATGTCACTAATTCAAAGCACTCATTTGGCAATTAACCATGCAGTGAGTATGATACAGTTTTTATTTGTATTATTATTTTAACTCTCATAAATAAAGAAAAACTTTTAATGAGTTTATGGCTTATTTCTCTTATCCAGATAGTGATGTCTTGAAGGCAGAGACTATATTTCATGATTCTTTGCCTAACACTGTATGCTCAAAAAGTATTTGCTAGTTTTCTTTAAATTAAATATTCAAATTAAATATTTCCAAGAGCAGTAAATTCTAATAAATAAAAATGCCATTTAAAGAAAATGTAAATATCACTAGGACTTTAGGCAAACAAATTATTTCACTTTAAAAACATAACCATGGAAGCTTTTTTGCTGACTATAGAATAGGAGTGTAGCTATTCAAACATCCTTCATTAGATGGCAAAATTATGGCATAAAAACATTTTTCCAGGTCCATGAAAGCCAATATTAATTAATCATGCCACTCTTTTCTATAAATCTTGATGTGGCCTTAGAATGTGTCTTACTATAGCACTTTAGCAGGACATTATTAATTGATTAAGGTGTTGGTCCAAGAATGGAGCCCGTTTGTCATCCTGCAAGTCCTATTTTATGCATTGGGTGGTTATCCTTTGACCAAGTTGAGAGTTTTAGGGGGGGCCACATCTGGAGTTAGATGGTATAAAAAGGACATTTGTTCAGTTAGCCAGAGCAGTCAATTCAACTCAGCAACTTGGGGTGACAGAAGACAGAGCCAAACTACCATCCTAGCTGACATTAAGCTACATATTCTTTATTACCACCTAATCCTGAGTACTAAGATCAAGTCTATAGTAGGATCAACTTCTCTTTGATGTTTATGAATCAGATAAGATACATTCATTCATGTGAGCTTGTCTTAGAAAACTCAGTCACTGACAAATCTGACATAGAAACGACCATGTGCTACATTATCCAGGGAAATTCCTTTTGGAAGAAATCAGAGGAGATTTTGTAGAAGAAATGATGTTTCACTGGTCTTTGCAGGGCATATAAAAGTTTTCCAAGGAAATAAAGTATGTATGTAGGGGACAAAGGGTAAAGCTATTGGGGTAGAGGAGATGGCAACATTATTTTGCAGTTTTTGCAAAGGAAATACATGAGTACCACAAATAAAGTATGCCCAGTTTGTGACGAAGACATAACGATTCATCCATTATGGCTATAATGTAGGGTTCATGACAGATGTGTTAGAAGGTCAAGTTGAAAGAATAGAGTGAGATAATATTTTGAAGAATCTTAAATATCATAGTAAAGAATTTGGATTGCTCTAGCTGGTTTGGCTCAGTGGGTAGACGTCAGCTTGCGGACTAAAGGGTCCCAGGTTCGATTCTAGCCAAGGGCACATGTCTGGGTTGTGGGCTCGATCTGCCCCACCCCCCAGTAGGGGGTGTGCAGGAGGCAGCCAATCAATGAGTCTCTCTCATCATTGAAGTTTTTATCTCTCTATCTCTCTCCCTTCCTCTCTGAAATCAATGAGAAAAAAAAAAGAATTTGGATTTATCCCATGAACAATAGGGGCCAATCATATTATTAAGTAGGAGAGAAGATAAATTACAAACAAGTAGACTGCCTTGGCTGCAGTGCAGAATATGGCCAGAATATGGCCAAACCAGAAGGCAGGGTGATGGGCAGGGAGAAGCCACTACACATGTCCAGATAAGCACTGATGAGAATATGAACTAAGACAGTGACCACTGTGTAGGTAGAAGGGAACAGAATAAAAACAAATATCAAGTTCATGAGATGCCTAAAGGACAAGGTTGGAATCAATGAAATTTTTGAGATTTCTGGGCTTGATGATGCTTTTAATTGAGATAGAGACACAATAGGAGGACTGTGTTTTCTAGAAGGAGCTAGTGTGGTTTAAGGCATGTTGAGGTTAAGATTTTGGGGGACACCCAAGTAGTGATGTCTAGTTAATTGTTAGATGTGACAATTTAGTGCTTAAAAGGTAAGATGGAGTTGGCAGTAGATAATTGGGAGTCAGAACAAATGAGATAAAACCGCAAGGTTAGATAAGTTCACATAGAACGAGAAGAAGATACTGAAAACATACCCCTGGAAACACCAACATTTGTGGCCCAAATTAAAATAGAAGAACCCTCAATGAGATAGAAAAAGAGTAGTAACAATGGTTTAAAATATACAGAGAAATATAATTGTGTGCTGAGGATTTCAAAAAAGAAACTGCCATTGAGATCAAATTAGAAGAGGAGCAAATTGCTAGAGTTGTCAGATATAGAAAGTAAAAATACAGGGCACCAAGTTAAATGTTCATTTCAAATAAATAATTTTTTAGTATATATACATATAAACATATAAAGTTAACACATATTTGAGATATATAAATGCAGATATATATATTTCTCGAATATTGCAAATAACTGGGAATTTTGTATTTTATTTGCCAACCTTACAAGTTGATCAAAGACTGACTGGAAAGCACTGGCTTGGACAATCAGGAAGCCATTGATGTGCTATGCATGGGCAGTTTCACCATAGCAGTGTAGGCAGAATCTGGAAATTGGTGGGCAGATGAGTGAGCTGGTGACAAGGGGAAAAAAGATGGTGAAAAAGTGAGGGTGGGGAGGAAGCAAGATTAGTGAGGGAGTCAATTCTTTGTCAAAGGATTTTGGTGTCAAAAGAATGTGAGAAACAGAAAAGTGGCCTGAGAAAAAGAGAAAACCAGGAAAGATTTATTTGTTTGTTTTATTTTGCTTTAGAAAAAGAGGGAGACATTTATATTTGTAGGCCAGCAGGGGGGTAAATATAGAGAAGGAAATGAATGAAAGAAATAAAAAGAGGAGATAATTGAAGGAGGATTAAGAGAACAGTTGAGAGATCTTCCTTGGACAGGAGATGGGACAGCTTTACCATGGAGCTGAGAGGCAAAGAGGAAGGAGGGGCCATGGTATAAGTAAATCTGAAAATGTAGGAGAGAAGTTGAAGGAGTTCATCCATGACAGACTGTCTTTTTCTTTATGATCTAGGAAGGTTCCTTAGTTGATGAGAGCTGGTAGGAGAGGATCTGTGAGAGCAGTATTTTGAATATACAAAAAATGGTAAAAGAAAAGGTCTTGAGGGCTAGAAAGAGATGGGTTTAAAAATCAATATCTACTGGCTGAGACTGAGGCCAAAGCAGACTGGAATGGATAGACAGAAATGTGTGGTGGGAAAAAAAGGGCATCTAGTTTGGAGGTAGATAAGCCTGGATACAGGTTCTGGCTCTATCAATCTGTATTTAGTAGCTTTTACCAGGTCTTGCTGCATAACATATAGCCCCAAGTCTAAATGGCTTACTGAAAACATTTCGTGCTTTCTCATGTTACATGGTAGTGGCTGCAGGTCAGTTGTTACAGCTCTTCTCCAAGCAATGGTAAGGTTCGAATCCATTTCTTATTCCAGGGTTCAGGTTAGCAGAACAGTAGCAATTGGGGCATGACTCCTCGTGGCAAAGGGCACAGGAGCAAGAAATGAAACTGAACCAAGCAATCACATTAAAATTTGTTCTTGAATGATTTATGCCATGTTCATTCATGTTTAATTGGCTAAAGCAAATCAAATGGCCAAGTCCAATATCCATGGGGCAGGAAAACATACTCCAATATGGGGAGATGAAAGCGACTATTTGGAAATAATAAATACTCTAACACATCATCTAAAGATTTTATAGCTCTGGGCAAGTAAGTTCAGTTTTCTGAACTTCAGTTTCCCCATGTGTAATATAGTGATATTAGCCTTATTTCCTAAGATTGTTGGGAGTATGAAATGAGATTATGTGTATAAAACCTATTATAGTGCCTAGTACATAACAGATACTTTATATATATGAGATTGCCTTGCCTTGGTGCTAAAATTACATAGCCTCATGATCACGGGGAATTAAATCAAACTTTTTTTCTTCTTCCAAATTACCAGATGACCTGTTGGACCCTTCCTGGCTCTAAAATCCTCTGTTTCCAAAAGCCTTATGCTAAATAATCAACCAGTCTCTTACCCCAAAAGAACCTTCTGGATTAAGACAAAATTACAAGTTCAAATCTGGTTTCATTTGGTTTATATCTCCTTGGTCCAGCCAACTACGAAAGACAGAAAGGAGAGTTGTTCAAATAAACCAAATCTATAGGAACCAAAGTGCTTGTAGATCATCTCATCCTCCATTAGCAACACTGTTTGAAGTTTACAGAAAGGGTGCTGCTTCACAGATAAAGGTCAAGATATTCTCACTTCACCTGAAGGAGTTTAGCCACCTTCAATAATAAGCTCTGCTGGTGAGGTGTGAAATCTGACAGCAAGTGATGAAATAGTTGAAGAGGAGGCATTGGAAATGCTTGGAGTCTTCTGAGGTGTCACCTGCTGCCTTGTAAATGTGTGAAAGCCATGAAATGGTGTCTGGCAGAGCCCCAGAAACTATCTACCATATGTCACTGACTGTTCCACAAAGTGGAAGCAGGTAGAGGCATGTCTGAACAATGTTCAAGTGACCAAATATATCAGTTAGGATTGTGAGTAGCTACAAGGTACAGAAACAAGACCACAATGGATTACCTAAGACAGAGGTTTATTTTCCCAGGTAGCCATACTTTTGGAAGTAGGCAGGCCATGGTTTAGCAATGGTATTATTGTCATGGGAATTTTTGATGTGCATCAGTCTAGGAGAAGGTTGTCCTGGAGAGTTTAGGTGGCAGATTAAAATTTTATTTTAAGCCCAAGGATTTCACAGGTACATTCCAAATTTAATGTATAGCTTAAGGAGTTGGCCAGATGCCCAATTTAAATACCAAGCATTAAAACCAAGCAGAGTTAATTGGTCAAATATCTAAGTACCTACCACAAGTTCTATTCTGATTTGGGTTTGTAAATAATAGAACAAAACACAAAATCCAGTCTATGTTTAGACAGAATAGACTGAATATACAGAGGAAAGAATCATGACAATCTTTCTCTCCTATCTATGTTCAAATCCCTGTTATTTCTAGTAGAATATCCATCACTCTCTCCCATCTCTTCAGTTAATCTAATCTCAAAGGGATATTTAATAAACATTAATCGGATATCACTTCTTAGCTTAGAACCCTCCAATACTTCTATTGCATTTAGAGCAAAATCCAAATTCCTTACTATGGCATCTTCTCTGTCTAGCCACACCGCTCACAAGGCTAGTTTCTGGTAAGGGCCTTTGCACTTATGATATCCTTCACCCAAGCTGCTCTTCCCTCAGAGGAGAGGGTTGGATCCTTTTAATGCAAATATCACCTTCTTAGAGATCTTTTGGGCATTGCCCTATTTGAAGTAACCCTCCCCATCCTCCTATTCATTCTATCCCATTATTCTATTTTAAAAATAATTATTATTACTACCTGACTATATCTTACTTACTTGTTTGTGGCTTCACTGTCTTCAGTAGACTGTAAGCTGTCTGCGGTTAGAGCCTAGCACATGTAAATGTGTGCTAAACATTTCATAATCAAGTGTTTCAGACTCTAATCTTTCAGAAAAGAGTAATAGTATTATGAAACCTGAGTCAAGGAACTCTTCATGCAGGAGAGGAAAATGGGTTGGAAGAAAGAGAAAAATTTGAATTGGGGGTTCCCAGGAAAAGCCATGGGTGTGGTTTGGGGTGCATATAGGCATGGCCTGAGTCTGTGACTAATCTACTTCTTTTTTATTTTAAAGAACATGTACTATTTATTTATATACTTATTTTTGTTGTTGTTGTTAATCCTCATGACAAGGATATTTTTCCATTGATTTTTAGAAAGAGAGGAAGGGAGGGGGAAAGACACAGAGAGAAACATCTATGTGAGAGAGATGTATTGATGGGTTGCTTTCTGCTCTCGCCCAGTCCAGGGCTGGAAATTGAGCCTGCAATCCAGGTATGTTCCCTTGACCAGAATTGAACCCAGGACCCTTCAGTCCTCAGTTGACACTCTATCCACTGAGCCAAACCATCTAGGGCAACTATTCCACTTCTGACCTTCCAACCAGCACCCACATTTCTGCCTCTGGAAGATCACAGAGAGACCAAAACTTCCTCAAGAAAATAGGATCAGGGGCTTGGAAGCAAAATATTCTGATGACTTCATCAAAAGAAAACATGTGACTTTTGCAGAGACTAAAATAAATTCCCAGACTGAGGGGGTGTGGCTGAGGGACAGTTCTCGAGCTGACAGAGAAAGTGCAGGACCTTCCAAGGCATTTTGTGAAAAATGCTTTTTGGATAAAACTGCAACTTAAAAATAACCTCTTTTGGGTATGGAGAGGAGAATAACTCAAATATTGGGGGCAGAAATCCAGAGTGAGGGATAAATTTGGGCTAAGAAATGCTAGATTCTTAAGATTTTTGGAAAACATCCCCTCTACCCACTATTTATTTACAATGAATAACATTTCTTAGAAACAAATATGAGGAAATTGACAATTTGTGATTTTTAAGGTGTCAAACCAGTATGCTAATAAGTAGATCATCTTCCAGTGTGATGAGGGGAGAAAAAAATCTGAGAAAGACAGATCTATGATTCAAGATAAAGAAATACAGTACCACTGGAGAACAAGATGGCATCTGGGAAAAGGCCAACTAGGGTGGGTCTGACATTCAGAGCAATGGGCATAAGGCAACCAAATGCAGTGGAAATTGAGACTGATCATAGGAAACAAACTCACCTGGGGGGTGAGGGGGAGATCCATCTCTGTCACTCTTCCTGTGTGATCTTTGGTAATGCACTTCACTTCTCTGATCCTCCGTTTCTTCGTCTGTAAAATGAGAAAATGTTTTACCTCACAAGGATATTTTGGAGATTAAACAAGTACTTAATGAAAATTGCCTTACAGAACACCTGAATGTAAGGAGGCTTTAAAAAAATCTTAGAATTCCATACTATGCAGCAGTAAAAAAGAAGGACTCTTACCCTTTGAGGCAGCATGGAGCAACCTGGAGAGTATTATGCTAAGCAAAATAAGCCAGTCAGAGAAAGACAAGTATTACATGATCTCATTCATATGTGGAATCTAATGAACAAAAACTACTGAACCCAATAGATCCAGAGACATAGAAGGATAGAACAGACTGTGGAATTGCAGAGGGAAGGTGGAGGTGGGTGGGAAGAGATCAACCAAAGAACTTGTATGCATATATGCATAACTCATGGACACAGACAATAGGGTGGTGGAGATCTGGAGTAGAGGTGGGGGTTAGGAGGAGGGGTGGGGCAGACATAAGGGGTCGGTCAGTGGGAGAAAAATGGGGACATATGTAATACTTTCAACAATAAAGATTTAAAAAGATCACACTGTACACTTAAAATAGATTTATGTTATTGATTTTGAATTCAACTTCAATAAAGGTAATTTAAAAAATGAAAATAAGTAAGATAAATAAAAAAATCTTAGAATTCCATTTTTCTTGCTTTTCTTAAGAGGGCTAGGAAAACTGGAGAGTTTCAGAATTATGATGGATAAGATATAAGACAAGATTTTGCTCTCCTAGTTAGAAAGTATAACACTTATCTATTGCCACAATAATATGAAACAAACCATTAGAAAACTCAGAGAGGAAAGTAACTGAGTGGTTGGAAGTAACTGTGTGGTTAGATGTGCTGTTAGCATCAGACCAGGGGCTCAGAAATGCCACCCCTCCTATAATGGGGTCTACATTAAATGGGAAATTCAGTACCATTTGATTATTAGCTGGTCTTGTGCCTGACAGCCCTGTGCAGACTCTTCGATAAACTGGGCTAGAACATCGAGCTTAGGGTGAAGACCAGAGCTTTCCTGGTACACACACCATGACCTTGTCCACTGTAATTGGGATCCAATTAGCATCCCCAAATGGGATCCATCAAATATCTCTTCTCTCCTGGAGAAAGGTGGACAAGGGGTGTGGAGGGAAAGAAAGGCTAAGACCTTCTTCTTCCCTCCTCCCCCAATACCAGTAACACCAGTGTTCTAAAAAGGTTTGACTTTATTTTTGCAAAAATATAGCTTGAAGAGGTGTTCATAAGAACAGTAACAAAACCTTTCTTGCCCTAACCTAGCTGATTTAGCTCAGTGGGATAGAGCATCAGCCTGCGGACTGAAGGGTCCCAGGTTCGATTCTGGTCAAGGGCACATACCTGGGTTGTGGGCTTGATGTCCAGTAGGGGACATGTAGGAGGCAGTCAATCAATGACTCTCTATCATCATTGATGTTTCTATCTCTCTTTCCCTATCCTTTCCTCTCTAAAATCAATAAAGATATATATTACAAAAAAAAGTTAGCAAAAAACAAACAAACCCACAACAACAAAAAAACCACTCAAAACATCCTCTTTCTTGTACAAGCTATTTAAAAGAAAAAAAAAAGATACACAAGAGTCCATTAATTCGGATGGCCCCAAAATGAGGAATTTTCTCCTAATCTGTGGGTTTCTTAAGAATAAGAGATAAAATAAATGTAAAATCATGGCAATCCATATTTTTGACTCAGACCACGAGTTCATGGAAAGCAGGAACAATGCTTGCCACTTTGGACAATGACTAATGCAGTGAAGCAAAAATGGAACATTTTTTATAAAAAGCATTTGCATGACTACAATGATGAAAATGCAAGTAGAGGATTCCAATCTTATTCTGGTAACCTCTGAAAACATCAAATTCAGAGACATGGAGGTCTAACTCCCAGGGACGCTTTGCTATCTAAAGATAAGGTTAATTGAAGGAAGTTGGGAGTGTGCGGGGAGTTCTTCCTGAACTGTTGGATCTCAAGACACTAGAGATGGAAAGGATTTTAAGTGTGCAGTCCAACTTCCTCCCACTATAGGAGTCTCTGATCTCTTCTCAGGTCCCTTTATTGCTAAGTGTTTGAAAATGATCTCTTATGTTGAGGTAAACTCTGTTGTGAGGGAATAGGAACCTATCTTGCCAGACATATCAACTGTTACCACCACCACCAGAGATAGCAAGTGGAGCTGGCTGGACCATGAGACAGGCCTCTGTGGGTACACCTGGCAATCTTCTATGCAAGAGGGAGAAGCCAGGCCTGGACAGGGTCCTGTGATCAGAGGGAGGGCTCAAGAGTTCTAGGGGATTTTGGAATATGAGAGCAGTGATAGAATCATTTCTGAATTTACTCCAATCTCTA
This sequence comes from Myotis lucifugus, assembly GCF_000147115.1. Classification (NCBI taxonomy): domain Eukaryota; kingdom Metazoa; phylum Chordata; class Mammalia; order Chiroptera; family Vespertilionidae; genus Myotis; species Myotis lucifugus. The sequence goes on from NW_005871104.1 coordinate 565,588, forward strand.
CATAAAAAAAAATAAGTACAGAACAAAAGAAAAAAAACAGAATTGGATGGTATTCCCATTAGTCTCAAAATATAAGTTATGGGGACACTGCAGCAACTGCCCCAAGACTACCATGGTACCAATGCCTGTGTGTGAGGAAGAAAGGAAGCAATGAGGTACCTGATAGACCAGAGAACATGAGAACCCAATGTAGGCAGCAGGTACTTACTGGAAAACACATGACCTAAACCGAGAGTGGCAGCTGGACAGGTAAGTGTTTTGCTCAAGCCAATCATAGGGGAGCATAATGGGTTTGGTGAGAGGGTGGAAGGGCTGGAGCAGTCTAGCCCCTATGGACTTCTGAAACTGACTATTTGGGTTTCCTGTGCTATAATGGGGAGAAACTGCTGGAGCAGAATAAAAATCGGGCAGAATATGGACAATAGAGATGAAGAAAAAAGTCAAGGTAAAAGTTGGGGGGATGGGGAGTGAGGGAAGAGTCAGAAACTCAGAAAGCAATCCATAAAAAGTGTAAGAAAAAGAAGAACTGGGCCCTAGCCAGTTTTGCTCAATGGTTAGAGTGTTGGCCCACAGACTGAAAGGTAACAAGCTTGATTCTGGTCAAGGGCACGTACCTCGATTGTAGGCTCGATCCCTGGCCCCAGGGGCCATGTGCTGGAGGCAACCAATCCATGTGTCTCTCTCACATCAACGATTCTCTCTCACTCTCTTCCCCTTCCCTTCCACTCTCTCTGAAAATCAATGGACAAATATTTTCGGGTGAGGATTAACAAGAAAGGAAGAAAGGAAGAAAGGAGGAAAGGAAGAAAGGAAGAAAGGAGGAAAGGAAGAAAGGAAGAAAGGAGGAAAGGAAGAAAGGAAGAAAGGAAGAAAGGAAGAAAGGAGGAAAGGAGGAAAGGAAGAAAGAAAGAAAGAAAGAAAGGAAGAAAGAAAGAAAGACAGAGAGATCTGGGAGTGGAGGTGAGGTGGAGATGAAGCCTGTAGATTAAACAAGACATGAAGCATATGGTAAAGAATGGGCAAGGCTCATTATAGTGTTTAGGAATGCATGCTGGGTGAGAAAGCTAAAAGGAAATTTAACAAATTTACTACAACGGACTAATGTTTATATTACCCACCCAATTCATATGTTGAAATCCTAACCCCTAATGTGATGTATTTGGAGGTGGGTCCTTTCAGAGGTGGTTAGGTCATGAGGGTGGAACTCTCATGATTGGGAATTGTGCCCTTATGAAAGGGACCCCAGAGAGCTCTCTGCCCTCTTCCCATCAGGTGAGGATACAAGGAGAAGTTGGCAGTCTGCAATGTGGAAGAGTGCCCTTTCCAGAGCCCAGTCATGCTGGTACCATGATCCCAGACTTCCACCTTCCAGAACTGTGAGAAATAAATGTTGTTTATAAGCATCTAGTCTATAACACTTTGGTATAGCAGCGTGAACTGATGAAGACAGTTATTCTCACAAAAGTAAAGATCATGGTTATTTTTGGTGGGTGGCTTGATTGGATGGGGTCCATGGGTGGGCTTCTGGTATTTGTGTGGTTTCCTGTATCTGTGTTTGATTTTTAACATAAATAGGCAATAAAAGATGAGAGGGCTCATGGGGACCTCAGGTCCTAGCTCATATTGAATACCAGCACTAAAGCCAACATAATTCTGGCTCACATCTACTGGCCATGTTCCCTATGTAAGGTACCATGCTAAGTACTTCATTATAGTGGTTACATGTTCTAAGCCTAGAGTCAAATGATTTGACTAGTTTCAGTTACTAATTGTGTGATTTGGGGCAAGTAATTAAATTTATTTGAGCCTCTGTATCCTCATCTGTAGAATGGGATAATGATGTATCTCTCATTAGGCTGTTGGAGTAAGTGAGGTTTACATGATAGGCCCTTAACACAGTGCCTAACTCGTAGTACATGCTCAATCAGTTGCAACCATTGCTACATCTCTGTGAGGTGGCTGTTACTACTCCCATATTATGGATGGGAAAAAATAAAGCTTAGAGAGACTAAGTTATGGAATAAATCAGTATTTAAGCTAGGCTCTTTACATTTCCGTTCTGTCTTCCTAACTCATTAACTTCCTCCAAAATAAAGATAGTGAAACTGTAAATGACAATGACCTGACCTGGTTCCACAGTTCTGTTTTGAAGGATATCTGGGGTCTTGCTCCCTCCCTTTCCCCAACACATGTTGTTGCAATTTCACTACAAGAGAGAGAACCCAGCAAGGCTCAGGATAGATGCCTGAAGCGTCCTTGGAAGAGTGAGTAAGGACAGGAGGATGCATGGCTGTGTGGCCCCTTCAATGGAGACATGAACAAGTCCCCACTCCCAGAGAGAGTCAGGAGCTCAGGGAGGCAGCTGGCTGGATGTGTCACACACATTGTCCTGAGAGAGAAAATAAGTGGCATTCCTCTGTGGTAAGTTTAAGTGTAAAAAGGAGCAAATCGTTTTCATGATAATTACCAAATATTAGAAGTGTATTGTTCCTTATTCACTCCCCAGACACTTGCAGGAGCTCCGCTATGCTAATAATGTCAGGAGCACTACTTCCAGGGCCACAAGTATTGTTCCAAGACAAAGACTCTTCATCTATGTTTGTTCTTGTTTTCCATCAACACTTGAAACCTAATTCACCTAGGTTGTCTTGTGACTCCATGTTTTGTTTGGAAGCTGGGAGGAATGTAAAAAGAAAAAACAACACACCACATCATTTGGAGTTAAGATCTTGGACAAAGGTATTCATTTCTCTGGTCCCCATCCATTAAAAGGGGAAGTAATACAGTCAGTCCTTGGTATCCATACAGGATTGGTTCCAGGATCCCCACAGATACCAAAATACTTGGATGCTCAAGCCCCTTATATACAATGGCATAGTATTTTCATATAACCTATTTGCATACAGCCTATATATAGCAATGTATGAGTACATGTCTTTTCATTTTTATGGATTCTGCCTAGTGCTGGATGAATGACAAATTGAAGTTTTGTTTTTGGGAACTTTCTGGGATTTTTTGTTGTTGTTCTATTATTTTACATCTGTGGTTGGTTGAACCTGTGGATACAGAGAGCCAACTAGCAGGACTTGACGTGAAGATGACTGAGGGAACATATGTAAAGAGTCTAGCATAGAGCTTGGCACACAGTAGACACCATAAATGAAGGTGCATCCCCAACTCCCATGCCAGCACACCTTGAAAATGAGAGCCAAGATAGCAGACATGTAGCACACAAGCTTCTTTCCCTTATGGTGACCACAGTAGACATTATTAATTAATCACAACATTTTTTTCCCGCTTGGATTAGTTTGCTAATGGATGAAAACCAATGCAACTTTATTATCTTCAGTTCTGTAGGTTTGAAGTCCAACACAGGTCTCACTGGGCTAAAATCAAGGAGCTTGTCTATTTTATTTAAGTTGTTGGCATTTATTATTTATTTTATAGGAATAGAGTTGTTCATAACATCCTCTTATTATTATTTTAATATCTATAAAATGTGTAGTGTTGTTACTTTTCTCATTATGGATATTTAGTAATTTACATCTTCTTTTTTTCTACTCAATTTGGTTAGAGGTTTATGAAATTTATTGATCTCAAAGAACCACCTTTCGATTTTAATGAATTTTCTCCATTGTTTTTTTATTGTGTATTTCATTGACATTTGTTGATTTTTATTTATTATTTTCTTTCTTATGCATACTTTGGTTTCAACTTACTCTCCTTTTTAAAAAACTTTTTAAGGTGGGAGCTAAGGTCATTGATCTGAAACATTTCTTCTCTTTTAGCATAGGCATTTTAGTGCCCTAAATTTCCCCCTTAAGCTCTACTTTAGCAGCATCCCATCAATTCTGATTTGCTGTGTTTTTATTAAGTTAAAAATAGTTTCTTATTTCCCTTTTCCTTTCTTTTTTAACCTAAGGGTTATTAAGAAGGGTTTTAAATAGTTTTCAAATATTTGGGAATTTATAGTTTTCTTTCTGTGATTGATCTCTAATTCTATTTTGGTCAGAAAATATATTTTGTATGACTTGAGTCCTTTTAAATGTACTAAGACTTGTTTTATGTCTCAGAACATGGTCTACCTTGATAAATGTTCCAAATAGTGTTAAGCACTTTAAATAGCTTTGTTCTATATTTGATCTTCACAACAATGCTTACTATTGTCCCTGTTTTAATGATCCTATCTAATAATAGACAAACATGGTAATTGACCATACCTTCGCTACGCCTCCCATGGGCTAATCAGCAAGATATGCAAATTAACCGCCAACAAAGATGGCGGTTAATTTGCATACATAGGCGCAAAGCGGCAGAGCGAAGACTGAAGGCGGCTCCAGCTGGAGCAGCGAAGGATTGAAGGCGGCTCTGGCTGGAGCGAAGGCCTGGGTCCCGGGTGCTGGAGGAAAACCGGTGCCAGCAGCCAGGGGAAGGGAAGGCCTATTGCACGAATCTTTTTGTGCAACAGGCCTCTAATGTAGAAATAAGTGTACTATATCCCCATTTTAAAAAGAAAACACTGAAGGTCAATCAATTTAAACAACTATTCAATGTCAGACAGATATTAAGCAGCATAACTAGAATATGCTCCCAGGTCTAACATCAAAGCCGTTATTAACCACTCTTTGACAATTCCTACATACCCATCTCTCATCCCCAGAAGCAGGGAAGGAACACTTGTGCTTAAGAGGCTGAGTTCAGAGCTTAATTCCCTTTCTCTGAAGGGATCTACTTCTCAAACTGCTCCTTTCTAACATGGAAACAGTTATGTCAGTTGCTGCTGAAGACATAAAGGTGAGTTCTGTCTGATGGTAAGAGTTCTCCCAATACCCATCTGCTAATATGAGTCAGAAACTTGCTACTGAGCCCTGCTGTTGACTGATGTTCAATTACTAGGTCATTCTGATAATTTCCCAGAACAAAGACTGACTTTAGGTGCTTTTGCCTCTTCCCAGCAGATAGCAGGGGATAGCTGATTGCCCCTTAGAGCCCAACAATACTTAGGGAGGCTCTGGACTAGCAGACTCTATTCGTGTGTTCCTTGGATTTGCCTTCAAGTCAACCTGTATTGAAATGACTATTTCCTTATTCCTTTCTTGAATTTAACTATCAGGTATTAAAAGCATGATCTTGCCCTGGCTTGTATTGCTTGATGGTTAGAGCATTGACCCATGCACCAAAGGGTCACAGGTTCGATTCCTAGTCAAGGGCATGTACCTGGGTTGCACGTTCAACAGATTGATGTGTTTCTCTCTCACACATCAATGTTTCTTTCTCTTTCTCTCTCTCTCTCTTCTCCCCTCCCTTCCTCTCTCCCTTCCACTCTCTCTAAAAATCCTCAGGTGAGGATTAAAAACAACAAAAATGCATGATCTTATTGCTAATAAACATGGGTTAACTTGTTCACTGGGAGTGATGCCCATCTGGGAGCCTATAATTCAATAAAAAAGTTTTTTTAAATCATCTGCAGCTCCAATTATCCAAGTTGTCCAGACTCTTTCTTATTCTTATTACCACAGAAATTTGACCAGCCTGTTAAAGATCTTTTCCGGCTGCATCCATGGCCCTGCAGAGTGGGTTCATTTGAATTGATGTCTTGCAGGGGCATGTTCCTCTTACATACAAAGTCAATTTAACTTCTACAGTTATTTGCAGGAGCTCAAATTGTCCATAATTGACTACTTCTGAATGCCACTTAGGCTAAAATCTGAACGGAAAGAAGTGTGCTGCCTGAGTGAGTTGTTCATTCCAAGTGCCATTTCTCCACCACTTGAAATGCTAAATGGCCAACACCAAAGGAAGGAAAAGAACTCCTGGGGATCTTCTTTGAGCACCTAAACTTCTCATCTTTAACTGACATAGACTGGCTTTGACATGTAATTATTAGCTTGCAGAGTTAAAACAGGTAAGAGTAGTCACCAGAAGTTAATCTGTGATGTGTAATATCTGATTTTTAAATTTCTTCTGAAGAATGATGCAAAGGATATAGACTGGAGGAGTTCTGAAGCAACTTCAAAGCCTGAAGAAACCAGTATTCTAATTGATAGGTAAATGCTTAAGTCTCTGCTTTCACACAGATGAAAACTACATGATTCAAAGAAATCTTTTCTTAAGATTCTGCAAAACTTTTGACAAGCCGTTAGAAAAGGCAAATCAGCTTCTTAGGATTCTATGTTGAGAATGATTCTGAGGCCATACTATTGATCCAAGGGGAAGAGTAAGGTAATTGATTAGTGATGTCTGCCATCACAGTAATAAGAAATGGTGACACACCCAGAGTGCTAGGCACTGAGAAGGTAGCAGTGACTAAGACAGATTCAGCCGAGGAACTCACAAAACTTACGGGGTGGGAATGACTATGAAGGTTGCATCTTATTTTATTACTAGAGGCCCGATGCACGAAATTCATGCAAGAATAGGTCTTCCTTCCCCTGGGTACTGGCACCGGCTTCCCTCTGGCACCCGGCACCCAGGCTTCCCTCTGGCAACCGGGACCTGGGCTTCCCTCCGGCCACCGGCAGGCACCCGGGACCCAGGCTTCCCTTGCAGCCCTGGCTTCATCTGGAAGGTCGTCCAGAAGGATGTCTGGTCTAATTAGCATATTATGCTTTTATTACAGACTAGAGGCCTGGTGCATGAAATTCGTGCACTGGGGGCGGGGGGGTGATGTCCCTCAGCCCAGCTTGCACCCTCTCCAATCTGAGACCCCTTGGGGGATGTCCTACTGCTGGGATCAGGCCTAAATCGGCAGTCGGACATCCCTCTCACAATCTGGGACTGCTGGCTCCCAACTGCTCACCTGCCTGCCTGCCTGATTGACCCTAACCGCTTCTGCCTGCCAGCCTGATCACCCCCTAACCACTCACCTGCCAGCCTGATTGACGCCTAACTGCTCCCCTGCTGGCCCAATTGCCCCCAACTGCTCTCCCCTGCAGGCCTGGTCCTCCCCAACTGCCCTCCCCTGCAGACCTGGTCACCCCCAACTGCCCTCCCCTGCTGGCCTGGTCCCTCCCAACTGCCCTCCCCTGCAGGCTTGGCCCCTCCCAACTGCCCTCCCTTCCCTGCAGGCCTGGTTGCACCTAACTGTCTTCCCCTGCTGGCCATCTTGGTTGCACCTAACTGTCCTCCCCTGCTGGCCATCTTGATTGGCTGTGGGCACTGCCATCTTTGAAGGTGTGGCAGTCAATTAGCATATTCCCTCCTTATAGGCTGTGGGCACCACCATCTTTAGGGTGGGGCAGTCAATTAGCATATGCCCTCCTTATTGGATGCCCTCCTTATTGGCTGTGGCGCCGCCATCTTTGCGACAGCATGAGGTCAATTAGCATATCCCTCTTTATTAGATAGGATTGAA
>NW_005871104.1:573289-615331 GCF_000147115.1 Myotis lucifugus
CTTAGCACTGCTGAGGAGGCAGAGAGTCCTACCACCACGCTGTACTGCAGCGTCAGCTGCTGTGCTGAGCAGAGCTCCCCTGTGGAGCACACTGACCACCAGGGGCATTTCCTGCATTGAGCGTCTGCCCCCTGGTGGTCAGTGTCTGTCATAGTGACCAGTGATTCCCAGTCGCTCTGCTGTTAGGGTCAATTTGCATATTACCCTTTTATTATATAGGATAGAGGCCTGGTGCATGGGTGGGGGCTGGCTGGTTTGCCCTGAAGGGTGTCCCGGATAATGGTGGGGGTCCCGCTGGGGTGCCTGGCCACCCTGGGTGAGGGGCTGAGGGCCGTTTTCAGACTGGCCATACCCCCTTCAGGGTGGGGGTCCCCACTGGAGTGCCTGGCCAGCCTGGGTGAGGGGCTGAGGGCCGTTTTCAGGCTGACCACACCCCCTTCAGGGAGGGGGGTCCTGCTGGGGTGCCTGGCCAGTCTGGGTGAGTGGCTGATGGCTGTTTGCAGGCTGGCCACAGCCCCTTCAGAATGGGGGTCCCCGCTGGGGTGCCTGGCCAGCCTGGGTGAGGGGCTGATGGCTGTTTGCAGGCTGGCCAAGCCCCCCAGCAGGGACCCTCACCCCATGAGGGTGTGGCCAGCCTGGGTGAGGGGGTGATGGCTGTTTTTAGGCTGGCCATGGCTCCAAGCCACCCAAGCTTCCAGTAGAGGCTGGCTGGAAGCAGGTATCTGGGATTTATTTATCTTCTATAATTGAAACTTTGTTGCCTTGAGTGGAGGCCACAGCCAGCCAGGGCAGGCAGGAAGCTTGGCTTCCTCCATTGCCAGGGCAACCAAGCCTCTTGCTTGCTCCAGCTCCGTGGCTGCCAGCCGCCATCTTGGTTGGGTTAATTTGCATATAGTCACTCTGATTGGCTGGTGGGCGTGGCTTGGGGCATAGTGGAGGTGCAGTCAATTTGCATGTTTCTCTTTTATTAGATTAGATTCTTGTAAAAAAGCCACAATGTCAATTAAGACCACTCAGTTTGGTTCTCTAGCAGGAAAACTCAACAAGAGGAATGGTATTTATCGCAGCAAGTAAGATGTATCTTTCATTGTATTTTCTTTCTCTTCAAGAGCATACTGGCCAAGAACTTCATATTGATGAAGATGCTTCTTACCAAACTGGTATATTTCTCCATAGAGGATGGCATTCTTGGCCAGGGTCAACTCTTGTTTGTGGGGAACAGAAAACAATGGACAAGAAATTAAGCTTGGGGATGGAATAGTAGCTTATCATCTTCTCTGGGCCCTTAAGAGAAGGCAATTCCTGAGACAGAGCAATCAGAGCAGGACAAAGGGCATTCACCTTCTTGCTAACTGAGCAGCAGCTGTTTCCAAATGCCCTGCATGCTGGTTATGCAAGTTGTTTTCACTTACATGTAAAGCCCCTCTCCATGTAGCTCAGCTAATGCCACCAACAGCTTGTCAGTCTAATGGGGACAGGCTCTGTCTATGAGGGCTTCAAATCTGCAACTCTGCATTGCTGGCATCAGGTCCAGAGTTTGCTGCAAACGGCCCTCCTCTGTCCACAGATGATGCAATGGATTTGTGTCTTTTTCACCATGGTGACAGCAGTTGACATGGAAACAGCTGTTACTTCCACACATAATTATTGTTCCTCACCCGGGCTTGCCAAATGTCAGAAATGTTTGCCGGCTCAGCATCTATTTCTTCTATCTCTAGGAATGGCTCAAGATTATCTTTGGGGAAATCATCCTTTCAGTACAACCAGACCTGTTGTTTGGGATAGTCTCTGTCCAAGCTCAGCATGTGATCAATGGTTGGTCCAACAAGGAACTGGTTTTATTATAGACTATGTGACCCATTCCGAGTCCATGACTGTCAGGTCCAGATTCTGCTAAAATGATTGGGAAAGTGCCTGCTGTTGTCAAGCTGATGGAATAGAAGCCTGAAGCTGTTTTTGCCACCAGCTGTATAGAACATACTTAAAAATAGAGACAATTAAGAGAAAAAAACAGAAATGAGGGACTGAAAGAGACACATACCTGCTAATAAAAATTGAGCCTCTGGATACAGCCTTACCTGAACCTAACTACACCTTTGGCCTTTTCAATTATATGAACCAATTTTTGCTTAAGGAAGTCTGAATTAGGTTTTAACCCTCTTACATCCCCAAAAGTCCTGCTGAATATACAAGTTTTCTTTCTTTTTAAAAAAATAACATTTTTATTGATTACAAAGAGTAAATGATAGGGAGAGAGAGATAGAAACATTAATGGTGAGGGAGAATCATTGATCAGCCACCTTCTGCATGCCCCCCACTGGGAATTGAGCCTGTAACCTAGTACCCTGACTGCATGTGCCCTGACTGGGAATCGAACCAGGACCTCCTGATTCATAGGTCGAGGCTCAACCACTGAGCTACACCGACCAGATACAAGTTTTCTTATTTCATAGAGTTTCTCATAGGAATTGGGCAGAACTAGAGATGTACCTCTGAAAGTTTCAGCATTTGAGCAACCCATATCTATAATAATAAAAGCATAATATGCTAATTAGACCAGACATAATATGCTAATTAGACTGGATGACCTTCTGGATGAAGCCGGGACTGAGGCAAGCCGCTGAGGCTATAAAGGCTTTGGGTCTCTAGTCTTTCTATAAGCAATATAAGGAATATAAGCCTAAAGTGTTAAGCCCGATATCAGCTCATCAGCACACAACTAGATAACAACTGCTAATGCCAACCACTTCCATGGTGGAGAAGGAAGAAGCCAGCCAGGGTCCCTGTCCTCATGCAGTTTACAGTCTAGCAAGGAAGGCAGACCTAATACAAGGTAAAACTCAGAGCCAAAGCTCTCACCTTCAGGACCACAGTGCATGGGTGAGTCACCCTATATTATGAAGCATGCCACAAGAATTTTTGACTCATGAAGCTATAGTACCAAGGTTGGCAGATGATTTCAAAAGTAAACATGAGTTAGAGTGGATCCAAGGTCATTGAAATAATACCATCACATTCATTCACTCAGTTCTCCAGAATGTTTTTGAGTGGGAGAGAAAGGGTTGGCATAATAGTTAACGCCCATAGACCAGTGTGTTGTTCCCAAGGATGCCATTCACTGTATGTCCCCAAGCAAGGATCATAATATCCACATGCAAGAGGAAAACCAGCAGCAGGAGAACTTTCAACGTTTACTGCACACTAATTAGGCACCAGGCATTATAAGGGTTGTTTCATTTACTATACAGGAGAAACCTGAGTGGTTATTCTTCTTGTCTGACAGATTAAAGAACAACTCAGTGCTAAACAGTGCGAGTCTGTCCAGCACAACTAGGTTCAGCAAAGGGAGTGATCTGCTTAGGCTGGAGTTGTTGGAAAGTGTCCCGAGGAGGGCTGAGCCTTACACAGGGCCATGAAGGATAAGAGAACATACACAAGCAGGGGAGAGGGAGGGCATGCAGGCTCTGGAATAAATGAGACAGACACACACATCGGGTGCCAAGCTCACCTTCCGGGCACCATGAGGGCCAGTACCAGTTCATTGCAAGGTAAGTGCACCTGCCCAGCACCCACTTGGCTATTCCATGCATTCTGCTCCATCTCCGACCTTTGTCCATGCTGTTCCCTTTACCCTTGCCTTCTCAAAGCTCTGCACTCTGAGCTTCTTTCTACTCTCTCTTGAGAAAAGAAGCTGCTTTTCCTGGGACAACCAAAGCAAACTATTCCCTTGGCTGCTGAGGACTTCAACTTCCCTCAGGCTGCCAGGTTCCAGGACTGCCCATACCTGGGGGCAGGCTTGTCTCCATCCTTTCCCTCTGCCCACTCCTAATTCTAGACCAGCCCCTCCTCAGGCCAAAATACAGCTCTCCCACACTCCACTCAGTTTCCTTCATTCAGCCAGACAGCTTGTCTGGTTAGCTGGGAGCTGGCATCCTGATCAAACAAACAAGCAAACCCTGAGTCTTATAATTTCCATGCCAAAATCTTCATAGTGAATAACAAGCATTTATTAACTGCTTTGTATGCCCCCGGGCACTGTCCTGAGTAATTGCATGCATTGCTTTACTGAGTCTTCACGAGAAGCTGTGAAACAGAACTGGTTCCATCTATATTTTAGAGGCTGGGAGACAGGCTCCAAGAAGTTAAGTAACATAGGTGACACCCCAAGCTGGGGCAGCAGCATGTCGCCAGCCAGACAGGTGCTCCTTAGCACCTTTAAGGCATCAACCATGGTTGTCAAGATCAAGCCCCATGCCTCAGCCTGGCAGTCCAGGCCCTCCAGGCCCAAGACGTGGCTCAGTTCTCTAATCTCAACCCCTCACTACGCAATCTGAGCATGGGACCAGTCGCTCGGGGTTCTCTGCCTTTCCCTGTGCTTTGGCTTATACTGAGCCCTCTACCTGGAATGCCATCCCTCACCAACCTCCATTGTTGATTCACACTTTAAAATCTGCCTCTTTCTCAAGGTTTTTCAATATAACCTCCCACTTCATTACCATCGAAATTCATCTCTGCCTCTCCCACGTATGTCCTTCATCTTTCTTTCATAATGCATCTCCCAGCCCACCTTGCTTTCTGCTGTTTGTGTGCAGTTACTCTATCATGAATCCTCGACAGGCAGGAACTGGGTTTGGCTCTTATGCAGGTTCCACACAGGTGTTTGGATCAGGGCCCTGTGTGTGGGAGCTGCGCAAGAAATGTTAGCAGAGTGAAACCAAAGGCCAAGCTTTACCTCTCTCCAAATACCTTCCTCTTACGGCCCACCAAATTACCTGAAATTCCCACCATTAGAGTCACTCCCTTGATTTAAAGCTGTCCCCAGAAGGTCTCTGCTAAAATGTAAATATAATAGCCAGGAAGGGTAATGAATTGACTCATTAATACCTCAGGTTATGAGTTATTCAACCATTGGAGTCAAATCACTAACCTGTCTGAAAAGAAGGGAATCATTTTCCAAGGTGAATGAGGCCTCATTTCTTGGTGATGGAAAAACAAGAGGAACCTCCAAACCTTTCCCCAGCTAAATGATTCCCAAGTATCTATAGGCCTCAACCCATTTGCTATTATAATTACAGAAGGTCAGTATGACCTTTCTGGTTCTGGAGGTGATACGGATGGAACGGGGCTGGGGGACACAACACTCCCCAGGTTCTGACCATACACCTGCTGCATCTCACTCTCCTTGCTCAGAAACCCTGCATTGGGAGAGAGGGATTAGAAAGAACCTATAGTGAGTTGAATAGTGCCTCCCCCTCCCCACCTCAAATTCATGTCCACCTGGAACCTTAGAATGTGATCTTACTTGGAAACAGGGTCTTAGCCGATGTAATGAAGAGGAGGTAATTCTGAATTAGAGTGGGCTTTATATCCAATAACAGGTGTCCTCAGAAAAAGAAGAGGGGACATACAGGACAGAACAGTGTGAGTCTGAAACTAGCTTGGGTTCAGAAGCTAGAACCAGAGGCATGAGCAGATTCTTCCTCAGAGCCTCCAGAGGAACCAGTTCTGCCAGCACCTTGATTTTGGACTTCCAGCCTTCAGAACCATGAGAGAATACCTTACTGCTGTTTTAAGCCACCACATTTGTCATGGCAGCCCTAGGAAACGGATACAGGAACCAACGTGCATAGATGGCCTAATGTGTACCAGGCACTTTACTCCTGCTAACACATAATCATCAAGAAGGGCGTTATTACACCCTTTGTATGGACAGGAAAGACTGAGACCCAGAGAGGTTAAGAACTTGTCCAATGTCACAAAGCTGGGAAAATGGCAAAGCTGGGTTTTGGTCTATGAAGCTGTATCAGGCTGTAGCTGACCTTCCATCTCTGAAACCCTTCTAATTCTCTTTCCCTGGAGACTTACTAAGTGCCAGGAACTTCTGTGAAAGGTCTCCATGTGGCTCCTAGGGCAGACATCTTTATGTTGTTCACAGATGTATCCAAAGTGCACAGGACAGCTCCTGGCACATAGTGGTTGCTTAATTAATATTTGCTGAATTAATGAATCCTCCCCACAAAAATCTCATGAGGTATATATATTCATGATAATCATTTTTCAGAAGTTGAAACTGAGGCACAGAGGGGGTCAGTGACTTCCCCAGAATGCTGAGCCTTTGGTATCAAATCACATGGTGTGATTCATTCCCTCACACATCTGACATTCATAAACCCAGTTCCTAGGATTAACTGTTCTTTATCATCTTCCCCTATCACCATCATCACTGTTATTTACTGAGCATTGCTTGGTGCCAGTACTGGGCCAGGTGGTGTGCAGTCTCATCTTTAACTTTTATTATACCCCTATGGGCTAGTTACTATAGCATCCCAGCTTTAACATACTGGGAAGTGAGGCACAGAGAAATGAAGTAACGTTTTGGTGTCACACAGCTGGTAAGTGACAGGTCAAGTCTCTCTGATTCCAAAGCCCTGTCCTTATAGCCATTAAGTAGATGGGCTCCTTAGCAGGAGCCCCAGCACTGTGAACAAGGCCCTGACCTCCCAGCCTCTTCCAGGTTCCCTTCTCCAGGCATGAAGATGGGACTTCTATCTCTAGCAACTTTGGATTGTCTATGCTTTCTCAGCTCATGTTGGGTTGATTTCTAGTTGATTTGCTAGAAAGTAAAAGGTTCTTTCCAAAACTTCTCTCCACCTTCTTTCATCCAAAGCTGAGGTTCATTCATTTGTATGTCAGATAGATGTGGACTTAAAGATAGATGAGGACTGTGGACACACCAGGGATATAGCAGTGAAAAGACAAATGTTTCTCCTCCCAGGAGACTTCATCTAATGTTTCCTTCCCGTTAGCTCCCAAAAGTCCTATCTTATTTATTTCCCCAGGAAACTGCCAACTTCATGCCATAGTGAACGTTTTCTTACTTAGTCCCAAGATGCATTTTTCTCCTGAGCTAAGGATACTTAAAGCTAAGATTCTCTAATCATATTGCATTAAAAATATTTTTTTAAATTGATTTCAGAGTGGAAGGGAGAAGGAGAGAAAGAGAGATAGAAACATCAATGATGAGAGGGAAACACTGACTGGCTACTTCCTGCATGCCCCACACTGGGGATCAAGCCCAAAACCTGGGCATGTGCCCTGGCCGGGAATCGAACCGTGTCCTCCTGATTCATAGGTTGATGCTCAACCACTGAGCCATGCCGGCTGGGCTTATATTGCATTTTAACAAAGATTCAGTTTCCCAAAATAAGGATAATATGGGAAGTTTCCAGCATCAGAGAAGGGAGTGGGGGAAGGTGGGAGGGCTTTCCACTTCTGAATTGTGCAGGTGAATCTCACCCTGCTTATGAGAAAGCTTGGCTTTGCCTGGAGCGACCCTATAAACCCTTTGATCTGTCTGCATGTCTAAGAAGATCCTTTGACTATGACAGTGAGAAAAGTAAGAAAACCCAGAGAACATCCTGACCAGCCTTCCCAGTTTACTGATGGGGAAAATGGGAAGACACTTTCCAAGGTGACAAGCACCAGCTGGCCTGAACCCCAGTATCTTCCCATATGCCACCACATCACTGGTCTTTCTGGATGTTCTTTAAATGTCCCAAAGTGAAAAAAAAATGCCCCAAAATGAGAGAAGGGAAGGAAAGCAGATTCATTCAGGGCCTCTCCTGGAACTTGCCATTTATAATCATGTCAAGGACCTATCATGGACTTGGCTCTGGAACTCATGAGGAAGGGAAGACTGGGAAGGGGCCTTGATGCAGAGCAGGCAAAGGTAGCAAAGGTGGCGTTGAGTGGAGCAGGGTTTGAGGGTTTATCATCCGCTCACCAGGTGGACCACGCATTCAGCAGAGGACCTCAGCCATTGTGCAAAGCAGGGCGGCCCTCAGGGCAGGCTTTCCCAACTGAACTGGGCATTCTCTGGAAATAACAACCCGGCTTAAGAACAAGGTCAATTAGTACACCTAGTCAAGGGCCATGTGGTAAAAGGAGAGGACCCTCTTCATTTATCTCTCATGGCCCCACTTTGGACTAAGTCATGTAGATTCTAGAACCTTCCATATGCATCCCCACATATGGGGTGTGATAATGGATGTGCAATCAATATTTATTGAATGAATGAGTCTCCTGGGAGGGGTAACATATTAACATATTATCTGCCGGTAATGGCTTTGTGCAAATTAGTTTAAAATTAAAATGAACACTTCTGTGGTACTTTGAATCTTATTAATATAGTACATTCAGAATCCCATTTAGTTTTCACAGTAATCTTGAAAAGGGTTTATTTGTGACCTCCAGTAAATTATTTTACCTTTCTATGCCTTGGTTTCCCTATTTATAAATGGAGCTAATAGTAACTACCACAGAGAGCTGTTGTTAGAATTAATAGGATAATATGTGTAAAGCATTCGAGAGCCTTTCCAAAGGAACTGTGACCTCTGCCTGACCTGTTTTTCTATTCTTGGAGGATGGGCTATTAAGTGGTACCTTGGGATGTGGGGCCAGAGCTGGGCTGATGTCAACTCCTTCCCATGGTTGCCATCTTGGGCCCTGACCTGGTTGGCCATCTCCCACCAAGACAAATTGCAGGCTGGTGATCACTCTGGCCTCACAGCTTGAGCCCAGAATTTTGCTTTGGAAGGCACTGGAGATTCTTTTCCTTCTATTGTTTACTTGTTCTTGGATTATGTGGAAAGACCTCTGGAACCTTCAGACACTGTTGTTATGGGACTAGAGACCATGAGGGAGAAGCTGGGAGGAAAGTGCAAGAAAAGCATGGGGATTGCTGGGAGCCCCTGCCTTCCTGACTTGGCATTTATTCTCCAAATTTTTCTAAGCTGGATCTTGGCAAGTGCCCAGGGGCTGTGGCCAAGCTGAGCTCTCTCACTCCACTGTCTGTCTCCTTTCACCCCACAACCACCAGCCTGAGCCTGGTGGATGAGTCTCCGCTCTTCCTGGTCCCACCCGTCATTTACTCTCTACTGACTCTGCAGGGAAACACAACTCTGCAAACATCAGAGGCAAAGGGAAGAAGAAGAGACACAGAGGGGAGGGGAGGGGGGGAGAGGGGGGAGAGGAGATGGGGGGAGGGGGGGAGAGGGGAGAGGGGAGAGTGAGAGGGAGAGGATATTTTAAAAAAGGAGTAAATGCTGGGCCTGGTGGGGGTGGTGAGGGGAGAGTAAACCTCAGGGAGATGAGTACTCAGGAAGTGGAGTGGGTTCAGCCTTTGATAGGGACTCTGGGCCAGGGACATTTAATGGTAGCGGTTGTAAGTGGTCAGCCTATACGCTGAATCAAGCCAAACACTAATTTTGAGGTCCATACAAGGTTTTAAAATTTGGACACTTTTCCATAAAACCCAAGATATCCAGTTTTAAAAGTGTGGTCATACTGAATTCACATTTGTTCATGGTAACAATGGACTGGAGCTGGGTAGCAGCTATCTCCTCTAGATGGAGCACATGCCATCTCCAGTTTGCCACAGTCCCCACCACTCTCTATTGCCTGGCTCTCAGCCTGGTTCACTTACTTAAATGGTCTGCCTAGTTTCTTTAGGTATCTGATTTAGGCAGCCTGAGTTTGTATGTATCAGTTTTTAGCACCAGTTGGTGAAACCACCTTCTTCTTTATCTAGCTACCCCCTAAATACAGATCTGTGTGTAAAGGCAATATCTTAGAACTGGTTTTTAAATGAAGAGTAGAGAAGTGTGGAGAGGGGAGTAGGGATAAAAAGGGAGAAAGACTTTGAAAGTGGGGGGAAAAAAATCCAGGGCCAGGGAAAGGGAGGTTAGATAGATGGAGAGAGAGAAGGAGGAGTCAGAATTCTTTTTTTCCTATCTGTCCCCACTGGCTTCCTGATTTCCTTAAACAAGGTGTGTCATCTTTGTGGGTCAGTAACTTTCCTCATTAGTATAAGGTTGCACAACATGTTCATCATCAAATAATGAACTTTCCATGAGGCTCCTCTGAGAGTAAATTAGATGGAGATTCTTAAATAAATTAATCAATGACAATACACTATTTAGATTGGATTTCCTGGATGATTAATTTAATATTTATTAAGCCTAGAATTTGCACTACAGTATAAATGACACCATTACTACCTTCTTCCAGCTTGAATTAATTTCACAAAGCAAGGCATTTGGTTCACGAGCACTTCTAGGTTAAAGCTTGCATAAAGGGCGGCAGAGTTGTGTTGGTGGAGTAAGAAGAGAAAGAGAGAGAAAGGTGAGGTTTATTGTTGATTATTTCATTAAACCTTCAGTCAATCTTAATCACCCTTTAAACAGTTCTCATCTCCCTGACGACCAGATGTTTGCCAATATTGCAGCTGATTTGCTGTAAAAATGTTGAAACTATATACTATTTCTAAAACAAAGAGCTCTCATGCTAAAGAGGTGTTAAGGACGTTCTGTTTATTTGTTCAGGTCTATCAGGTTCAGCTCTGTGATCAACTTTTGTGAACCCAGTCTCCAAAATGGTCTAGAAACTGCACATTTCATTCATTCCATGAATAATTCCCTAGCACCTACTATGCACCAGGCACTGTTCCAGGTGCTGGGACAAAACAAGAGAGGCCTCTCCTCTTGTGAAGCACCCACCCTAGAGGGAGGAGACAGGTATTAGATAAGACCACACAGATCTGAGGTAATTTGCAGTGGGGGCTGGGAATGAAGTCATCTAGGGCACCCTGAGTAAGGTAGAGAGAGTGAGGACGAGGGGGTGCTTAGGGCAGTGCTCACTGAGAAGTGACCATGCCCTGGCTCCTGAGGGTTGGAATGGAATCTTCTCTGTGAAGATCTGGGAAAGGGTGGCCTGACAAAGGGAACAGCAAGTGCAAAGGTTTGGAGGAAGGGGGGCTTGCTCTGTGCCAGATACCGATGGAAAGGCAGCATTGGAGCTGGGAGACTTGGGCTTGCTGGAACCAGGGAGAAGACCAATTACAAAATGTTTTAAGAGACCTGCAGTTTTGTCACTTGTGAGCACCAGCACCAGCAGGCTAATAAGTAACTTTACTGTAGCAACCCTTAGGGAACCTAACTTTGACGAACAGAGAAGTACTTATAATAAAAAAATGATCTGTAAATAAACACTCCTAAAAATGCCTAATTTGACATTTTAAAAACAGTTTGTTCTCTTAAGCAGTTTAAGCACACTGTCTCGCAAGTGTTGTTAAGACCTTCCACTTGTGTTCTAAATCTTGGGTCTCTTCTTTCCCTCTTCCCCTCAAATAACTTCTAAACAGCTCTTCAGAGATTGGAGTTCATTCACAGATTTTGAAAAAGTCAACACCAGCCAAATTCTTGCCTGAATTATCACAAATTATTATTTAATAAAGTCTGGATTTCTGAGGCATTCCTAGAATAACAGTTGATATTTAGTCCATAAATTATATAAATTTATGGGCATATTATTTTATTTATTTATTTTTTAATCCTTACCTGAGGATGTTTTTCCCTTTGTTTTTCAGAGTAGAAGGGAGGGGAGGAGGAAGAGGAGGAGGAGGAGAAGGAGGAAGAGAGAGAGAGAGAGAAAGAGAGAGAGAGAAACATTTACATGAGAGAGACACATCGATTGGTTGCCTCCCGACCTCCAAACCGAGATACATGCCCTTGAATGGGAATTGAACCTGAGACCCTTCAGTCTGTGGGCCAATGCTCTAACCACTGAGAAAACTGGCTAGGGCTGGGTACATTATTAACCTCATTTTGCAAATGAGGAAAATGAGATTTAGAGAAATTATAGAACTTGGTCAAGGTTATGTGGAGGGAAGTGGTGGGGTCAAGACTAAAACCCAGATTCTCTGAACTACTTACTTTGCTCTGCCATTAACTAGCTTGTGACCTTGGGGGAGGTGCTTACCCTCCCTGGGGCTTCGTTTACTATTGGTAAATATTGCCCTCATGGTACCTGTGTGTCTAACCAGAACGTATCTATTCCACAAATGTCACCTTCGTGTCATGACATGTGCTGGAGACCGCAGATACCAGGGAAACAAGATGCAGGAACTGGCTTCATGAAGATTACTATCATGGGAAACAAAGATATTGTTCAAACGATCCCACCAATACATGTAAAATTATAATGGAAGCAGGTGTGCAGAGCCTCTACACAGGTGGGCCTGGCCCAGCCCAAGAGTCCACCTGAGCCAGTGACTTTGAACTGAGAGCTGAGTGTTGAGGGACGTTAGCTAGATAAAGGGGTGAGGGGAGGCATCAGTGATGCAATGGGGGATGTTCCAGGAGTAAGAACAGCCTGTGCAAAGGTTCTGGGGAGAAAGAAAACTTAGCCCTGAACTAAGGCCAGTGTGTCTAGTACACAAGGGGGTGTTAAGGGAGAGGAAGCTGGAAAATTAGAGATCAACCATGCAGGGCCTCGAAGGCCATGTTAGAGTCCTAAGGGCTCTAACATTTTCTAGATTTTATGACTTCTTTGTGTTGTCTCCTACCTTTCTCCTTCTGTTCCATGAAACTATTTCCCTAACTCTGCTATCCTCTTTTCTTTCAAAAGGATGGGAAAACCTGCCTAAGGGGATACCATGCCTTGCACTGCTTCTGGACAATTTTCATTGTCACCGGCCAGCACAACTGGGGCTTCGACCTGGCATTTGGGGCCAGTAGACAACACATTCCTTTCAGAGATAAGACAGGCCCTGACATTTGTTCCTCGGTAAAAGAGCCAGACCTGCCAGAAAGGCCCAGTGGCAGAGGCCTCGAGTGTTGGAAAGGAAATTAGTTTCAGCAAAAACACAGGGCTGAATGTCAGGCCCTTCCACTCCCTGCCTTGGATGCTAATCTAGCTGGTGACAGTGGACTCCACGAGACAAAAGGTCACATAGGCACTCTCTATTGAATGCCACTGTCCCTGCCCCAACTCCCCACCAAACACATTTTTTTAAATTTCTGATGGTGTGATGAAGGTTTCAGGCTGCTGGCCTTAATCAGATTCATTCTAGTGTTAGGGAGGGCTGTTTTCTGGTGTCTCTGAGGAAATAAAGATGAGAAATATAAGGAAGTCTCATACTTGATTAGCATGAATGGGCAGACAGATCCCAGTAGTAATTAATCCCAGGATGTTTACAAATTTTTTCTTCTCTGTCAACCGAGAGTCAGGGTTTGCAGCTGTTGCCATAAAGGAGTGGAATGGAATGGAAGCTGAGCCACCCTGTCCTCCTCATGGAGTGGAAAGAGTGATGGCAAGATATTGATTAACCATTTCACAGTGCTTAGCAAATAGTAAGGTCCTAAAGGTCAAGGCCCAGCACACTAAGGAAAAGCAAGTTACAGGCGTGCAGGACTCTCTAAAGACAGCTTAGAAAATCCTGTGGCTTATGCCTAAGATAGCAGATTTTTTGGGGATAGAGAAAAGGGGATATATAGGATGTTAAGCCCTCCTGTCCCCAAACAATGCAAAACAGCTACAAATGCATATGGGAATTGGGCTGTTGAGAACTTTTATGAGTAATAAAAGGTCTGGCAGAAAATCCTTTTGATCCAATCCTGGGTTTGTTCAACGTATTTCCAGAACATCTAAGTTCTCTTTCTTGCCTAGTAAGGACTGGAGAATGGCTAAAGGTCCGTCATCCCAGGACAGTCATTATGGGATGATGTGGGTTGTCGTTGAGGCTTTGGGAACATTATGATAAGCTCTGACCCAAGAACAGGGGATTCAAGTTTGGGTCCTGACTCCAGAAAGCATGGATCATGTGACCTTAGGTAAGTCATTTCACCTCTCTGAAGCTCAGTTTAATCGTCTGCAAGATCAAGGGATTGTGGCTCTGTATAGCTTAAAATTTCTATGTGGATGAATTTAAAAGTCTGTACTTATAGCAATTTTAGGCTATTGGGCTGTGTATGTAATCAAACTAGGATAGACACCCTCATGCTTTTTATACATATTTTGGATGTGAGAGGTATCTTTGTGGAGTGATGGTGGTAGGAGGAGATTTACCCATTTCTTCTTAAAGATCTTTGGAAAACATTAAAAATAAACAACTAAGAATTATTTGTAGTTTGTACACTGACTATATAGGTATTTCTTCATTTCTTGTGTGTGTATGTGTGCTGTGTTAATCCTAACCTGAGGATATTTTTTCCATTGAATTTTTTAGAGAGAGTGGAAGGGAGGGAGGGAGAGAGAAAGAGAGAGAGAGAGAAATATCAATGTGAAAGAGACACATCACTTGGTTACCTCCAGTACACACCTGGACTGAGGCCAGGCATTGAACCTGCTACCCAGATATGTGCCCTTGACTGGGAATCGAACCCATGACCCTTCAGTGCGTTGGCCAACACTCTAACCATTAGGCACACCGGCCAGAGCTACACAGGTATTTCTAAAGAGTTCTACACTGCTTAAAACAATTAGTTCTCTTGGACAATTTAATAATACTCTTCAAAGGCTTTTTTCCCTTTGCATATATTCTCATTTTGCTTTCAGACACTTTATTCTTAAAACATAGAAAGGTCAGGCTCAGCCAATAGATTAAGATTTGTACTGTCTGAATTAAGGACAGCTTCTTATGCTTTCTGGAGCTCTAAGCATCCCATCTTGAATCTTCTGAATTCTGGGAAGCTCCAAATCCATTTGCTGAGGCAAAAAGGAAAAAAAAATTCTTGGAGGGTATCCAAAAGAGAATTACACTGCATTTCCAATGGTCTTCTGGCCAACCCAGGCCTTTTTGACCTGACAGGGGTCCTGCCCATCACGCTCTGCTCATGAGAAAATGGCCAAGAAACACCCACAAGTTTGAAGCAAACAAACTACTTCATTGGAGATGCGATATTATACCTCCAATCACTGGGCAAAGCTAACATTGCCAAACAAAAAGTCGAAAGTCAAGAAAGGGAACACAAGGCTTGTTTAAAGATGCAAAGTGGGAGAGAACACCATTTTCTCTCTCTTGGGACTCAACCTCCACTGTGAACCAAAAACTAGAGTTCACCACACTCATATTCTAAACCTGTTGAACCAGATCAAAACCTCTGTATCTAAATATGCTGGCAGCTGAACCTGAACAGGACCAATATTTTACTTGGTTCAAATCCACGTTCTTTTTTCTGCTCACAGAATTACCTAAGTGGTTCGGTAGCCAGCATTTCTCAATTGAAGAGCCTTCAGAAATGTGTGTGTGTGTGTGTGTGTGTGTGTGTGTGTTGTGTGGTGGTGGTGAAGATTAGAGCTTTTATTTTATTTTTTTACATGAAATATTTATTTCTAAAGCTGTCGTTTAGGTCCCTGATATCTTTGTTATTTGGTAAAATACAATTTTGTGGATTTGCATTTTTTCTTTGCTTTTTTTTTTTTTTTTTTTTTACAAAAACCAACACAACTGTAAGAACTTTCACATATAATAACCCTAGATAGTTCCTGTTTGCCCTGTTCCCAGATAAAAGAAAAACAAAATGAGTGTGGGGCGGTTTACAGATTTTTGAAACAGGATACATTTTTCCCATGTTCAGATCTGAAAATACTCAGCTGTAATTTAATCTACCTTTATTAGATTACCCAGTTATGTCCACAACATTGTGGAAACCATCCTAAATTAGTAAGGTCAGGGAAGAAGGGAGCTGGATGTGAGAATTCCCGCTGCTCTTGCCTGTCATGTCTTCTGAATGGAGAGACAAGTTGTTGGCAAAGCAGTGGAGTCACCAGGGACAGAGGAGCTCAGCACCCCTCGTGTGTCCCAGTGGGAAGTCTACCTTCTACTTCTTCCTTAATGACTTCGGAGTAACCCCAGTCCTCAAAAGTATGTTGAAAAGCTATTGAACAGGCCAGAAATGGTCAGGCCATCCAAAAGTTATTTACTGATCCAAAAATGCTTTGAGTATGTAGAACTCTACATAGGGTGTGAGATAAAATACAGGACACTCAATTATATGCATACTTCGAATATTAAAACAGAAAGCTTTTTAAAGTATTAGTATGTCTCCAATAGTACATAGGATAAACTTATACTAAAAATTTTATTTGTTGTTTATCTGAAATACAAATATAGTTGCGTGTCCTGTGATTTTATTTGCTTAATTTAGCAACAGACTTTAAATCACCCAAAAAGGCCACAACAGCCGCTATGAATAGCAAAAATAAAATGAAATAGCCCATGTAACAGGTATGAATGTCAGGCTGTAAATATGAATCTTGCAGCTGTTCTCATTTTTTAGAGAGCAACTGGTTCTGCCTCTGAGTGCCTACGCCAGCAGCAAATGCAGCCTCAGTCATTAAGAGACTCAGAGCCCACCCAGGGTCCCATCTCAATCTAGGACTTTAGATGGTATCCAAAGAGTAGGGGTCAGGCTCTAAACTCCAAGCTGTCATGGTGGCCAGTGACGCCCTCCAGGATAGGGGCTCAGTGGTCACTTTAGAATAGGGGCTCTATTTTGAGCTTCCTGTGGGGCTGGGGGAATTTTTTTTAAGTCAAAGTAGCTTTGCACTTAGGAGCTACTAAGAGTTGCCAAACAATTTAAAGAGGGTAGTATTTGACTGATAATTTCTCCATCCTAACACTGACTTTAAAAAAATTTTTTTGTGAACTCTCTTCCTTTCTTCACTGGTTAACGTTGAAGGCATTCTCTTACTTCTGGTGGGCCTCAGTAATTTTTAGGCTTTTATTTATGAAAAACAGGAAGAGCTTCTGTCTTCAGGTATTTCTATTTCTCACCTACCACTCACCTACAAAATAATCCTTTCGGAAGTAATTCCTTATGGGTGTGAACTGGTCATGTGACTTGTTTTGTCCAACTGGATGTTAATGGATCTGATCAAGCTAGGGCTTGAAATGTGCTTGTGTAGTTGGGTGTGCCCTCTTGTGCTCCTTCATCATCATTGCCAAGTGTCCAAGGAGGAGAAGAGACATAAAGGGCAGGCAGATCTGGACCAACTCACAGTATAGAGCCAAACCTAGCCAGATCTAGCCCAGATCAGCTGATCTTCAGACACATGAATGAGAAATAAATATTGATTATTGTATACTACTGAGTTTGGGGTTGGTTTGTTATGCAAAATAACTGATACATATACAAATAAAATTCATATTTTAGTATATTAGCAAATTAACCTGACACACCTAATGTTTTAATGTGATATTAAAACATTTATTACAACCAAAAATCACAGCTTTAAGCCTGTGATCCTCTCCTCTCCTCTCTCTCTCTCTCTCTCTCTCTCTCTCTCTCTTTCTCTCTTATATCTAACATCATTCTCAAGTTATCTATTCCTTCCAATAGCTTATATTCATTCAATCCTTGCAGCTTACACAGTGCTCTCACATCCATTATCCTATTAGGTATTTTTAACAATTCAGTGGTGAGGTGAGGTCAGTATTACTAGCTCCATTTGAGAGACAAGGATATGGAACAAAGCCAGTTCTCGGTTAGGGATCAGAGCTGGGACTCTAACTAGGTCTTCTTGCTCTTCCTACAGGACTCCTCCCATCATGCTATGAATGACCCTAGAACAGTGGTTCTCAACCTTCTGGCCCTTTAAATACAGTTCCTCATGTTGTGACCCAACCATAAAATTATTTTCGTTGCTACTTCATAACTGTAATGTTGCTACTGTTATGAATCGTAATGTAAATATCTGATATGCAGGATGGTCTTAGGCGACCCCTGTGAAAGGGTCGTTCGACCTCCAAAGGGGTCGCGACCCACAGGTTGAGAACCACTGCCCTAGAACAACCAGCACAGGGCTGGGCACATTATGGTCCTGGTTAACACCTGAGGAATGACAGAGGGATCAAATCTTTTGACCAGAGGTGTAAGGGTAAAGTCAAAGCTCCCAGAAAATGTTTCACTAGAGATTATCTGTACATAGCTTCTGTTAATGCTTCCCAAATGTGTGTTAATAGGAGTTGGGGGGGAGGGGTTAGATCAGTGATGGCGAACCTATGACGCGTGTCAGAGGTGACACGTGAACTCATTTTTTTTGGTTGATTTTTCTTTGTTAAATGGCATTTAAATATATCAAATAAATATCAAAAATATAAATCTTTATTTTACTATGGTTGTAAATATCAAAAAATTTCTGTATGTGACACAGCACCAGAGTTAAGTTAGGGTTTTTCAAAATGCTGACACGCAAAGCTCAAAAGGTTCGTCATCACTGGGTTAGATGGATGGAGATGGTGAAGATTACTTGTTATTTGATATGTTTTAAAAAATTCTGGTTTAGCAAATTATGTCTTTTTTGCAGTGCCTTTAAGTAAGTCTGAAGGGCTTGATGACTGTCTAGGTGAGGGATAGAGTATAACGCATTCCTTTAACTTATTTGACCATGGGAACTTTTCATTAGGAACAATCTTGCTGGATTGGGTTCCATGGAATCCACTTTGGGAAACATCAGTCTTGGGCATTGAACTACCAGGTTCTGCTTTTTGGCATTTTCCTTTTGTACTGTCCAGAGTTGTCTGTGCAGCAGGTACCTTTGGGCCCTTTAGCTCTTACTAGTAACTCAGTTCTAATTCCAAGAAGCTTTTAACTTAATGGGATGATAACTTGGTTTATTAATTAAGGTTCCTTCATTGCAAACACAAAAAGCAACTCTGGCGAACTTCCTTAAAGATATTAGGAAAACACAGAATCCTAAGAGTTGCCAAACAACTAGGATTTAAAGAGAAAAGTTTTGGGGATCTCAGTCCTGGGAGTCCCTGGAGCTGCCACTCAAATAACTCTGCTGCACAGATGTCTCTGTCTGTACCTCTCTGCTCAGGTCCCAGGTTCCTGGAAGGGAGAACCTGATCATTGTGATTTGGGCCTGATGTCTCTGCCCAGAATCATTCAGCCATGGGAGATAGGACAGAAGACACCACAGAGGAAACTGCTGTGATATGGGCAGCTGCCCTGATTGTGTCTCCCACATCTGGTATGCAGTAGAGTCGCATCTTTTGTGGGGGTTGGTTTGATGTTGGTGCACATAGCTTATACTATCCTTGGAAAGTGCATTATACTTCTCTCTAGGTGATTCTTCTTTTTGATCACTAAAGAAAGATGCTCAAGATCATACTATTAAAAAATTCTAATTTTCAGCATTAAAACTTACACTTGGCCTGAAGAAACACTTTTGCAGTTAGAGTAGCCCCTGGAACCAATTAACAATGGCTCAGGGTAAGTGGAATGGTGGGTAGACTGGCCCACACCTTCTGAATCCTCTCTACCTCCCTCCTCTTTTGCCAAATACAGGCAGTTGAATTCATAGAGTTCAATGTGCACATGATGCAACTCCACTGTGCACAGAGATGGATGAATACAGTAGCCCTAAACAAACCTTAGAATATCCTTGCTCGATACTTACAAAATGGATAAGGCCATCAAGGATGGTGTCCTAGAGAAAGAGGAGAGCTTTGGGGGTGCCTTTTTTGTATTGATTTAAAAAAAATTGAAACTACTTTTTAAACAAGTCAAACAGGTTTTCTTCTGCCTGCTGAAATTTCAAGTTCATAAGCAAATTAGGCATTAAAAGAAATAAACCTCCGACGGCACCACCACCTACCACTATGTTACACTCTGGGGCTTCATTTGAATATATTTTGCTTTTATTGTTTCGTTCTCTTTCCTCACTGTGATTTACAAAGCAGTGTGGGAAAATGGTTAATACAAAATAAAAGTTAAAATTAAAACCACTTTTTCCACTATGGTGCTGTCTCTCCCACCCCCTTATCCCTGGGGGCCTATTCAACTCAGTTTAGTAGCACAAAGGCTACTGAGTCCTAGAACTGTACTCATAGCCTCCCTAAAACGGATTGATTTCCTAGCTCTAGGACAAGATAAAGGATTAATTAACTATGGTGGATAACATGGAAGGAATTGATAAATAATGGAACAAGCTCATTTTAAGATGCCTTAGAACTCTGTAAATTTATTAAACTATTCAGGTTTGTTCAAGTAACTTTTTGTTTGGAGGTGAACCCGCTTATGGGCTCAAATAGTTCCCAAGGAAAGAAAACTACTGTTCACAGCCCTGTGACATCAAACTTGTTAGATTGACAGGGACAACTTCTCTTGTTTCTCTCTGTCCATCTGAGGGATGACACCTAAATTACTTCATCTTGAGGAGATGGACCTTGTCAGAGTCCCTAAGGGATGTCCCTCAACCCCAATCAGGGACCCAGCCTAGGCTCTTACAGTCACCTGAGTCTTTGTTGAGCACTTACTACCAGTATGTGCCTGGGTCAGTGTTGGCCACTTTTGCCCCCATTTTTGGGTTTAACCCAAACATCATTTTATAGAAAATGTTAACGTTTTATTTTACATATGAAGATATTGAGCTCATAATGATTAGGAATCTTTCCTTGGTCAGACAATTCTACTGCCAATAATAATAATAATAACCCAATGGATAGCAAAGAAGGTTCACTCAGAATATGGGGTAAATGTGGAAGACTGAACCGGTACCCGCAAGATACATATATTAAATGCAGTAACAACAGCATGTCTGAGGCATGGTGCTAGGTGTCTTAAAGTACTGTGTTTACTTGAATAGTCGATAGTAAAATGGACTCTATTTTAGAGGTGGGAAAATGGAATCCTAAGGGAAGTTAAGAAAATTGCCAGTAAGTGAGCATTGCCTGGTCACTCCTGCAGGCACAGCTTGTGTAATAAAGCAGGTATTGATGCGGAGGATGTGGAGTAAGTCAGAATAGCTTCCAGTTGCAAGTAATCACAATGAAGGCTCCAAGTGGGGCAAAGAGCCTTCCACTTAAGCAAGTATATGGTCTGTGACACCACGCAGCCCAAGTGTTTGGGGATGTGAGTAGAAAGTTATCTCTGAGTCACAACTCTAGAAGTCAAGGAGGAGAGGCTGCCTGGTTGGTATCAGGTGAATGAGGTATACCTGCTTCTCTGCCCTGTAGGCACGGGGCACTCAGCTAGGGCTTTCTAGTGCCAGCCACAATGCAGTGTTTTCATGGGAAAGTCGGGCTCCAAGGGGTGTTTGAGGATGAATCAGTCCCCATTACACCTGACCTTTTCCTCCATCACTACCTTCCGGCAAAGTGAATGATTCTATTTTTAAGTCAAACAGTACATTAGGTATCTCTGTGAAACACAAGCCGTGTTGAATTTTTAAAGGGATCAAAGCCTTATACTAAAGGAGTGAACGTCAATGAGTCAGTTAGCAGAGTGGCAGGCATTGGGAAAAGGGACAGTGGGATTCGGATAACAATGTCTCTCCAAGGTGCTGGAAAATACTAAACAGACAGACAAAATGACAGGATATCTAGGATTTGCTTCCCAATAATCTTGGGGATGGGGTGGGAATGGCTGATAGATGCGAATAGTTGGGAGTAGAGATAACATTAGGTAGGCCATAGATTGATAATTGATGCACTTCTGTACTGAGTGTGTTGGGAGTTCATTATAGTCTTCCAGTCTAATGTATGTTTGAAATTTTCTATAATAAATTAAAAAAATAAAATAGTGTGGATATGGTCCAGTCTTCTATTCCAAAGGAATCATCCCACTGGAAATATAAATGTGACCAGGGGGATGGCCTGGATTTTTTGCACAAAGCTGTGGGTACCTCTTAGAAAACAATTTCCAATTCCTGACCCTTTAAACTCCAAAATTTATCTCAAACCTGTCCACTTCTCTCCAATGCCACTACCACTACCCTTGTCCTAGCCACCCCAGCACCCTTGTTTAGACAACTGAAGTGGCCTCCCTGCTTCCAGCAGGAATGTCTATTTCCAGTCTTTTAAAAATTCTGATAGGAAACGCTCATGAGAAAAAAGCGAGATGCAGAACAGTATATATAACTTTTGTGTAAGAAAGGGGAAACCACATACATACACACACCCACATATGTACAGACTATTTGCTTATATTTGCAGACGAAAACTCTGGGAAGATAAACCAAAAACTAATAAAAGAAATAAGGGGAGGAAGTACACAGTGGAGAACAAGGGTTGTGGCAAAACTTCTCTGAATATGTCCTCTTATAAATCTTGACTTTGGAATAAAATAATAACATTGTGTAAAAGTAAAATAAAATAAGAGAGTTCTAAAAATTGAAACCAAGTTGAAATGTAAAAAAGCACCACTGGTGTTCACTATGGCATATACTAGTACTAAAATTGGAGTGATACCGAGAAGAGGTAAGCATGGGCCCTGTACAAGAAGGACACTCAAATTCATGAAGCGTTTCATATTTTTTTTATAGAATTGTACACCTGAAACTTATATGATGTTATTAACCAATGTTACTCCAATAAATTTAATTTAAAAAACTGTTCCTCAAATTGGTAACATTAACTACACCAAGAAATAATTATTTTAGTAACTTTCATAAAAAGTATTTTGACTTTACATTCTTGTGAAATATATTTTAAGAACCAAAAAACAGTTGCAAGTAAATATTAGATGTCATTCAGAATCTAATTGTTATATTAAGTTGAACCATATGAAGTTGCCTATATTTGACCATTTTTGACCTATAAAATAATAATTTTTATGTTGTAAATATAATGTTATAATATAAATATAGTAATATTTTTATATCAAAATACCATGTTTATATATAACATAAGTATAATATCATTCATATAAATATATTATAAATATAGTATAATTACAGCAGTACTGGTTTTGTTTTGGAAATAGTGTATATTGTAGGATAAAGCAAATAAGTAATCATATTAATGTTAGAATAGAGAGTTTCAGCAAAATAAAATAATACAACTATTATATTACAAGTTAATAAAAGCTTGATTTTTTAAAAAATTGAGATACAACTGACATCTAATATTGTGTAAGTTTGAGGTGCACAATGTGCTGTTTGATACATTTATATAATGCAATAATATGATTACTAGAGTAGTATTAGCTAGCACCTTTATCATGGCACATAATTATCATTTCTTGTATGGAAAACAATAAAAATATAGTCTCTTAGCAACTTTGAAGTTTGTAATACAGTATTTTTGACTTTAATCATTATGTGGTGATCTCAACTTATTTACTTGTTGCAAGTTTGTACCCTTAAACAACATCTCCCCAATTTTCCCACCCTCGGCCCCTGGTAACCACCATTCTACTCTGTTTTTACAAGTTCAGCTTTTTGGGTTCCACAGATAAGTGATATCATACAGTATTTGTCTTTCTCTGTCTGACTTATCTCACTTAGCATATGACCTCGATTGAATTGCAAATATCAGTATGAACTCATAATTATTTTTCAAAAATACTTATTTCCTGACTGTTCACTAAAATGGCCTAGAAACAATAGCAACCCAGAGACAATGAGTCAGCCTAGGACCCAGACTGTGGCCTCTAAATACCTTCCCACTAAAAGGAAGCAGTGATCCTTTAGAAATTGCAGAAAATAGACAAGTTGAATTAGGGATATGTTATTGTAAAGAAAGCAAAGAAAAAATTAATAGATGAAGCAAATGTGGCAAAATCTAGATAAGTGTGGATTCTGAGTGTTATCTGTAGTAAAGATGTTATGTTCTTTGCTTTGTGTATATTTGAAGTTTTTAAATAAAATATTTAAAAAACTGAATCTGATTATGTCACTGCTTTGATGAAAACCTTTCAGCTGTATACAATGGAATATTACTCAACCACTAAAAAGAATGAAATCTACCATTCTCAACAGCATGACTGAACCTAGAGGTTATTATGCTAAGTGAAATAAGTCTGAGAAAGACAGATACCACATGATTTCACTTATATGTGGAATCTAAAAAACAATATAAACAGAAACAGACTCATATAGACAATAGACTGATGGTTGCCAGAAGGGAAGTTGGGGGACTGGGTGAAAAAGGTGGAGGGACTGAGAAGTGCAGATTGGAAGTTACAAAATAGTTATGGGGATGTAAAGTACAGCATGAGGGGAATATAGTAATTAATATAGCAATTACTATGCATGGTGTCTGTTGGGAACTGGAAATAGCAGGGGAACACTAGTAAAGAATATGATTGTCTAACTGCTATGCTGTACAACTGAAACAAATACAAAATAATATTGAATGTAAACTGTAATTTAAAAAATTTAAAAACAACAACAACAAAAAAAAACTTTTAGCATCCTATTACCCAGAGGGTAAAAAGTCCAAACTCATTCCAAGGTTCTTCAAGTTCAGCATCTGTTCATCATCATCGTCTCTTTTTTCGTTGATAATACTTTTATTGAGCACTTACCATGTGCCAGGAACTAGGTTAAACCTTATACCTGTTTTATTGGTTTAAATATCACAACAACCAGAGTTATCTGTCATTTACTTTTTGCAAATGTGAAAACACGGAGAGGTTGAACAACCAGTCTGAGATTTTATAGCTAGTCAATTGGGAAACTGGGATTTGAACCCAGTCAGGCTGACTCCATCACCCATGCCATTACCCCCTTGATTTTATGGCCACTTGGTATTTCTCTCTCTTGTATGCCCACATATCAATATGGTGCCTAGTGTCTGGTAGGTATTCAGTAATTTTTATTAAATAGATGCTGATAGCTAGGTTTCTACCAGTTTTTTTAATATAGTTTCCTTCTTATCAATTATTTTGTAAATAGTCATTTTCTTGTTGGTATTCTAATGCTATCAGGATGACTCATAAGTACTTGCTGAAAAGGAGCATTACAAACACAGAGGAAAAATGCCAAGTCCACGCCTTAATATGACATTTCTTATGACTGTTTTGGGTTCACCCAATGACTATTGCTCTTAATACACTGTAATATAATTCTTTGTTTACCTCTTGGCTAGTCTATGAGATCTGAGAGGTCACAGACTTTGTCTTATGTATTTATTTCAACCCCCGGTACTTAACATAGAGATTGGCATGTGTTGGGTGTGCTATTAAGTTTATCAAATGGATCAGGGCACAAGAGCTGCTGAAGAACTTCTTTTTACCATTCAAAGCCTAACTCAGGGTTGTGTCTGTAAAAAATTTCCCACTGTCTTCCAAAGTTAATCACTCCCTCCTCCGAACTATTATTGAGTCTTACATACACATTTATAATTTCATTTATGTTGCACCATACTTTTTGCGTGTGTGTCCATTTGTGTCCCCAACCAGACTGTGAGCTTTGCAAAGCTTGGCTGGTGCTCTATCATTTCTGTCTTACTAAATCCATCAACAAAGGGCTCAATACATTTTTGTTCAAATGTAAAACTATCAAAACTTTGCAAATTCTCAAAATGTAAAACTAACTATATTCATATATTATCTTAGCAGATATTATAAATGAAGGAATATGTTACATTCTGGGCCTTGAGAAAAGATTTCTAATCTGACTTCTGATGTGCCTTAGGAAATGCAAAGCCTCCTTCATAGAGTAATACCATCACCAACATCTCAAGTCTTCTGTCACTTTCTATTATGTGCCTTTGAGACACAAGCTAGTCATTGTCACTTTGTATTTATGTGGCCTCCTTTCTGCTAAAGTTGCAGCTTGCCACACGGCCATTAATTTATTTGTTATTTGTGGACATATTCCTGCATGGGAAGTTTGATTACTATAACTGGGGAGACAAAGTTGGAGAAGGAGTAAAGCAAATGAATGGGCTGTTGTGGGAAGACTGGCAGCCTGCATTTCCCTCTGTAACTTCAGACAAGCCATTTCCCTCCTCTGGGACTCAGTTTTCTTATCTGTAAAATTAGATCTCGCCACATGATCCCAGAAGCCTCTCCTGCGTTCCAGAATCTGCTATCTCTGCCTCAAAGAAATAAAAGAGAAGGCAACAATAGACTTCTGCGGGGGGCAGTATCTGTTTGACCAAGAGATCACCCCTCTATGAGAGGAGGAACAAGCAAAAAGCTGTTATCTGGCTGGCCCAGGACCTGATGCTCCAATTTATCTTCCTAACTCAGGTAGGATGGGGAATCTGGAGTGATGATTCACAGCCATTCCAACCCCGTGCAAAATAGAATACGCAATGAGATAAATAAAAATACAGGGCCAGTATGGAAGGAGGACAGAGAGTACAATAGGCAACCTAACTTTGGACCATCCCACTACCATCCCTGCTGCACCTACCTTGTTATCCCAGAATTCAAGGTCAGCAAATCTGTAGCAGACAGATCTCTCACTCCTGACTGTTGTCCATGTCAGACATTGCTAATTGATTACAGCACTATTTTCTTCTAAAGCCAGACTGAGAATATTTCTCAATACAGTGCTGCTCCAAAGGCCAACAACTGATTGAAGTTGGCATGTTAGCTGAAACCTACTTGCCATTCTGGGCTCAAATTTCCTGATTCCATCAGAGAAAAGTACTAAGAAAAAGTTTGTAATTTAAACTAGATAAGGTACAGGGCAAGTTTCCTAATTTGGGTGCCAATTTATAAAAAGAGAATTCCCTGGACCTCTCCATTCAAGCATTCTGTGTTGTTTTTATTGATTCTAGAATCCTTACCCCTTTTGGAAAATAGGGGCATCTCTGTGACCCTGCTATCCCAAAGCTCTAGCTTTCTCATGACATACTAGGATTTAAGCATCTTGATGTGTATCTGGACACAACTGATGCAATGAATGTGAGGTGTCCATGCAACTACAAGAGTTGTTAACCCTCCCCAACTTCCAGACAAGTTCTCTAGGGTCGTAACAGTCAGATTAGGCTGAAGTGAAGCTTGGCTGACAGTGTCAAAGAAAGCCCTCAGGGCTGGCATCTGTTACACAGTCATTGCTAGCAACTTCCTTGGCAAGAAACTACTTTTTCTTGTCTTGTTTCAGGCTTAAATTGCTTTTATTTGTCCTGGAGACTCGATCAATAATCTCAATCTCTCACTTTCCCTCTTTGCCAGTAGATATGGGATAAATAATTTTATTCAGAGAAAGAAAAGGGGGGCAAGTGGCAGGGTAGCAGAGGGTAAAAAAGGAGGTAGTTGAGAATGCTCATAGAAGGAATAGTAGATCATATGTATTGAGCTGTGTGTCAAGCACTGTGTTGTCACACTTAATCTTGACAAACTATCAGATATTTACTCTTATTGATCTCCATTTTACAGGTGAAAAAAATTTAGGCCCAGGGTGTTAATTTTTGTAGGGTCCTAAAGTGAGCTTGTAGTAAGGGAAAACCTGAGTCATGTCTCTCTAACTTCATCCACCACACCACAGTGCCTCTCCCCATCCAACACGGAAGGACTTTCCTTCAGTTTCCATCATCAGGGAGTTGTCCCTCTCCATCTATTAATCTATTAATTCTGCATTTGCTCTGATTTTAGGCAATTATCCCTTCATGGTGACTGTGGTCTGTACCAGATTAGACCCTGTGCCTTCAGTCATCTAATTTAGTGCCGTTCTAAAGGGCCATCCAGCCTCCAGAACTCTGTGAGTTGGCTGAGGTCTTTATTAGAACTGTCTCCAAGCCCAAATTCTCCTGCCCACATCAGCTTCATTCTTCTCCTTTCTGCATAGGTTGATTCCAGGAACACCCCGTCATTAGCATCTTATGTGCTGACCTCTATCTCAAGGTCAGCTTCCTATGGAACACAGCCTACATGTGGCAGCTTCTTTAGCTGGGTCCTCATTTTCAGGAGAATGTTGCTACTATATCACCACTAAGAATAAGGTTGCAATAGAGGTTTTGATAGATACCCTTTATTTGGTTACGGAAATTCCCTTCTATCTCTCATATGCTGAATGTTTTTAATATGAAAAGGCGTCTCTCATAAAAAAAGGAAGAGATACATGATTGCTCTATGTACACCCACCAATGAAAGGCCATGTGAGGATATAATCAGGACGACAGACCTCACCAAGAACCTAACCACACTGGTACCCTGATCTCAGACTGCCAGCCTCCAGAACCGTGTGAAACAAATGTTGTTTAAGCCACCCAGTCCATGGTATTTTACTATAGCAGCGTAAATGGATTAAAATATTCACGCTCAGAAAATGTTTCCTGTTGTTATTATCATCCATCTTGGTATTTTAGCACCCACTAGGTGCTATATATTTTTTTAATCAATGGATCAATAAAAGACTTTGTAGATGGATCTCTGAGTCCTTCTTGTCTGGCCCTACTTCAGCAATGATTTATTGTTAGTTCTCCCAACTCTGGGTCTTGTCCCTTCCTGGACAGGAGGCTCCAACATTCAGAATCAAACCATCACTCATTTCTTTTCACTCATTTCTACTAATGTCAGAGTTGAACATATTTTAATCAGGGATCAGACAGCTCCTTACAGAGAGGAATTTCTATCGTCTTCTTTCAAATGTACATCCAAGAGCAGAGTTCACATGAAGACCCAGGCAAAAAATGCTCCTCTGGCCTCCTTCCAGGTCAAGAAGCTCGTTCTGGGAAGAGTCCCATGTAAATCTGAAATCTGATGCTACTTGACAAAAAATGTCATTTGAATCTAATGCTGCTTTAGCAATAGGCCAGCTGAATTGCTGATGCTATCAGCTGCCGGAACACTAGTTTTTACAGTTCTATCATGGAAGCCTAAGAAAATAACTCTACAGATTCAGGGAAGAACAAGCAAGAGATAATGTCCTCTCAGACAATGTTAATGGGGTGCAGCTTTTTTGAGGGTGTCTAGCAATTGTGGCTGGGTTGCTCCTGTAGCTTTGAACTACTGTGCTCTAGCACTGCCCTGAAAGAAGGAAGCAAGAAACCGGGGCCAAATTGCTGACCCATTTCCCAATGGCAAAGTGCTTTACAGTGGTAGATACAAAACAGATGCTTTCTCAGGATAGCCAGCAAGGGTGGACAAATGAAAGACATAGTGGCATTTTGCTTTTATCCTACAAGTCCTAACCATGATATTTTCTTGGAGATCCCTTTTCATCCTCAATCCCATGTTAAAAGAATTCTGACCTGATTATACCAAGTAGTAAGAACTTGCTTCTCTCCATCTTTGTTTTCTTGCTTGGCCAGCATTCTGCAGGATTTGGCTAAGATTCTTGCTGTGCTCTCTGAAGCCAGAGAGTTTCACTGGCTCAAAATTGTTGAGCCTCTGTTCATTTTATGTACCCAGGTGAGGGGAAAGGAGAGGGGCTTGTGTTCAGCTAAGAATGGAATCCCTGGCAGAGAGGAGGAGGATAAAGAAAGAAGAGAACAGCAGCAGAAAAGTACAATAGAAGGCCCAAGGCCACGTATGGGCTGGGAAAGAGGATCAGCAAGGAGTAGTGGTTAAGATGAGTAAAATCAAATCCAAATCTCATCCTTGCCACTTACTGCCTGTGGGATGTGGATGAAGTTCCTTAACCTCTCTGAGCCTCGCTTTCCTCTTCTTTAAAACGATAAAATAATGCTTTGTTGTAAGAAAGTGCAGTGCACAGCACACAGTGATCTCTCAGTGAATAATGATGTTATTGTTACTATTCTCCCTTTCTTTAGCCTGGATCTTCCTGTTTTTCTAAGATTGTGGGCTATCTACACATCATAGACACCATTATTGGTATAGGTGGTAACCTGGTATAATTTGAAGAGACAGAAAGTCCACCAACTTCCACCAAATGTCCCCCTTAGCTGCCTAGTGAATGTGGCCTGAGATTCCCATCTTTGAAGTTAATCCAATAGGAAGGAAGCTGTACCTCATTTAACATAGATATATTATCCAAGAATATGTAACCTCCTAAGGTCAAGAATCCTAAACCAGTATATTGCACAGTCATATTTTGCTCTCTTTTCTCTTTCTTTTTGTGGGGGAGGAGTGCTTTTCTGGTCACTTAGACAATACAAAGTGTTCTCATCACTATAACTCCTGAAGTGCCCTATCACTGGGTCCTAAGGTGAAAGGTCAAAGCTCCCCGTTCACTCATATTCATCACCTACCCTCAACCAGGTAGGGTGTGCGGGAAGGGGACCAATGTCTTTCTTTCCATCTCTTTCCCCAATGCCCATCTGTTCCTCCTCACTCACAGACCATGTTTGATACAGAGGGTACCCAGACTCTAGAAAATCTGGGAGTTCAAGGCAATCCCAGCACAGCCACCTATCCTCAGCTTGCCCATGGCTATAATCTGTCCTTCTCTGCCCTTCAGATTTCAGTCCCTGTGTGCCCTCAAGCCTCCTGGTTACCTTTAAAGCTCCTGTCACCAGGTTAGAGGGGAGTGGAGTGAAGAGGAGGGTGAGACAGCACAGCTCCCTCCAAAGAAATACCACAAGTCCTCAACCCTTTTATACCCTCACCCTGGGTAACCAGTGTTAAGAGTCACCTAACTGATTCTCAAAGGAAATTTTTGCATTGTGGTCAGCCACAGTTGACTTTAGCATTTGATAACTATTGTGTCTTGAGGCCTCAGTTAAAACTTGTAGTTTAGCCGAAACCGGTTTGGCTCAGTGGATAGAGCGTCGGCCTGCGGACAGAAGGGTCCCGGGTTCGATTCCGGTCAAGGGCATGTACCTTGGTTGCGGGCACATCCCCAGTAGGGGGTGTGCAGGAGGCGGCTGATCGATGTTTCTCTCTCATCGATGTTTCTAACTCTCTATCCCTCTCCCTTCCTCTCTGTAAAAAAATCAATAAAATATATTTAAAAAAAAAAATTGTAGTTTAACACGCTGCATAAACCTATGCCCAAGGATACTGTGGTGAAGGTGGTACATTCTTCTGGGGGTGGGGGAGGGAGGCCGTATGCAAAACAGAGCGGCTAAATCTATTACCTGGTAAGAAATACAAATTAAAAATGAAAAAAAGAATACATTGTAGTAAAGAAAACAAAATTGAATACAGTTTAAAGTATAACATGAAACTCCGGTGAAATATTGTATTTGTGATGGCTTTTTCTAGCGGAGCCTTTCACCCACCCCCACTCTTCACCACCACCAGGATAAGTAAGTGTTCACACTTCTCTCCCCTTAGGAGAGTGCTTGGGAGGAGTGCATGGGCAAACTTACCCCTCTAACCTGGTGATAGGTGGGAGGAGGCATTGCCTAAAGCTCAGCTATTTACTAATTGCAGCAGATCTAGTCTACAAGTCACCCAGAAGCTGCACTGACCTACTATCACTCATCACATTTTTTGCAGACTTGTATATTAAATTATCAAGGATGAGAAAACAGAATAAAACTGCCTGCCTTGCTTTGTGTTTTTGGTAGAATGTGGGACATAGATGTAGATCAGAACCTCTTAGAACTGCGTCGTCCAGTGTGGTAGCCTCTAGCTACATGTGGCTACTGAGCCCTTGAAATGTGACTCATTCAACTGAGATGTGCTGACGTGTAAAATACAGCCTGGGTTTCAAAGACCTGCTGTTAAAAAAGAGGGAAAACTATGGCATGGGTAAGTTTCCATACTGATTATATGGTGAAATGATAATGTTTTGGATATACTTAGTTCAATAAAATATATTATTAACATTGATTTTAATTTTATAGAGGAACTTAAAGACTGTGGTTATCGGAAAAGTTAGAATTGTGTCCAAGGTTCGTATTTCTGTCTTTCATTCTTTTTTAAAAATATATATATTTATTGATTTCAGGGAGGAAGAAGAGGGAGAGAGACAGAAACATCTATGATAAGAGAAAATCATCCATCAGCTGCCTCCTACACGCCCCACACTGGAGATCGAGCCCGCAACCAAGGCATATGCCCGACCAGGAATCAAACCGTGACCTCCTGGTTCATAGGTTGATGCTCAGCCATGTCAGCTGGGCTGGCTTGCATTCTATTTCTATGGCATAGCTCTGTCTTTAGATCATCTAATTTAATGGCTGCAAACTGTGGCATGTGGGCCAAATCCAGTTTACTGTCTGTTTTTTTCAATGAAGTCACATTGGCCCATAGTTATACCATTTCTTTGCATATTGTCTCTGGGTATTTATGCACTGTAATGTCGGCTTTGAGTTGTTACGAAAGAGACCATAGGGACTGCATAACCTAAAATAGTTATTATCTGGCCCTTTATAGAAACAGTTTGCAGACCCCTGATAACCCAACTCTATATTTCCAAGGGAGGAAGCATAGCCCAGAGAGAAAAAATGACTTACTCAAGGGCACCTGAACATGTGAGACAGAGACAGGGTTGCACCTGTCTCTGCTCCTTACTCTTGACTGTAGTGTGCCTCAGTTTACCTGATGGAGCTGAGGTTCAGCCTCCACCTCACAATGAGAGACTCAGCTCTATTCCAGGGCATAGGAGGGCCCTGAGCAGAGAGCAAGGCACAAGGAAAAGGCTGACAGAGAAGGCTGGAGCCCACCTTGGGGCTGGGAGGGAGATGGGAAATCCTATGGCAATCCTCCTATATCATACTCCTTTGTTTCACATGA
The DNA here is from genome assembly GCF_000147115.1 of Myotis lucifugus. Lineage (NCBI taxonomy): Eukaryota > Metazoa > Chordata > Mammalia > Chiroptera > Vespertilionidae > Myotis > Myotis lucifugus. The sequence goes on from NW_005871104.1 coordinate 605,401, forward strand.
TTTCAGAAATATCCTCAGTGGGCACAATCGAATGCTTTCTCCACTATATCTTAGAGAGTTGATACAAGAAACTTCATTTAAAAGATATCACTGGATCACTTACATAATACTTTTCAAAGATATTGGCCATTATACTACTCAATGAGGATAAGCCACATGGTACATTTCTCCCAGGACTTACTACCAGCTTATCCAAGGGGTCTTCTGATAGTTAATTTTGTGTCACATTGACTGGATCACTGTGTGCCTAGGTATTTGGCTAAACATTATTTCTGGGTGTATCGGTGAGGACATTTTCAGATGAAATTAGCATTCAAATCTGTGGACTCAGTAAAGCAGATGGACTTCCCCGATGTGGGTGAACATCATCCAATCTGTTGAGGGCCTGAATAGAACAAAAAGGTGGAGGAAGGGAGAATTTGCTTATTCTCTGCTGGGACATTGGTCTGGTGCCCTTGGATTGAAACTTAAACCTTCCACTTCCCCTGTTCTCAGGCCTTTGGTCTTGGACTGAACTACACCACTTGCTTTGCTGGGTCTCCAGCTTATAGACAGCAGATCTTGGGACGTCTCAGCCTCCATAAATTGCATGAGTCAGCTCCTCATCATAAGTCAATAGATAAATAGAAACTATATCTATCAATCTCTATCTATCCATCCATCCATTCACCCATCCATATATCCATCTCCTATTGATTTTATTTCTCTAAATAACATGGCTAATACAGTTCTGTTACACTATATCCTTCCTTCAGTCTCATGTAGCTTTAAACTTTTATTTAGTAAGCCATTTATTTACCCACTTACGTATGTTACCTCTTTTGTGCTTTTCCAACAAATATTTGTTCAGGACCAACTAAAATCCATACCCCTTGAGATACAAAAAGAAAAAGTTTCTATTCTCAAGGGATTTACAATATAAATGTTGACATGGATAAAAACATTCACCCACTGGAAATATGATCAGTAGTGGCAGCCAACCTTTGAGTGGAATAGGTGATACCCTGCACAGTGTGATTTCTTGAATTCTGAAAAGCTCTCCCTGCTACCACAAATATTGCTCTCCTACAAGCTACAATCAGGATAGTAAGTATGTGATTTAGATATGGCCACTCCCAATTTCTGTGCCCATGGCAGACATCACAATGTACCACAGCATCATTTTTCATAAACATATTATACACAAGCTGTGGCATCTACATATAGAGAAGCATTCATCAGGATACACTTTCAGCTTCACATTAAAATATAAATAATTGTGGAAAGAGGAAAGCTAGATGTAAAGTTATATCGGTCATTAGCAATTTAGTATAAATTAAGTCTCAGTCAGTCTCTCTCTCTCTCTCTCTCTCTCTCTCTCTCTCTCTCTCTCTCTGAGAGCAAATTCACATATGTAGTTTGGCCTTAAAGACATTAGTCACCAGGAGTTGGCAAAGAAGAAAACATTAGAGACCTAAGGAGGGTTAAGAACAAACTCTGCAGATTAATGACGTTTTACCTGGATAATAAAGAATCCCCAAACTTTCTCCTTGGACCCCAAGAACATGATTATTGCCTGGAATTGCTATCATGTTCCTTTCCCCTTAGCTTTCTATCTTCTTTCTCATTATATATTCTTCCTAACTGTAAAATTCCTGTATACATGTGTATTTAAAGGAAATTAATCATTCAAATACCATAATTAGTTCAAGAATTGTGTCTTTTCAAGGTGGAATGAGCTAATTAATTTTTTTTCTCTCCCAGGGAACCTGCACTCAGATGTGAGCTAATTAGTGAGCTGCACATCAAAAGACGTGAAGTGTATCTTGTAAATAGGATGTCATTTAAAACAGATCAAAGGAAGGTGCACCCAAGTCACTTTGCCATCCTCTGGTTTCTGCAAGCATCAGGCTGATGGCAAAAAGAACAAGTCACCAGCCTGATAAACGTAACTCCAAAGGAGCAACTGTGGTGCCGAGTCAAATATTAATGAGGAGAGCAAACCAAATATATCTGGGGGAGAATTTCACTCCTTGGATCTTTTACAGTGGGTTTCTGATGTAGATCGGAGGGCAGCCATCCATGTTTGTGATTCAGCTATGACCAAAGCTGGAGGTTTGCATGAACAGTCTCTAGGCTTAGTTCTCTCTGATTGAAAAGCTGTGTGACCTTGGGCACATTGCTTAACCTCTCTGGGATTCACTTCCCTCCTCTGTAATATGTGAATCCTAGTCCCTTCTCTACCTACCTCTCTTGAGACTTGTAATGATCAAATGAGATGATTAATGTGACAAGACTTTGGAAAAAGCTAAAATGGCTATACAAATGTGAAGCATTTTTGGCATGATTAACAAGGTCTCCATAGGCAGAATAAATGAGAAGGAGAGAAAAGTTTCCCAGATGATTTTGGCCAAAACTGTAGCTCCTGAGGAAAACAGCATCCCAGTGGGCCGCCTCTGCAGATCAGATTCACAGCATAATTGCCCAAACCTCCTTTCTCCTGTGATTACAGTTAGAAATTAGCTTCCAAAGAAGAAACAGCTTAGACTAAGGAAGGGGATGAAAAGGTCCTTTTGTTTTCCTTTGAAGTTCCAGATTTCCAAACATGATAGATTTCGAAAGAATGAGCTTACTTGTCCTTTTAAATGGTCACATGTCCATCGACCTAGAAGGACAAATAGGGCCAAAGCAGCTGGTGATTGACAGTGAGAAAGGCCTTTGCCTTGAATTTAAAGTGCAAGCTGATGTAAAGGAAATCAATAAATACATATTTTTCTATAAAAAAATAGCTTCATATCATTTTTTTTGGTGATTGTCATTAAAACACTAAGAATGTCAAGGTGGATGAAGAAGTGGGTAGGATGTTCCCTAAAGCAAAGCCCCTTCCCCAGACACAAGGCCAATGCGTTCCTGCCAGCAAGAACATGGACACAAATAGGGAGCTCCACTCTGACCTGGTGGCGGGAAGAGACTCAGGGAGCAGCTGGTGAGGAAGGTGGCGGCTCTGGGCAGCACTGGAAAGGCCTCAGGTCCCTTTGTATATTAACTGGTAACAATATAAACCCAGAGCTGCTATCTAGGTCTGTGGATGTCCTTAACACAAAGGCATGAGGGGATTCACTTCCTTTCCTCAACCTCACCAATCTTGGAGGACTTGCCTCTTCTCAAAGGGAAGAGAAAATAAGAGAGAAAAGGAGGCCTGGAAGGAAACTTCTCATTGTTTCAGACAAAGCAGAAGGTCCTGTTTAAGGGGTCCAGGCAAGAGCAGGGGCTGGAGGGGGGCGATGGGAGAGGATGGTCAGTTTTACTCTGAACCATAGCACTGTAGGCACTATGGCAGATATTTTTTAACTTTATTTTTTATAGAGATGAAATTCACATAATATAAAATTAACCATTGTAAAGCCTACATTTCAGTGGTATTTAATACATTTGCAATATTTTACAACCATCAGCTTTATCTAGTTCCAATGGAAGGTAATGCTCAGATTTTTATTAAAAATGGTCTGGGCTCAGCATGGTTATTGAGAGAATAAGATATAACATTGAAGTTGTCTGGCAGTCTTTTTAATACCATCAAGGGAAGTTCAGCCTGATAATGAAACCAAATAGAAGAAAATAAAAACAGTAGTGAGCTCTGATGACATTATTTGAGCAGCTGGATCCAACTGTGCCTGAAGCCTACCTATCCCTGATCTTTCATGTGTACAAGACAGATAATTTTTTTTTCTTTTTGCTTAAGGCATTTTGAGTTTGGTTTTCTGGCACTTTTAACCAGAGAATCCCTAATTAATATTTTTTATCTATATATATAAAAGCCTAAGCAACGGTTATGACAGGTCAACCGAATGACCGGTTGCTATGATACACACTGACCACCAGAGGGCAGGCGCTCAATGCAGGAGCTGCCCCTGGTGATCAGTGCGCTCCCACAGCCAACCTCCAGCGGCTGGCCAACCTCCCACGGTCCCTCCTCCCCGCCGCGGCGGGCCCCAATCAGCCCAATTGGAACTGGGCGAGATGGACCCCATCAGGCCCTGATCGCCAGCCAGGCCCAGGGACCCCAACCATGCACAAATTTGTGCACCGGGTCTCTAGTTTAATATAAGTAAAGAAATAACATTCAAGGAAATGATGGCTCTATCATTTTCTGTGCGGGTCACAAAGGTGAAGAAAGGGATTCCTAGATGGAAGAGAAGAGCATTCTAGTAGGAGCCAGAAGTTATTGAATAGTTACTTTGTTTCAGGGACTGTACTTATTAAATCCTCATTACAACTCTATAGGAATTAACATAATTCCTCATACTATAGCTTAGCAAACTGAGGCTTACAGAAGTTAAAAAGTTCCCTTAAATTCACAGAATTAATAAGGGAAGGAGCCAAATTTGAATCCATGACTACCTGGCCCTAGAGCCCATGCTCTTGACTTCCAACATGAACTGCTTGCACCCCTTAAGAATTTTACAATTCAAAGAAATACCTACTCTGTCAATAAATATATATGTATCTGAAAAAAAGTTGGAGGTTGTGGAGGGGGGGCTTTTATGGCCTCCAACACACACACACACACACACACACACACACAGCCTTCTGGGGAAGGTAAGATATGCTAATAGAAGGTCCATTTATTAGCTGAGGCCAGTGATGGATTTGTATGAAAATTTGGGAGCAATAACTTATATGCCACAGTGGAATTATTCTTCATGATAAAATAATGAGGAATTTAGAGGCTAGTAAATGATCTAGAAGGAAATAGAAGCTAGGAAGCCTGAGTACTACAAATAAGAAATGGAGGGACTAAGGACCTCCCCCCTCCCTTTGCTTATGTCCCCTTGTTTCCCAACTTACCTTGGGAAGAACAGAGATAAAAGAATATCTAAGGAGTAATGATGGTTATTACTGCTGTCCATCAAACATCACTGGGTCTCTTCCCAGTGATGTAATGTAGAATTACATTTCCCTACTTCCTTTAAAATTAGGTGTGACCACATGACTGGCTTCCCTCTGTGTAATGTGAGCAGAAGTGAGGAGATGAGACACATGTTCCTTCTGAACCTTGTGTTCTTCCCTTTGCTGAAGTGATTACTGTTTGAAAAATTACATACATTTGGGAAAGGACTGGGAAGGGATGTGAAAAATGAAATGAGTTGTGTAAAAGGGCTATGATTATGGGTAAGTGCTTATTGTTTAAAACATTTTATTTAATGTTTTTAATAGTGGTTGAAATATGAATAAAAATTGGAAAAAGGAAATAGAAAACTTGATGAAGCTGAGTGGAGAATGATTTTGTCTTATATATTCCTGAGAGGGAGTGGACCAATTTTAGCTCAAATATTTTTGGAGTTCCAGATCCAGCCTCTGGTTAATTTTATACTTGTAAATCTTACAATTTTGAAAAAAAATCAGTAATTAATATTTACTGATTATTTACTATGTCCTAGGCAGTGGGCTAAGTGCTTTATGTGGGTGATTTTATTGTTCCCTCTATAAAATTCTGATGATTTAGATATGATTATTGTTTCTATTTTACAGATGAGGACACTGAAGCTCAGAGAGGTTAAGTAGCATGCCCATAACTACACAGTCAGAAAACTGTAAAATGAGGATTGCATTCCAGACAGCTTGAAATCAATGTTCATGGTCATAATCACTGTGCTATATAATCTCCAAGCTATTTCATTTGTCATTGTTGGGGAAGTCTAAAGACCCGAAGATTGTAATATTTCTTTGGAATACAAATTGGTCCCTTCCTCATTACATCTACTATATTACTCTCTTCTCACATCTGTTTAGTTTTGTCCATGGTCAGATGAAAGGTAATGTCTTTTCTAATGTCACTTCCTATTGATTAGCAGTATCTGCCTAGAGAGTGATATTGACAAGGATTCTAAGGCTACAAGAAAAAAAATGCCATGACTGATTTGCAATGTCTATTGTGGGCATGGGAGGGATAAATGTTGGCCAAGAGCAAACAAGTTGGGTGGAAAGAAACATTTGGATGGCAGGATTAAGACCACTGCTTCTTAAAAGCCACAAGGCATTCAAGGGAAATAGAAGTGATGCTGACTCCCAACCACTTACTTGGGCCCAGCATAATGGCTCCTGCAAACAAGGGTGGTGAGAAGAAGGGCTATCTGCCATCAACAAAGTGGTAACCAGAGATACAGCATCAACATTCACAGTACATTCATGGAATGGGTTTCAAGAAGCATGCCTCTTGGGCACTCAAAGAGATCCAGAAATTTGCCACAAAGGAAATGGGAATTCCAAATGTATGTATTGACCTCAGACTGAACAAAGCTGTCTGGGCCAAAGGAATAAGTAATGTCCCATATTGTACCCAGATACAGTTGTCTAGAAAACATGATGAGTATGAAAATTCACCAAACAAGCTCTATATGTTGGTCACCTATGTACCTGTGACCACTTTCAAAATTCTGAAAACAGTTAATGTGGATGAGAACTACTGCTGATTGTCAAATAAAGTTATAAAACTGCCCAAAAAAAGTGATGAGGGAAAAAGCATGCATCCCAGGTGAGAGACAGGACTCTGGCCCATCACAGAACTTCATTGTTCCTGAATCTCACTAGCTGCAGGATCTTCTATTCTTTTCTATGTCAGGTCCATTCATTTATTTGACAAGTATTAAGGGTCTACCACATGCCAAACATTATTCTATGCACTAGGAAAAAGCAGAGAAAAAGATAGACAAAATCTCTGCTCTCACGGAACTTATATTTTAGTGGAGAGAGTGGCAAGAACTTGTAAAGAAGAAATCTATAATAATAAAAGCGTAATATGCTAATGAGACCGGACAGCAGAACAACCTTTCAGACATTCTGGACATCCTTCTAGATAAAGCCATGGTGGCGGGGGCCGAGGCAGAGGCAGTTGGGGCGATCAGGCAGGCAGGCAGAGTGGTTAGGGGTGATCAGACAGGCAGGCAGAGTGGTTAGGGGTGATCAGACAGGCAGGCAGAGTGGTTAGGGGTAATCAGGCAGGCAGGCGAGCAGTTAGGGGCATCAGGCAGGCAGGCAGAGGCAGTTAGGGGCGACCAGGCAGGCAGGAGAGTGGTTAGGGGTGATTAGGTAGGCAGGCAAGCGGTTAGGGGCGATCAGGCAGGCAGGCAGGTGAGTGGTTAGGAACCAGCAATCCTGGATTGTGAAAGGGATGTCCAACTGTCGGTTTAGGCCTGATCCCTCAGCCTAAACCGGCAGTTGGACATCCCCCCCCCAAGGGGTCCCAGATTGCGAGAGGGTGCAGGCTGGGCTGAGGCATCCCCACCATGCACAAATTTCATGCACTGGGCCTCTAGTTTTATATAATATTTCAGTGATAAGAGTTTTGAAAAAGTCAAGCAGATAAGGAGAGCCAGTGTAACAAGGTTGGGTTATAGGGGGGAGACCTATGGAGAGCATGGCTGGGAGGGCCTGGCTGCCTAGTTGTCAGCTCTATGGTGACACTGATCCATTTGTACCTTCAGGTCCTTACAATAAGTTGTATCGAAAGGTACACAGCTTAGTACAGGAGATGCCTTCATTTCCAGATTCTCTCACTTCTGCTGTGTGATCAATAAATCTCTCCCTATAGCCATACTCCTCATGTATCCCTACAAATTTGATTTTCTTCATGATTTTTTTTGCTGTATTATCCAAATTCCTACAATGTTCTACCTTATAAAAAAATTATTATTGTTTTTGCCTGTACTGCCCCCCCTCACACACACCTAGAGTATGTTTCTCATGTCTCTATCTCTTGAACACAACTCCTTCTTCAAAATCCAGGTTGAGTTATCCCCATACCATCCACACAGAGTTAAATATCTCTTCCTGAGGCCACCATGACACTCTGGACATTGCTTTTTGGGTGTCCCAGTGACAACCTCTGGGACCACCAGCCTTCTGACTCCAAGGCCTCTTCAAGTCAATTCCAGTTTCACCTACCCCATGATTAGTGTTGTAGGGGCCATATTGTAGGTTCCCTTGTAGCCCAATGCCTAGTCCAAAGCTTGACACATAATAGAAACTCACTTATAATACAGAGGAAAAGATGGAGGGATTGATGGGTCTGTGGGTCTGACACATACTCTCTGCTTGACCTTCCACAGGTCACTTAAGCACTCTGAGCTACAGCTTCTCATCAATTTAAATTAAAGATAAAAACAACCAATTCAAAGGATGGTTTTGAGGATTGAGATGACTCATATAAACCACTTTGTATAAACCTTGACAAAAGTTAGCCCTCAATAAATGATAGTAATTAATAGTAAGTCCACATTTGAGTAATTAATCATTGTAATAGCAGTAGTACAGAATGACATATGAATGAATGGATGGATGGGTAGATGCTGCATTGTGATTACACTTGACTTGAAATGACTGCCTTGTTCTGAACTCCTCTGGCTTCACATTGTGTCTAGCACCACATCTGTCTCTAGCCTGTGCCTATCTTCTTAATGCGCCACTGCTCATGGCTTGGGGTGACATCCAGAGATTCATCAAACATGAGACTGACATTCGCATCCTATTCGGCTGTGCTATTTTTACTCCTTCCATTCACCTCCTCTTTTTCTCATCTACACATCAATAACTAGTTATTTATGTGGCATTTAATGCGGCATAAATGTTATGAGCCTTTATACTGCACTAACTGGAAGGGATACAGTAAAAAGAGTTTACTTGGCATTTTAAATCTAATTTCTCAATGTTATTCTTGTGTTTCCCCCTGGTGGTTTGCATATTTAGGTCCAGCACCCGGGGCTTTTGCAAGCAAATTGTTATTGATGCGTGGAGTTAAAAAGGCAGGAACAAGACTTCTCTTACTGTGCTAACTGGTGACTCTGCATGCCTTAGAATAAATCACGCCAGAGCAGCCGAGCCATCCTGGCTCTCCACTTGCTGATCTGTGACAGAGGCTTGGACCTTTCCCTGAGCATGTCTTATTCCCAGCCCGCTGGCAGCAGAGCCCTCCTGGCTTCTGTTCGTGGGCAGAGGGATAAGCAGCAACAAGATGGTCTCTGCCTCTGACATTTCTGACATAGTCGCCGTCCTGGCTGGGAGGCTTAGCTGTGACCGGGGCTGATGTGGGTTGTAGGGCCCTGACTACCAGGACACAGGCCAAGAAACACAGGGAAAAGCCAAGCCTGTCTTCACAGCCCATGGTATCCTTCCTGATTCCAGAGCATAAGGTTAAATCAGGAAAGAGGTCAAGCACATAGAAGTCAGTGGAAAGACACACTTGCACACACACATGAAAATTGTGCCGCCATTAAAATTATGCTTTCAAAAATATTTAACATGGGGGAATGTACATGATCCAGTATTAAGTGAAAATATTGTACATATATATCCATATTAATAAAAGGGTAATATGCTAATTAGACCGGACTTCTTCCAGACGTCCATCTGGACAAAGCCACAGCAGCTGTGAGGGCCGAGGGGCGCGGGAGAGGCAGGGCGGTGCAGGAGAGGAGGTGGTGCCAGTCCAGCGCTGCGGCCCCTTCCACAGAGGCAGCAGGAGAGGGGGCTGCATGGTCCCGGTCCCAGTGCTGCTCCTTCTGCAGAGACAGCCACAGAGGCAGCAGCGTGGGTCTGGTCCCAGTGCCACGCCTCCGCAGAGGCTGGATGGGGTGCAACCTGCTGTGCCTCAACCTCCCACAGCCCCTCCCCCAGCCGGCCTGGCCCCAGATTGCCCCCCACCCACCAGTGGGTGAGGGCCGAGGGCTGAGGGCCAGCAGCTGCAGTGGCCAGTGGGGGTGATGGGGGCGGCACCTTCCCATGATTGGCCTGGTTGCCTCCTGCAGAGGGAGGCCAGACTTCGGCTCCCCTGTGGGGAGCGGGCCTAAGCCATCAGTAGGACATCCCCTGAGGGCTCCTGGACTGTGAGAGGGGGCAGGCCGGGCTGGAGGGACCCCACACTCCAGTGTACAATTTTCCGTGCACCGGGCCTCTA
>NW_005871104.1:615480-650607 GCF_000147115.1 Myotis lucifugus
TATATATATATATATATATATATATATATATATACACATATATATATACATACATACATACACACATACTAGAGGCCCGGTGCACAAAAATTTGTGCACTCGGGGGTAGGGGGTCCCTCAGCCCGGCCTGTGCCCTCTCGAAGTCTGGGACCCCTCGGGGGTGACCACTTACTGGTTTAGGCCTGCTCCCCGGGGGATTGGGCCTAAGCTGGCAATCAGACATCCGTCTGGCAGCCCGGCAGCCCTCGGGGGATGTCCACTTACCAGCAGGGAGCAGACCTAAGCTGCAGTCGGAAATCCTTAGCGCTGCTGAGGAGGCAGGAGAGGCTCCCACCACCACCGCTGTACTGGCAGCCATCAGCCTGGCTTGTGGCTGAGCAGAGCTCCCCGCTGTGAGAGCGCACTGACCACCAGAGGGCAGCTCCTGCATTGAGCATCTGCCCCCTGGTGGTCAGTGTGTGTCATAGTGACCATTCATTCCCAGTCTTTCTGCTGTTAGGGTCAGTTTGCATATTACCCTTTTACTATATAGGATAGAGGCCTGGTGCACGGATGGGGGCCGGCTGGTTTGCCCTGAAGGGTGTCCTGGATCAGGGTGGGGGTCCCGCTTGGGTGCCTGGACAGCCTGGATGATGGGCTGATGGCTGTTTGCAGCTGGTCACACCCCCTTCAGGGTGGGGGTCCCCACTGGGGTGCCTGGACAGTCTGGGTGAGGGGCTGAGGGCCGTTTTCAGGCTGGCGGGCGACTGAAGCTCCCAGCCTCTTTTTTTTTATTTTTTTTTTATTCTGGGATTTATTTATCTTCTATAGCTGTCACTGGAGCTGAGAGCCGGCTCCAGCTTGAGGCTGTGGCTGGCTGAAAGCAGGTATCTGGGTTTGTTTAGTTTCTATAATTGAAACTCTGTTGCCATCACTGGCGCTCTAAGCTCTGAGCCCGCTGGCGGCTAAAAGCAGGTTTCTGGGTTTGTTTAGTTTCTATAATTGCAACATTGTTGCATCTGGAGCTCAGAGCTGGGCCGCAGCAGGCGGGGAACCTTGGCTTCCTCCATCACTGGAGCAAGCAAGACTCCTGTTCGCTTCAGCTGCCTGGCTGCCAGCCGCCACCTTGGTTGGCAGTTAATTTGCATATCCTGCTGATTAGCCAATGGGAAGGGTAGCGAAGTTACGGTTAATTACCATGTTTCTCTATTATTAGATAGGATATATCCTCATATGTGCTTATATGTAAATGATTAGGAAAAAAGACAAGAAGAAAACAAATATAATTATCTTGAATTGGTATATCACTTGCAAATTTTATTATATCTTTAGTTAAGATATCTTAGTTTTAGATATCTTCATAACTTTTTGTATTCTCCAGATTTCCACAATGTTCTAATATTAAGTTGTAAAGTTATTGTTTAAGGCAAAGCAATAAGACAAAACACAGAATGAAAGATGATGGAAGGCAGAGTAGTGTAGGCAAGTGGTAAGGGATAGGAACCCAGCTCAAACTGGCTTAAGTTCTTTTTAAAAAAAGGAAATGTACTGGTCACTCCTGGGGATCCAGGAGCCCTGAATTCAGACAAGACTCAATCCATGTCAATACTGCTTAGAGACACACAGCTCAGGAGCCATGTTGCCTGGGTTAAAATTGTGTTTCCACACTTAACAGCTTTATAATTTTGAGTTACTTAACCCCTCAGTGACACAGTTTCCCCATCTGTGAAATAGGGATAACCATAACAATACTAATTATAATCATGACAATAATAATCATGAGTATAAGGTATGTGAATGCATGTAAAGCACTTAGATTAGGTCTTGGCATGTGGGTAGCACTCAGTCAATGTTATCTGTCACCATTACCACTGTTACCATCACTCATCTTTGTTGACTGCGTTTTGCAGATAAGATCCCAACAGTGGGAAAATAGCTACCAGCAGCTACACCTACATCTTGAAGTTTAGCATCCTCAAAGGAAAGAGGATTTCCTTTCATCTGTGTTTAATGATCAATCCCAGGAGATTCTAACTGGCCTGGCTCGGTTCCATGCCCAGACATGAGCCAGTCACAGTGACCTAGTAAGTGAAGGGCACATGGACTGTCCAGTCTGGGTCATAGATCCTTCCTATCGTGGGGCTGGAACACTGGGATTGAAAGCTCCACTGGGACCTCAGAGAATGAGAATTCTCCTGGAAAAGAAAAGAAACAGGCAATCAAAAAAATATTGCTGCCAAACAAGGCCTTTTCTCAAATTGAATCTTCTAAACCTCTTGAAATCACAGAAACCAGTGACTGAATCCTTAGGGCATGGCCTCAACTCAAATTCCATAGGCCTATAACTTGCAGCTGAGAAGTGGACTCTGTCTCAGGATATATTATGAAATGCAGGCTTCGGTGGAAAGTACAAGGATATGAAATGCTACCCACCCACCCTGTGCCCAGGAGGTAGATGGTCATGTGGGATGGATATGGGCACCTATTTATCAGATTTAAGATTTAAGTTGGCGTGAGGGAGATCATTTAGGAAGCCACTGTTGTCATCCAGACAAGAAATTTTGGTGTCCTGAACCAAAGGAAGCAGACAGATAGGAGAAGATGGGGGAGTAAGTATGACTGGGCTTACAAGTGGTCAGTGAGGAGAGAGAGGGGTCACGATGGTACCCATGGTTTCCTTTTTGGTCAAGTGGGTGAATGGACATCATTCAATGAGATGGAAATACATGAGGATGAACAGGTTGGGGACAGTGGGAGATCAGGAGAGATAAAACCACCAAGGCCATCCAACAGCATGAGATTTCTTGTGTCCTTTCCTCTGCAGACCCTGATGTCAGAATCACTCAAAGAATGTTAAATGAACCCTAGCAATTTCTATGTGTTGATGTGGAAGACTGAAGACAACTATTTTGTAAGCAAAACACGTTACCTCTGGCTTTAAGACCAATGTGCACTTCTTACAGTGCATTTGCATGCTGGTGAGTCAGTAACAAAGGCCTTGGGCCTCACAACGCATTTGCAACATTTCCAAACTCAGAAAAAAATCTGCACAGTGTTTTAGTGATCAACATGATCAGCAAAAACAACCAGTTTGTCATGGAGTAATCTGTGTAAATTATCATAGCGAGAATATTTTCTATCATCTGCATGGCTTAGTAGAAAGCATTTTCTTCTATTAGCACATAATCCCTTGGACCTCAGGGAATTGTTTTATAGTGATCTAATATAGCAGAAGCCTGGTTTACTTACAGGACTTAGTAGAAATGATATTGCTTTGCTCTCTCCTTGTCTTGGAGGCTAAAATAATGAGTAAAGGAAGCAAGTCTGGAGATTCTTGAGAAGACTTGGGAATTTGTATATAGTATTAAAATCATTCATATTCACAAAGTCTTTTAAGAGTCATGTGCTAAGTATAAAGATGGGCATTAAAAAAAGAAAGGCACAAAAATATCTTCTAAATCAGTGGGTCTTAACTCTTATAGGTCTCAGGCCCCTTTGAGAATGTTATAAAAATTACGAACCCACTCCCAAAAGAATCCACATGCATTCGCACAAGTCGTATATGACATAGGGAAGACTCATGGATTGAATGAAGTCCATCTGTGGTCTCCAGATTAAGGACACCTACTGTGAATTTTCATGGCCTCTCACCTTCATTGTTCCCATTTTAATTTTCAGGAATGAACACAATGAACAATGTGGTTCTACTTGTGTGTACATATCATAATATAAATTTTCTGATTGTGATAATTCTATAATTCCATTGCATGCATAAGCATGATATTTCTATCTTACCCCCACCTCACAATTCTAATCCTTGTGAGTTTAAAAGGTATTGCTATTTGGGTGGGGCAATCTCAAGTTTTCCTTTGAAATATCTGGGAAAACTGTGGTTGCCAAATGCAAACTATGGACTTTTCATATCAGAATTTCCTGGGGTTTTCATTAAAAAGGCAGATTCCTGGAACCTTACCCCATATCTACCAAATCACTTCAGGTAGGAGCCCATGGAATCCATACTTTTCACCAGCTGGCCAGGAAGCTGTGATTAGGAGCCACCACTTTAAACAACTCAGAAGAATAAACCATTTATTCACTATTCAAACAATACATATGCTACTTGTACTTTAAAGAGATGTAAGGCCTTCCATTTGCTCCCATTTGGGAGAGGGGTACCTGAGAGTAACTGAATATGCTTTAGAATAATTCATTGCATTTTTAGAAGCATATTCCTTAATTAAGTCTCTTTAGCATTTACAGTCAGTCTAATGCTTTGATAAATATCAATGAGTAAGAGGCCAAACTGAAGCTAAGCAGACTGCAGAAAACCATCAGCTGTGGGTTCTGTTTCCTTTCCTCTTTACCTTGCAACCTAGGTGAGCTATTCCAGTTCTGTTACTTAAATGCCATCTACATGCCTATGACTCACACGTTTTTAACTTCAGCCAGGGCCTCTCATGTGCATTCAGGGTCATATATCCAAATGTCTTCCTGTCATCTCTACTTGTAGTTTCACACAAGTCTCAATTTTAAGGAGGATGAAATTACCTAATTCTTACTTAAACCATTCCACCAAAACTTCTCTCCCAACCTGCATTCTCAACATCAGCAAATGGTACCACCATTAACCTATTCCCTCCAGCCAAAATCCTGGGTGGGTTCATTCTTGACCCCGCCAACTTTCATCCCATCCAACACTTCATTATGTATTCCAAATCTGCCCATCACTCTCTACCTCTACTGATAAAACCTTGATCCAAGCCACCACCATCTCTTGCCTTATCTAACAGGTGAAGGAACCATTTCTCCTTCAAGCCATCTGACCACAAGGGCCAGGGGGCTCTTTATTTTATTTTAAATATGTTCTTATTGATTTTTAGAGAGAGAGAGGAAGGGATAGGGAGAGAGAAACATCGAACGACTACCTTCTGCACGCCCCCTACTGGGATGGAGCCTGCAACCAGGGCACATGCCAAACTGATGCATGGGACCATACTCAACCAACTGAGCCACATGGGCCAGGACCAGGGGCCTCTTTAAAAATTATATCACATTATGCCCCTGTATCATATCCAAATCCCTTTGCAGTGTCCGAGTGAAATGGCCTTCCCTCCTCTTCCATCTTATCCAGGCTGTGTCCTTCCATCACCACCCTCCAGGTTTTTGATTGTACACCAACTCCTAACTCTTCACCTTGCAAGGCCATCACTCCTTCTCCTCCCCTCGTATGGAAGTCATGACCTGGCTAAATTCTCCTCCTCCGGGTCTGTACCAAATCTCATCTTCTCTAAAGGTCTGCCCTGATTGTCTAAGCTAAGATTTGCACTTTTTCTGTAAGGAGCAAGATAGTAAATATTTTAGGTTCTGTGAGCCATGAGGTCTCTGTCAAGACTACTCAACTCTGCTTTTGTAGCAAAAGCATCTGAAGACAATATGAAAGTAATACGTGTGACTGTGCTCGAATAAAACTTTATTTACAAAAACAGGCAACAGGCAAATTTGGCCCCTCAACTGGGGTTTACTGATCCTGACCTAAGCCAAGTATGACTTTTCTGTTATCCTTTCTCAGAATTCCTAAATATGTACCCACTTTCTATCTTTCCCACTAGTCTGTTAGCATCATGAGGACAGTGCCTGGTAGAGCTCTTGCCATAGAAGTGAGGCCTCAGTATCTCCTGAATAAAGAAAAAACAGGGAGATGAGAAAGGAAGGGAGAATTTCTCTTTGGAGCCCAAACACTTTCTGTAAATATGGCTGGCCCATAGTTTTAAACCTCTTCTCTTTGTCAGCATAGTTCCAGGGTGAATCACTTATTCACATATTACTTTGTTCATGCCTTCATTTCTTAAGCGATGCTGTGTTTGCTAACATCCAGTCCTCTGGGCTGAAGGTGCTGCCCAATTCTTTGCTTCCAGAGGCCTTCTTTCTGGTTTTTCTGCTGGGAGGCCATGGAAGAGTCAAGTTTGTGACATGAAATGGAGAGGGGGAAGCAATTGGCAGAGGCCAGTGGAGGAGCCTCAGCCAGCAGGGAGCCCTGCCTTCTCCTTCCCAACTCCTAACTGTGAAACAGCCCTTGGCATAATCTCCCACCATTTCTCCACTCTGACAGATGAGTAAGTGGGCACCCTGAAAGCTTAGCACCAACATTCCTTGGGAAGGAGACACTTCTCTGTGGGTTGCATGTCCCACTCCCTCCTCCCGGCCCCCCAGTCATCTCCCGTGTCTCTACCCTCCTCCAGGCTGCCTGGAACACCAAGGAGGAAGCTGAGAGCTGAGCTGGGCAGTCATTAAAGATCATCAACTAAAGAGCTCTTCACCAGGCAGTATTATGTTTAACAGACAGCCAGAGTGTTCTTGCTGGCTCCT
Source organism: Myotis lucifugus (assembly GCF_000147115.1). Taxonomy (NCBI): domain Eukaryota; kingdom Metazoa; phylum Chordata; class Mammalia; order Chiroptera; family Vespertilionidae; genus Myotis; species Myotis lucifugus. The sequence goes on from NW_005871104.1 coordinate 621,826, forward strand.
GTTAAGTTTCATCAAAACTGTGCCTAATTAAAATCTTCAATTTAATTATGCTCTTCTGCATTACAAATTTTGATCAAATTGGCTTAATTTGGTGCAAGGAGAGATGTTCCTTTCACATGCGAAGTGAACCTGTCCTGAGGCTAAATTCTGTGTCCGGAAGCCATGGGAGCCGCTTGTGTAATCTGAATTGCTCCAGCCCTCCTGAATCCCTGGATTTGGTGAATCGCCCATCCCGTGGCAGCTGTTGCTCTGCCCACATCTGCAAGAGCTGTCCTGAAGCCTCACTGAAGCTGACAGCTGCCTTCCCTACCCAGCCTCCCTTTCCTCTTCTGCTTTTGAAATGCCCCATCTCGGGGGGCGGGGAGGGATTGCACCCAATCTGCCAGTGAAATATGCTGTGGGAATGAAGTTCTAGCAATCTGTTTCCACCCTGGAGAGAAATCTCAGCCTGTTAGTGCCCTGCTCCCAGAGGCCTTCTTTCTGGTTTTTCTGCTGGGAGGCCAGCGGAAGAGTCAACTTCGTGACATGAAACAGAGTGGTGGAAATTCTTGGCAGAGAACTGTCAAGTGTCCTTGGTTCACAGAGCCCCAGATCATTCAACCCAATACTTTCTCCTTCACCTTCCACTTGGAGTCAACAGCACTGCCAGAGCCCAACACTTCTTTCTCCCTTCTGGGGTCCTTCACTCCGTTCCATGAGGTCCAGAGATGTGATGTCACCCAGGCAACCTCCTCCACCATGTACTCTCTGGGCAACCAGACCCTTCCTGATGGTCTCATCCTCATCAAAACTTCTCCATCTGGGGTCGCACTCACTCTCTAGGACTTCTCCTGTTAATTGGCTAGCCAATGTGATGATCAGATTCATGCCCCCCCCCCACCCTCCAAATAATAAAAAAACAACACTCCTTACTGAATGCCTGGCTTCACAAGCTGAAGTGTGAGCTCCCTTCCCTGTGCATGTGCCAGGGATAACTCGCCCTATGTGAAGCCACAGACGAAATGCCGCCTGTGATCCTAAAATCAGTTTTACTTAAAGGTAATTTAAAATCTTATTTGCATATTGTGAAGTAAAATGGAAAATTCACATGATGTTTTAAAATAGAACAGGAGCCCTCTGGTGTGGCTCAGTGGTTGAGCATTGACCTATGAATCAGGAGGTCGCAACTCGATTCCTAGTCAGGGCACATGCCTGGGTTGCGGGCTCGACCCCCCAGTAGGGTGTGCAGGAGGCAGCCAATCAATGATTCTCTCTCATCATTGATGTTTCTATCTCTTTTCCCCTCTCCCTTCCTCTCTGAACTCAATAAAAATATGTTTTTAAAAAAACAGAATAGGAGATTTCAAAGATAAGCTACTGGGAGCTGCAGCCCCAGGCCCCTGGGGTCTCAGTCAATTTTAGCCACTTTGGGCAGAAACGTCTAAGCAGCACTGGTGATGTGTTACCCTGGTCAAATGTGACCCCTTCCCTGCCACTTCTGATGTCAGAAGACTTTATTTAAAGTGGCCATCCCCTCTGGAAAGGATGCCTAAACCTAGGTGTGCCCTGAACTCTCTGCTCAACTCCATCTCCAAATTGCCAACTGTTGGATTGGACATTTTCATTTGTGTGGCCTACCATGGTCTTGAGATGAACTTATTTACAACTCCAAACCTACCATTCCCCACCAGCACCAGCAAGCCCGCTCTCCCTTGTCATGCCTGCCCCCGCCCCCTCCTCGCCCCCCCCCCCCCCACTTGCCGCGCCTTGTCCTGAGAGTGCTCTAGGCACTGGGCTGGGAAATATGAGGGACATACTTACATCATGCATCGAATAGATGGATGATGATAGATAGATAGATAGATAGATAGATAGATAGATAGATAGATAGATAGATATGCTGCTTTTAGTGTTGTGTCAAAACTATCACATAACAAATCCTTACTTGTTCTTTAATAGATAAATTGACTAAATCTTAGTTGTTGGATTTTTGTTTTTGAATAAATATGCTTTGAGTCACTGATACTATTTGAGCATGCTCTCCATAACAGTTTAAGACTAGATGTTTCAACCCAACTTCATAATCCTCTAGCCCCTAAGTAAGGCCATCACCAAGTCCTGCCAGCACATAGTATGGGCTCAGAAAATGTTAGATGTTAATAACATTTATACTAAATAAAAGTATACCTTACCATGGTCAAAGCTGTCACTGGATATATACAATTAACTGTCAAGTGAGTGAAAATAGGAGGCTGAGGGGTGAGGGAGACAGGGATCCTCCGTCTCCCCAACAGTGTGGGGAGACAAACAGTCCAAGGAGATTTAGGGAGGAGACTTTGGGGCCTACTTGTGGAAAAGACAAACCAGCTTCCCCAGAGCTTGTGGTTTCTGCTTTTTGGCAAGAGGACACCTGACTTGGGAGTAGGATCCAATGGGAGAGAGTCAAGTGCTCGGACAATGGCTGTTGTGGCATGACGCCAGCAACCACAAGTAAAATGTACAAAAGGCACTGGAGAGAAGGTACTCAAGTATTTATGGAGGGAATTAATTATAATAATATCATAATGGCTAAAACATTTAGTGAGAGCCTGCTCTGCGCTGAGCAGCATGCTAAGTGCTAGGCAGGCATAGCCTGTTTAATCCCTGCCATGGTCCTGAAAGGGATCTTTTATTACCCCAGTTTCATAAACGGGGAACTGAGCCTCAGAAAGGTGACATAGCCTGTACAAGCGTGCACCGCGAGGAAGTGGTAGAGGTAGGATCTGAATCCACAGCCTGAGTGTTTCATCCTTGCACGTTTCTTCTCCTGCTTCAGTGCCCACATTATTATTTACATTTTCTCTCTTTTCCCTCTGAGAATGTTCCAACTCCACACTCAGTAAACACTTTGAAGATAGAGGCAGCGTCTTAGAGTTCAAATTCTCCTCAATGCCTCACCCAGTGCCTTCCATGTAGTAAGTAATAAATCTGATTGATTTACTGATAGACGTATTTGTTGAGAAAATCAGGCACTGTAGCAGCCAGGGGAGAACTTACTGGGAAGGACCATTCAGTGCTGATCTAGAGAAGCCAGTGTACTATCAGCAGGCTATATGCAAATCTCTCTTGGCCCACACCACAGGGCTGGTTCTGTTGCCTGGGACCCCCTTCTCCCACTTTCTCCCCTTTTCCTGGTTTAGTTCCTTTTCTCTGATAGGCCTCAGCATCGATGCATCTTCCTCCAGGAAGGCTTCCTGATTGGCCAAATGTGGGCTAGAGATTCCCATAGAATCCTATACTTTTCCCATCACAGCACTTGCCCTACTGTATTACAATTGTCTGTTTACTCTTTAGCCTTCCCCAAGTAGACCATAAGCTTGTTGAGAATGAGGTTGCCCTCAGCACCCAGCACATGGTATACATTTTAAAATATCTCTCTATATATATTTGTTAAGTATATGTTAAATAAAATATACACTGGTTTAATATATACTCACTGAAAAAGATGCAATGAAAGCCCTCCTACCTCACTTCCAAGCAACATTAATATGCCTAGCATCTTCCAGAACCAGTAGAGGAGCAGTGGATACAGAATCCCCCACCTCACCACGTTGCCCCAGTCAGGACTGAGATTCTCTCCAATATACTACGGAGACAGTGGCGGAGAGAAGCTGGAAGAAGTAAACAAGATTACGGACCTCAATCTGGCCCCAATTACCCAGGCTTTGTGACCCTGGGCAAGTCCCACATCCTCGCAAAGTTTATGTGAGGAAGCAATGAACCACTCTACCTCCCTCATGGGATTGTTGTAAAGATTCATTAAGATGTAAAACAGTTAGCACAGTGCCTGACAGAGTATCTGCCCAGTAAGTGTCAGATGCTGTTATTATTTTATTAGCATCATCTGGTGTGGGAGTGTGAGATTTTCCATTTCCACTCATACAGAGCAACTCTGCCTGAACACCTTAATGTCACTGGGATGTTATTATTCACTTAATAGATACAAGGAATCTTCCAAGTAACATATGCAATTAATTGAATATACAGAGATGCTGAGGTCTTGGAAGCAAAGTCAGACTGGCCAGCCCCAGCCTGGTCTAAGGGACCCATGAGTATGGCGGGAAGCCTCCCAGCAGTGGGACCACAGGACCCATCAAAAGCCTCAGGTCTCTGGCTCAGCACACGTCTCACTCCTCACTCCTTTCCAATTCAGTCCACGTGGCCAAATATTAAAACAAGTTAATAAGAACCATAACATTTAGATACCAACGAAATGTTCTCAAATTTTACTCAGCCATAAAGCTGTTTATGACAGGAGGGTAGTAAGTTCTCTTCTTAATTTTTTAAAGCTGTGAGTAGCAACATGAACAAACAATGCTGGCTCTACATTCAAGAGCAAAGTTTAGAATTACGATCAAATAAATTTAACCACAAACTGAATCTGACATATTTAATGATAAACCTTATTATATATTGTTCTGCAAGGTAGTTAGACAAAATGAGAAGTTCACATAATGGCTGTAATTATTTATTTACATTACTTTTGTATTGTTAAAGTGAACTTTTTGTTAGTCCTGCATTTATAAAAGACCTTCTAGTGGACTGTTTTCTCTGGCGCTACTTACGGTTTAAGTGGAATTTCAATGCACAAAGGCATAATTAGACATAAGCACACTCACACACGGAAGACAGAGATCTGGGATAGAAGTCTCCATGAGCTGAGCTCCTACATCAATTGCCACTCCTTCTCTGGTTCAGGGCTTTAATTCCCTGGACCACCCATTTCCCAGGCTGTGACCAAGCCTTCCCTACACTTCTCATTCTCTCTTGAGATAAGAGATTCTGGATAAAAAGATATATCTTGTCCTGTATCCATAAAGGATCATTAACCTCATTTGGTGATGTTGGCTGATACAACAAATAGATCCCAATTATGTAATGGTTCAAACATCACTGCCATTAGAACTTGGCCACAGATCCACATATTCAACTTCAAGGGAGGCTCATTTGATTTGGTCAAGGAAAGTGGTATTCGAACTAAGATTCACAGAATTTAATAAAAATTATGTAGGGAAGACCATATCAGGCAGAGGAAACAGTATGGATAAAGGTTCTTTGGTCATAAGGAGCATGAAATGTTTGACTAAAAGAGAAAGCAGCATGGCTCAAAGACAGTAACATGAAGAAAGTATGCATGATAAGCTTGGAGAGATGAACAGGGGCCAGCCCTTTTAGGGCCTTGTAGGCCATGTTAATAACTTTTGGCCTTTATCCCATGTACACTGGGAAGCAATAGCGAGAGAGCATGTAAGTGAGGGAGTGTTGGGCGGTGGGTGAGTGACATAATCCTTGTAGTTGCACAGTGAAGAACAGATTATAGCATAAACTTCAGGAGACCAGTTAAGATACTACTGTGGCCAACTAAAAAGATATGATAAGAAGTAGAGAATGGGGATTGAGTCAAGAAATCCTTAGAGCACAAAATGGGTAGAATTTGGTGTTCGGTGTTGGATTTGAGATGCCAAGGTCCTAGAGTTAAGTTGATAAGAACTTGCCGGGTGATGGTGTCATCCAGTGAGAGAGAAAGCAGCTTGTGAGGACTAGCAAATTCAGATTGGGATAGGTTGTTTGGGGTGTCAGTGGAGCTGTCTAACATGAGATTAGATAAGAGAGTCTGAAATTTAGAAAGGAGGATGGACTTAATGTAGAGACTTGTGAGTACTTAACATTTAGATTTAGAGTGAGGTGATGTCAATGCTTAAAGTATATGGTCATTTAGGGTATACAGGGAAGCAAAGGTCAAAGAGAGAAAAAATAGCCAGGAGAATCCAAGGAGGTGGTGAAATTCAGGAATTGTCAAATACTCAAAGGGTCACCTGAAGATAGGAACTGAAAAATGTCCATGGACTGTGGTAGTTAAGAATATCTTTGGGGACCTCTGTGCCAACAGTTCCAGCAGAGCAATGGGGTTAAAATCAGAAACTAGCAATGTGAGGATATAGGAAGAACAGACAGTGGGTGTAAATCACTCCTAGGGGCAGTTTAGATGACAGAGGGCAGAGAGAGATTTGACAGTGGCCATGGGATCTTGACTGGAGGCACATCCTTCCATTGCTCATTCATCATATCTGTCTTGATATATTTTATGTTCCAGGCACTAAATACAGTCATTCACTGCATAACAACATTTTGGTCAGCAATGGGTTACATATACCACCGTGGTCCCATAAGATTATAGGAGAGCTAAAAAGTCCTATCACCTAGTGATGTCATCATAGCTATCATGATGTCTTAGTGCAACACATTACTCACGTGTGTGGTGATACTGATGTAAACAAACCTACTGCGCAATCATATAAAACTATAGCACATACAATTACAGTAGTAGGCCATACCACCTAGGTTCATGTAAGTACGCTCTATAATGTTCACACAATGATGAAATCACCTAACAATACATTTCTCAGAACATATCCCTACATGACTCTAGACACAGAAGAAACTAAAGCAGGCAGTACCCTGCCTCAAGAAGCATGTGCTCTGAGTGATCTTTCAAACTCTAGTCTATGGAACCCTGGGTAGTTGCAATACTATTAGGAGAGGAAGACCAGAGGAAAGGCTGAGCATGGGGGCTCTGGACTCCTATCCCTCCCCAAATCACCCCATATTTTTTTCATGGGCTTCTATATTTAAAATATTCTTTAAAATATACATTCTGTTGCTAAGAGAAAAAATTTGTAAAGGAGTGCTCTAGAACAGCGATTTTCAAACTTTTTCATCTCATGGCACACATGAAACTAATTACTAAAATTCTTGCTGCACACTGGTTGAAAAATCACTGCTCTAGAGGATTCATCACTCCAGACCAGGGTCGACAAACTTTTTTCTGTAAAGAGCCAGATAGCAAAGATTTGGGATGTTGTGGACCATCTGGTCTGCTATAGCCACTCTTCTTGGTATAGAGTAAAAAACAGCTGTAGACAATGGCAATGAGTATGGTTCTGTGCCAAGAAAACTTTATTTACAAAAACAGGAGACAGTCTAATTTTTGACCCCTGCTCTAGAAGTTGATGAGACGCAGCAGGACTTTTAAGCCTAATATTCCTGAAAGTATTTATGTAAGACATAGGATATCATAAAAGAGTAACAAGGTGCTGGCTCCTCTCCATTTTGTTAGTTCTCAGCTTTCTCTCACCCTTAGCTTCCTGACTTTTATGTCCTACGAACTGGAGGGGTCGTTATCTCTGATCCCCCACTGGAGACCAGAAAAATTAGTCTTTTCCTCAACCTCACTCCCTTATATTTATCTTCTTAATCTACTGTCCATTTTATTTTTCCTCTCCATTAAAAAAAAAAGTTTTAAGAAAATCATCCCTCAAACCATGCGAAAACAATCCTTAAAAATGTTGGCAGAAGACACACTGCCCTCATCAAAACACAGTACTCATGAAATGGGTTTTTATTAATGGCACTTTGGAGAAATATTGGCCTTGATGATTCTGATACACTAAGCCCCATGGCACACCAGAAGTCAGAAAACAGAAAAACAAGGCAGCATGAGCCAGACTCTGCCCAGGAGGGAAGCTGCTAGCTCCCTGGAAAAGGAACTGGAAGCTGAGTTGGATGCTCTCTGGAGCTGGGTAATAAAATGACAAAAGGCCAAGGGAAGGAGGCCTTCCTTATGCAGAGAGGAAACACCCTGTTGCCTTGTTTTAGAAAGTAGAGGAAGGGAGGGGGCAGGGCAGAGGATGAAGGAGTCCAGAAACTGGCCATTTGGAATCAAGCAGACTGGCTGGACACCACTTTGCTTGGCTTGTGATGGCTACACAGGCTAGGGTACAGGGCCCTTGTCCCCAATGTCATCCTGGCTGACCTAGTGCTAGTGACTCATATTTCTCTACTGAAATTCTCTAGGAATTCCTTGACAAAATACTTTGATAAAATTAATGCAAACAATCTGTTTAAAAACAAAAGCTGAGCCCTGGACGGTTTAGATCAGTGGTTAGAGCATTGACCCGTGGTCTGAAGGGTTGTGGATTCAATTCTGGTCAAGAGTACATATCTCAGTTGCAGGCTCTATCCCTGGCTCTGGTCGGGTGTGTGCGCGGGAGGCAACCAATCAATGTCTCTCTCACATCAATGTGTCTGTCTCTGTCTCTCCACCTTCCTTCCACTCTCTCTAAAAATCAATGGAAAAAATATCCTCAGGTGAGGATTAACAACAACAATAACAACAAAAGCTGAGTCTTGAGAGTGCCAGAACCTATGCCACACACCTTCATGGGAACTGGATTTGGGGCCAGTTAACTGGAGACCTGGTAGGAAGGAAAGGAGTTTTGATAGAGGGAGATGATTGCAAAGCAAAGGACAAAGGCTGGAGTGGTGTATAGCTAGACTGGCCAGGGGGAGGTAAAAAGAGTATATGGGACAAAAAAGAAGGGCAGGGGAAAAGGAGAGGATCAGGCCCCAATACATTTTTATCCTGGGCCACAGGCAATAGGAAAAGGCATGCAAGGTTGCAGTTAATTCTTAATAGCTTCCATTATTACCTGCCCAGTGACTCCCCTACTTTTAATATAATAAGAATGATCTCTGGCATTATTAACATGGCAGAGTCCCATCATAGCAGACTCTGATTCAGGATGCAGCTGGTAATTCTGAAAACCACTACCTTTTGTTCATTGAGCAAAGATGCTTAGGTCTAGGGATGCTGAATCTGAGTATGCCATCATTATATTGAAGGGGGGAATACTGCCTCTCTATAAAAGTGTTGTGACTTCTAACATGTAGTGTTTTACAAAGTCATTTCTTCATTTGATCCTTATGACCCAATGAGGTAAGCCAGGAATGAATTATGGGTCCAATTCTACAGATGAGGCACTGAGCCTCCCAGTGACATTTGCCCAAGGCCATATGGCTAATAAATGGCAGGGCAAGGACTGGAAACTGGACCTTCTTATCCCTTATCCATTATCTTTTCTCTCCACCCCGCTGCTTCTCACCACTCCACCCAGAATCTTCATGGAGGCCACAGAGTTAGCCATTAGCTGACTTGAGCTGCAATTGGCCCTGTGACTTTTAAATGTAATAATACCAAATTTTAATGAAGCAATAGCAGGTTTGAATCACCTAGGTTTCTTGGCCAAAATACAGATTCCCTGGCGCCAGTCTAAATGTGCTCAACCTGAACCTCTGAGGTGGGGCCTGGGAATCTGCAATTTCATACAAGCTCCTGCGAGTCCGGGGGTGGGGGGAGGTGATGCTGAAGTGTCTGTGAACCAATGCAACACACGAAGCAAAGCAAGTTCAAAATCAACTCTCAGCTAATCTTGGACTCATTACCCAGGGAATGGATTACTCAGCATTTAGATTCTGACCCCACTGCAACTCCAAACCCCAATTCTACATTTTCTCATTGTTTTGTTCATTAGCAGCATTTCTTCAGGGAAGAGAGCGGCAATAAAATTTGAGTTAATCTTTTAATTTGGGAGTGCCTCTGATGATTTTTGTACAAGACTGAAATTCTTCTCTCCCCAAAATCACGGGCAGTCTGTCAAAACCTTGGAGGGTTCAGAAGGCTAATAAAAATATTCTGACTTCACAAACTGCAGTGGATGCTTCAAACACACACCTGGTGTGCTTGCTGATTCTGTGAGAGTTCTGCGTAGAAAAGATCAACCCGTTCTCAAAATAGAATCTAGAGATACAAAGGAATCAGCAATAGCCTCACGTATTTGTACACAATGCACAGTGCAGTGTAGCTTCTGGTATTTTTATTAACAATCAGAGGAGGCTTGTCACAGTCAGCCATCTGCTTGAGTCACTGCCGGCTGCAAAGGCCCTGGCTTTAGAGAAGGAACACTGGAACCAAAGCCCCAGCTCATGGAAGCGTCACAGGCAGAGAGCCGGCAGTGTCCTGTGAGTGACATCCTTCAGTGTCCTGCAGGATCCAGTCAGTCTACGTCAGAACCACTTGCCTACACACTTGGATCCTTAAAGAGGACATACAGCTATGACATCAGGTGGAAGCTATTATATTTGTTCTTGGGAAGATGTTCAAAATTTCAAAGTGGTCTCTGCAGGCCCATTAAAATTACAGACTCTCCCCCTGCCCGCCAGCTGCTTTTTCTACATTCTAATATAGGTTTCTGAAAGAAGAAATGTAAGGGAGCTAGCATGGGATTTTTTCTCCAGAGAGTCAAAGACATCCTGACTCTGATTACTGACCTTACATCCAAGGAATCATCTTTATTTTTTCCATTTATTGATTGATTGATTGATTGATTTATAGCAGTGGTTCTCAACCTGTGGGTCGCGACCCCTTTGGCGGTCGAACAACCCTTTCACAGGGGTCGCCTAAGACCATCCTGCATATCAGATATTTACATTATGATTCATAACAGTAGCAACATTATAGTTATGAAGTAGCAATGAAAATAATTTTATGGTTGGGTCACAACATGAGGAACTGTATTTAAAGGGCCAGAAGGTTGAGAACCACTGATTTAGAGAGAGGTAGGGAGAAGGAGAGAGAAACATTAATTAGAGAGAACCATCAATAGACTGCTCCCTGCATGACTCCCACTGGGGACTAAACCCACAACCCAGGCATGTGCCCTGACCAAGAATCAAAATGACAACCCTTCAGTGTATGGGATGATGCCCAACCAACTGAGCCACAGCAGCCAGGGCTACTTTTAAAAAATCAATGTACAAAACTCTTTCATGTGGGTAAAAAATGTTCTGCATCTGGGAATACTCTTTGACTACCAAGTTAATAAAATGTTTTAAACTCTTTACTCCACATCTAATCCTGACACTGAAGGTTTAGGGAGCAGAAAGTGAAGACTTGCCAAGCCAGGACCTCCCCTCATACACTTGGCATCAATGAAAGTCTATAGCCTAAAATAAAACTGTAAAAAAACAGACTTTTGTTGTTGTTATTTTGTTTTTGTAATTCAATCACTACCTAGGAGAAAAGTGTTTGGAGTTGAGGATCACCAAAGAAAACAGATTAGGAAAAAATTATTTTGAGATCTGAAAGCAATGATGAGTAAGCCCAGAAAAAAACATAATAAGGGGTGGGGTTTTGATAGGCAAAGAAAAGAACAAATGTCTGGTGGTTGACAAGAATGTAGTCAAGCTTTTGCAAATACGAAGTCTGCCATGGAGAACAGAGATGGTCTCAGAGGGTCTGTACTTAACCCATCTCATAAATGTTACTTGGCATTTACGCTGGGTAAATCAAGGACAAAATAGGTGGGGGAATGTTACAGCTATTTCTCTAGAAAACTCCCAGACTTGTGGGAGGAGGTCAAGGAACAATCAAAGGGTAGGCCCACTCTAGGGAAATGGTCAGTCCTGCATTTGAAAACACATTGAGGGAATCTGTTCTCAAGCCGAACCTGAAGCCAGCCACCGAAATCAAACTTGATGTCTGGGCTTACACCAGCAACTGTAGCTGCTGTTTCCTGTTCTTCTACAGCCTTCATAGCTAGAGGCAACCAGATGTGCTACCCATTTGCTGGGCCATATACCTGAAACCTTTGTAAAACCTGTCAATTATTTTACCAACAAAATGAGTTTATTCAGAGATAGCAGAGGGACTGTAATTCTGGACACGCAAACCATGGTGAAGCATAGGCAAGTCAGGAGAACAAAGGAGAGAGCATACTTTTATAGAGGAAAAGAGGAAGTTAGAAGGAGCTGTTTTGAAGAGAGATTTATTGGAGGAGAGCAGAATCCAGGTTGTGTTGGCTTTTCATTGGCTGAGTGTACTGATTTCTCATTGGCTGGGATGTTGCTGGGCAAGGAGAAAAATCTCCTTTCCTCCTGCTGGTGTAGTAAAGTAAGCTTCTTCCTGCTGAAATCCGTAAAGCGGCTCCTGATGGTGCCTGCATGAGAGCTCCCCCTTTAAGGCTTCTTCACTCTATTTGAATGAGGCTTTCCATTATTTATTTTCATAAACTAGGGAAGTTTTATATTTGTCTGTTTTCCTTTAAAAAAATTCCTAAGTCTATTCCAAGTGGACAACCAGATTTAATTATTTATTATTTTTTCTTTGACAATTAGATTCATTTTAATTAAGTTATTTATCACCAAAGCGATTTAGTTGACAGAATGTTAATTTTCTGGGGTTTTTTTTCTTTTTTAATTTAACTTTTTTAATCATTGACACTATTGCAGATGTCCTCCATTACATCCTCCCTTATAACTATGATTTCCTTGTGGTAATTACCAAGAAGTGAAAGATTAGAAGTACAAAATATCAATTGTGCAATTTTAACTATTTTCAAAGGAAGATAAAATAAATGTCAGGTCCAACAAGGTCATGTGTCCTTTCAGCAAATAATTGTCTCCACAGCCTCTTTTGATGTATTGAAACTGAAATAAATTGTTAATGCCTTTCATTTACAGAGGGGAATTCATGGCTCTGCAACATTATAGAGTTTAGAATCTAAATCAAGCCCCCCAGACATTAGTCACTCTTTCTGGGTAATCATCTAAAAATAGGGATGGCCTTTCCAGCTACCCTTTGTAGAACATTAAAAATGGGATGATGGAGGTGCCTTCTAATGTACATTTCATAGACTCTCTGACACTATTTCTTTTTTCTCCCAAACTCTCCTGTTTTGGAGGAAGAACCTTGTATTAAAGGTTATAAAAATTGGGCTATGTTTCCTGAATTGTAGCTTAATTAAAACTCTTTAATTCTGTGTAGACAGAAGCCCACTCAGACTAAAATAGAGGGAGTTTATTATAAGGATGTAGGAATAAAACCCTAGGAAAGTGCAAGGGGATGGCACATAGATTCCGTGGAACCAGCAAGTGGGAAGCCATTAAAAACCAAAGTTACTGTCTCCAGTATGCCACATTTTCTCATGTCTGTACCCATGTGTAATGAATTAATCCTCTTCCTTTGATTAGATTTTTTCACAGGCCATAGTCAAAGATGGCTGCTCTATAGTCCTCAAGTTCAAGTGACCAGAGAGACTGCCTAATGCCTCTTGCTATCAATTCTAAATTTTCTGGAGGGGAAATAGGATGGGCTGAGGTAGGGATTGGTGTTCACCACTGTGTAGTACAAATACAGCTGCTGGGACCCACCACTATAATATGCAGCAGTGGGGGCCATGCACTAGATACTAGCAGACAACCCCAAATGCACTGACTACAACCTATCACTAACTTCATTCCTTCATCAGGAAATGTTAAGACCTGCCTGTGACCTATACATTCTGAGAAATCCTGATTTCTAATCAGGAAACTGAAGCTGAGAAAGGAACGAACGTAGACAAGTAAATACAAGAGTCAGGAAGTATGATAAGTGCTATGATAGAAATAATCATAAAGCAGGGTCTCTCAACCTCAGAACACTTGACTTTTGGGATGGCTAGTCCTTGGTTGTGGGGAAAGGAGGGTTGTCCTATGCATTGCAGGATGCTAGAGTGTCCGGAAAAGCTAGAACAAGAGGTTGAAGTTTTGAGAGGCAAGTTAGAGTCAGATAGGTGAATTAGGGCTTCAGGGCGGGGCAGAGGGAACCCATGTTTTCTGATTCATGGTTCCATGTGTTTTTCACTACACCAATATTTTCAGAAGTGTGTTACTGAGGACACTAATCCTTCAAAGCCCTGCTAGATCTTTTTGTGAATACAAGCAGACTTAGGTGATATTGAGAGTTGCAATACAGACCAATTTAATAAAATGAGTATTTCAATAAAGTCATAATATTTTTTGCTGGTGGAAGGTCTTGCCCTCAATTTGTAAAGAACACAAAATCTGTGAAGGACAATAATAACGAGGTATGCCTGTAGAGAGTTCCGTGGTCAGTGATTCAGATCCTCCTTTGGGAAGTTCTAATACACTTTATTTTACAAAATAAATTCCAGTACACTGAAGGCTCTGAGAAGTCCTAGGGAAAAATCACTATCTTTGTAATTCACTTTCAGAAAGATGAAATCATTGGAAAGAGATTCTCTTGATCTGAATCCTGTTTCTACCAATTACCCATTGTATGTCATTGAAAGAGGTATTTAATCTGCCAAAACTTGGCTTACTTATCTGTAAAAATGAGATGATCATAACAGGAGCTACATCATAAGGTATCTGAGAAGATTAAATGAGATAGTACATCTAAGGCACCCTATACAGTTCTTGTCTTACAAGAGGTGCTCAGCAAGTGTTATATGTTTTAAACATCCAATTTCCCCCAAAAGATTTTGTTCACAGAAATCAGTTTTCATTCTGAGAAACATATTTTAGAAAGTTGTACAAAGCACTCTGAGCTACTCACCCACCAAAATCCAACTTTTTATCTTTAACACACAGAACCTACCTGACTCCCTGGAAGGGTGTGAGGATGAGACAGGAATATGAATGGAAAAAGGCTTGGAAAGAGAAGATGGGATGGCACTTGTGGCAGGTGCTGTGAGAAACCTACCCCACGGCCAGTCTCAGCTTCCTCTTTGCTCATAGAATACTGATTTTGCTCAAGAAAATACTTTTTTTCCAGCCTCAAGAAGTTGTTTTAAGCCAATTTTGGCACTTGTTCACTTTTACTAATCAGCCTTTTTTCAAGCTTCCTCTGTATCAAGGGGCAGCTATGGGACCCACTTTTGTCCAATAATAGATATGCAAAGGGATTCTGTGAGAAGCAGGTTTCAAATGTTTAAAACAAGAATTTCCAACACTGGTTTCTACCCACAGCCAAAATTCCACATGAATTTTTATAGTTTCTTAACTCGGTTTCCTCGACATCTTTCTCCCTGATGTAAGTTGATCTAACTATTTCTCTATGTCACCATCCGGACAAGATGCACATTTGACATCTCCCTGTTAAACCTCCCACCTTAACTCTGCCATAGGCTTCTCTTTACTCTTGGAAAAGAACAGGAAGCCCTCTTGAAATTATCCTATGAAAGTCAATTTTCTTCCCCTACTACCTTTACATTCACAGATATATTTAGCTGTAAAGCAGCTCCAAAATCTATGATTACCCATGCCTTCTAGCCTCCTTTCTAAATTTCTGAATGATTATTGGAGGCTAGAAGTTCCCTACCACTCTGGTTGAGTTTCTCTCTGACTCTGCCAAGCCCGCAAGTCAAGTAGCAGTAAATTCTGTGAAAACAAACACTAAGTGTTCCCGGTAGAACACTAGATTTAAACAACACTGCATTCCTTCTGCAAGGAAACACATCTGCTTTATAGCTTCAGACTTTCCTATATATGTTTTTCTTAAAGAAAGGCCTGCCTTGAGCCAGTACTCAATCCCATGACAATGGTTTATAGGAATGGAGGCTACAGAACAGTGGTTGAGAGTGTGGCCCTGACTTCTTGGGTCCAAGTCCTGGCTCAACCATGTCTTACTGGGTCTTTGGACAAGTTTATTTCTGTAAGACGCCCACGCTTCATCTATAAAACAGAGATAAAATAGTACTGGCCTCATAGGACTGTCATGAGCATTAAATGATACGATGCCTGGTATATAGCAAGCACCCAGTAAGTGGTGGGATTACCCCCACATAAGAAAAAGTGATTAGATCAATTTATTGACATAAAAAGATGCATGATGTGGGGAGAGAAAGAGAGCTAGAAAATGCACACTCTACCCTGAGTGATGTCATGGCTCTGACTAGGAGCTAGGACACAGAGTTAGAGAGCAGATGCCAAGGCTGATGAGAAATGAGGATTAAAGAGGCTTCTGGAAGCTTTGAAATGCAATCTCACCTCAATCCCCAGGGAAAACAACAAGGCTGGGGGATGTAGTTTATCTATTCTATCTAGAAACCCTCACCTGGTTGATCTTACCACCCAAAGGGATGGGCTGCATGGGTGATTGAACAGTCCAGATTGAGGCTGATATGTATGTATTACTCTCCCCAGAAAATATCCTTGACTGCCAGGTTTAGTAGTGAATTTTGGAAGTTATAATAAAGAAACAGCACAAGGAGACAGAAAGAACAGTGGATTCATGATTGGTGGCTTAAGTCTGAGTCCTGCCTCAGGCACTAACTAGCAGGCTTGAAGGTCCTGGAAAACTCAACTACCCTGCTCCATTAGTTTTCTCCATTGTATAATCAGGAGGTGAGATAGGTGATCCTAAAAGACACCTCTTCAGTTTCAATATTCTATGATGGTGAAAACAAAGTTGTGCCTATATCCCCAAGTTCCCCCAGCAAAAGGAGGAGAGTGGGTCACCTACATCAAGAAGTAACCAGGGAAAAGCTTGCAGTCTTCAAATTAGCACCTCTCCACTTGTGTTCACCATATTTAGAAAGACTAAATTCCTAACCTAAACTAGAAGGGCTAAAATGAAAAAGAAGCAATACCAACTGTTAGGGAGGATGTGGAGAGACTGGAATGCCCATACACTGCTGCTGAGAGTGCAATTAGTAAAACCAGTCTGGAAAAACAGTTTGGCAGTTTCTGTTAAAGCTCAACCTCACACATACTCTCCCATCCAGCAATTCCACTCCTCAGATTATCCCTAACACCAATGCTCACCTATGTGCAGCAAAAGACATGTACAAGAGTTTATAGCAGCACCATATGCAATAGCTAAAAACTAGAAACAGCCTGCCTAGAGAAGAGTGCAGACACAAATCCTGATAGTTTCATACAATGAAACACCTTATAGCCATAGAATGAAATGAATTCTAGTTCATGTGTCACCACGGATGAAACTCATGAAATAAGTCCAACAAAAATGTGCAGGTTGATTGATTCCATTTATATAAAGTTTAAAAACAGTTGACAATCTGTTGGAAGTCAGGAGAGTGGCTACCCTTGAAGAGTGATTAGTGCGATTAGAAGTGGATATGTGTATTTTGGATTGATATGTGTAAACTGTTTGCCTATCACTTACAAAAATTGTCTTGCTTCCTACTTTGTCATCAGTCATAAGCAAAGTATGACTTGTTTTGGAGTAATTATGTAAATCATACAAACACAGGCTGCCTGAATTGGAGTATCCTAGAAATTTTCTAATCTAGGAGTAGCAGATGAACAACGTGCATCTCACCATTTCGAGCTTTGTGTCTGTAGCAGACATCACTAATCTGTGAAGGCATTTTTTCCCATTGAGTTGAATGAATACAGCTTCAGAATTGTTCCCAATATGTGACTTCAAAAGATGAGACCAATTTGCTATCTATTGGGAAGCTCAACTCCATTCCTTCCAAAACATGAGAAAATTGAGACCCATGGTAAAGAAATGTGTCCATGATGGTGGTGGCAGAGCTAGAACTGGAAGTCCATCTCTTACTTCCTAAGGCCATGTTTGTTCTGCCCTCTCCCTGAGAGTTTTCCAAAATGTCCCAGTGTAACACAATCATGAACATACTGCTGCATTAAACAATCATTCGTTTTTTCAAACTTTCTGATCATATCAAAGAAGCCTTACTTGGATGCTATTATGTCTTTAACACTCTAATTATATTTTTAAAGAAAGAGTAGGTTCAAGCCTATAGCCTTCAGTAGGCAATAGAATTTAATGTCACCAGATTGCCTTTCTTTTATTTATGCTTATAATTACCATCCAATTACAACAAACCTTCCACATGTGGCAGTGATGACATATTCCTTGTAAAATAAATTCAAGTTTTTTTCCAAGAGTTAGTATGAAGACAAATATTAATCAAATATGGTATAACACACGAATGTGGCACCATGCAAGTACTGTGTTCAGGGCTCCTGGATACTTTCTTCTCCAAGACAAATAGTGCTCCTCCCCCTCTTCTGCCTCTCTCCAGTTGCTAGACTCTGTCGTTTTCAGCATAACTCCCTCCACCTGCCAAAAAGCCCAATCTGAGGCTGCCTCTCTGCAAACCATATGGCCTGGCAGACAAGGCAAGCTCAATGTTGATTCAAGAGTTGAAAGCAAATCCAGCTTAACTCCATCCTCCCTTCTTAGTGAGAGAGAAAGCAAACTCTGTTGTCCTGTCTCTCCTATCCTGAGCCCAAAGAAGGCGGTCCAAGCGAACCCAATGGTGCTTGACCTGAATCCTGCTGCCTCGCTCCTCTGCAAGGATATTCTTAGACCTTTCTGGGACCTTAGAAAGGAGCATTTTGTGTTCTTTGTTGGATATGTTTCAAGCTGACAGACCTTCCTTGGGTCAGCCGGGAATGGCCCAGCCAGCCTCCCTTATAGTGCAGGGCAGTGTACTTTTCTAATAGACATGCCACCTTGAAGTTGTTTCAGCAACTCCTCCCATCTCCGATCCCCAAGCTAGAGATGCACAGGTATAGAGATTAGAAGCTGTGCTGGACCCACTCTGAGATGGCTCCCATTCTGTGCTTTCTGGTGTTCATGCCTTGTGTCATCCCTCTTTTGACCTGCTTCCAAACTATAGAAATGATGGCAAAGGTGATGGGATGTCACATCCGCTATCTATATATATAAAAAACTAATATGCAAAGTGTCCCCTCAGGAGTTCAATTGGGAGAATGGGAGTTCGATCACTCACTATGATGTGCGCTGACCACCAGGGGGTGGCACGGAACATAGTAGGTGACTAACAGCAGCAGGGTGCTGAGGAAGCAAGGAAAGGAGGAGGCAAGGAGGTGGCCAGGCCTAAGGACCCTACCCATACCAGGCCTCTAGTATATTATAAAAGACTAGAGGCCTGGTGCACAAAATTCATGCATGGGGTGGGGGGATCCCCTCAGCGCAGCCTGCACCCTCTCCAATCCGGAACCCCTCGGGGGATGTCCAACTGCTAAACCGGCAGTTGGACATCCCTCTCACAATCTGGGACCACTGGCTCCTAACTGCTCACCTGCCTGCCTGCCTGATCGCCCCTACTGGCTCCCATGCCAGCCTGATCACCTCTAACCGCCTCTGCCTGCTGGCCTGGTCACCCCCAACTGCCCCCCCTTCTGGCCTGATCACCCCCAACTGTCCCCCTCTGCTGGCCTGGTTGCCCCTCACTGACCCCCCTGCCGGCCTGGTTGCCCCTCACTGCCCCCTCTGCTGGCCTGGTCACCACTTACTGCCCCCCTCTGCCAGCCTGGTCACCCCACACAGCCTGCTGTTTGGTTGTTTGGTCGCCCCTCACTGCCTCCCCTGCCAGCCTGGTCGCCCCAAAAGCCTGCTGTTCGGTCATTTGGTCACCCCTCACTGCCCGCCCTGCTGGCCTGGTCGCCCCACACAGCCTGCTGCTCAGTTGTTTGGTCGACCCTCACTAACACCCCTGCCGGCCTGGTTGCCCCACGCAGCCTGCTGCTCAGTCGTTTGGTCGACCCTCACTAACCCCCCTGTTGGCCTGGTCGCCCCACACAGCCTGCTTGTTCAGTCGTTTGGTCGTCCCTCACTAACCCCCTGCCAGCCTGGTTGCACTACTCAGCCTGTTTGGTCGTCCGTTCGGTTGTGATGGCCCCTGGCTCTTTATATATAGAGATTTTAATGCCAATCTTGCAGAAAAAAAGACTCTCTTGCAGCATTGGTGAAGCAAGTGGCCATGTTCAGAAGGCCCATGTGACAAAGAATTGAGGGCAGCCTTCTACAAATAACCCACTAGAAACTAAGGGTGGCTTCCACCTATCAGTCAGCAAGACACAGAGACCCTCAGTCCAACAAGCCACAGGAACTGCATCCTGCCTACCAGGTGAGCTTGGAAGCAATGTTTCTCCAGTGGAGCCTTGAGATGGGCAGTCCCAGTTGATATCTCAATGTAAGCCTTATGAGAAGCCCCGGCGAAGCCAGGCCTGGGCTCCTGACCAACAGCCAATATGAGATAATAAATGTGTGCTTTTTTAAAATATATATATTTTTATTGATTTCAGAAAGGAAGGGTGAAGGAGAGAGAGAAACATCAATAATAAGAGAGAATCATTGCTTGGCTGCCTCTTGCACGCCCCCTACTGAGGACCGAGCCCTTGACCAAAATCGAACCTGGGACCCTTCAGTCCACAGCAGCGGTTCTCAACCTCTGGGTCGCGACCCCTTTGGTGGTCGAATGACCCTTTCACAGGGGTCGCCTAAGACCATCCTGCATATCTGATATTTACATTATGATTCATAACAGTAGCAACATTACAGTTATGAAGTAGCAACGAAAATAATTTTATGGTTGGGTCACAACATGAGGAACTGTATTTAAAGGGCCAGAAGGTTGAGAACCACTGGTCCACAGGCTGACACTATCCACTGAGCCAAATCAGCTAGGGCAATGTGTGCTTTTTTAAGTCACTAAGTTTGTGGTCATTTGTTCTACAGCAATAGATAACTGATCTAGAAACCAAGATAAAGAAGCAGCAGAATGCTGGGGAGAAAAGCAAAGGAGGTGAATGACCTGGGGGGAAAATAGGAGGGTTTCCTTTATGCCCATCTGAGGAATCTCCCTCTATCCTCTTAAATGTGTTTAGTGACTCACATGGAAACTCTAGCAGACCCATGATTTTTTTAAATATCTATACTAATAAAAGGGTAATATGCTAATTAGAGCAGACATCTTCCGGACATCCTTCCAGACCAAGTCACAGCAGCTGTGAGGACCAAGGCTCAGGCCGGCAGTGGCAGCAACAGCAGGGTAATGGGGCGGTGCCTTCCCCTGATTCGCCAGGTCGCTTTCCACAGAGGGAGCTGAGTGAGTTAGGTTCAATCAGGCTGGCAGGGGGGCAAGTTAGGAGCTATTAGGCCGGCAGGGGAGCAAGTTAGGGTCAATCAGGCCAGCAGGGGGGCAAGTTAGGGTTGATCAGGCCAGCAGGGGGGCAAGTTAGGGTTGATCAGGCCGGCAAGGGGGCAAGTTAGGGTCAATCAGGCCAGAAGGGGGGCAGTTGGGGGCAATCAGACCGGCAGGCAGAGTGGTTAGGGGCGATCAGGCAGGCAGGCATGTGAGCAGTTAGGAGCCTGCGGTCCCGGATTGCGAGAGGGATGTCTGACTATCGGTTTAGGCCCGATCCCTGCAGTCGGACATCCACCGAGGGGTCCCAGATTGGAGAGGGTGCAGGCTGGGATGAGGGACACCCCCTCCCATACATGAATTTCGTGCACCGGGCCACTAGTGTGTGTGTGTGTGTGTGTGTGTGTGTGTGTGTGTGTGTATAGATTTCAGAGAGGAAGAGAAAGGGAGAGAAACATCAATGATGAGAGAGAATCATTGATTGGCTGCCTCCTGCACACCCCCAACTGGGGATTGAGCCCAAAACCTGGGCATATGCCCTGACCCGGAATTGAACAGCCACCTCCTAGCTCATAGGTCGATGCTCAACCACTGAGCAACACTGGCCAGGCAACCCATGACATTTTTTTTTATCACTCTTGGTAGAAAGTCCTACCACCACCTTAAATAGCAAACATGGTTTCATTTGGGTAGTTACGATGCCTAGTCCCTTGTAATAATAAAAAATGGATTGTAAACGAGATTTATGATTTCCCTTTTTGTTTTCCTTCAGATAGGGCCAGCCACAGGCCAGCCTTCTGCCTCCTGAGCAGGGCATGGGGATTTTCATTTCTTTCTCTACTTCTTTTTCCTCTGTTGGGGTATAAAAGACAATAGGAAAGAACTCTTATTCTGCTGGGAGATTGGACTTTCTGAGTCCGTAGGAGCTACACAGGTTCTTTATTTTCTGAGCATGTTTTGAGCTCCGCAGTGTCTCTCCAGTTGGATTCTTCTGTTTGATATTCCATTGACACAAGTAGAATTTCTCCTTCAAATAACTGTTCCCTACTTCCCTCCTCAAACTCGGCTTATTTTCCTGAAGGGCCACATCATACAAGCTCTCTTTTGGAGTGACTTGCCTTCTGGAAGTAGTCCTTTGGGGCAGGATTCCTTTTAAAACAGCCCCATGCTAACATTCCTACCACAGGTTCTACATCTGGTCCCAAATCATCATGTAGCCTCTTCCGTCAATGGAGGAGAGGGCAATTACTCACAACTAAGCAGCAACTCGGTTTCCTTCTACCTTGCCATCTACATTAGAAAGTCTTCAGATTTCATGAGTATCAAACATTAGTCTCTCAGGTCCATCTCCAACTTCACGGGGCATATATCAGCTTGCCAAGTGGTCTTCTGATGAAGCTCTGTCCTTACACCTGAGGTGAGGGGATAACCACCCCATCTCGACAAATGGGATTCACCAAGGAACAGATAAATCCAAGGACAGTTTGTCACAAATTCTCCTTCAACCTCTACTCTTGATCATTCAATGCCCTGAAATTGGTTATTTTTTAAAACTGTATTTTGGTTTATCACCTCACTTTGGAATTTCATTCTCATTGTATTGTGGTGCTTCTGTTGAAATGCTTTTATTTTAACATCTTGTTAAGTGATATTATTAATCTGGTGATCTCTCCAACCATCTCCTTTCCCCCTTGGCTAACTCAAGTGAACAGACCTAAGCTAATTTGGTTGTTAGGCAAATATCAGATTCTTCTTAGTGTAGGTTGGTAGCCTCTGGCGATTTTCTGCAATGTTGCTTACAATATGGTATCTTAAAGTGCAAGCAAGTCTCAGGCAAAATTCACCAAACCTACACATGTTTATTAGCAAGTGGACAAACAACAGCTCTGTATCTTTAGAGATTCTCCTCCTCTCTCTGTCTTCAGGTTCCCTGTCAAGCCCCTTGCAGAAAGCTCCATCAGAACTAGATTCCTTTAAAGTATAATTGAAGGCCTCATTACTGAGCCAGCTGGTAGGATCCTCTATGGGATGAACTTCCCATATGGGCTCTAGAACTTCCACCTCTGGTATTGACAGCTAAGCATACTAGTTTCTTCTATCTTACTCATGCACAGATTTGTGGCTCCTGCTAACTCACTCCCAACTCATCTTAAACACAACTCATTTTGCCAATAAAAACGTATTCCTAACATCCCTTATGCTAATTAACCCAAAAGTATTGATTCAGATAAGGACTCTTCACATACTAATTAACCACTCATTCCTAGAGTGTTGATTAGAATTAACTTGCACTCATACACATCACACCACTTATTTTGAAGCAATTTAAAATTACCATGCACACAATATAGCACTAACAGAACTCTGATTTTGTTTGGGCTGCTGAGTATTTAACCCTGAGAGATGAATTTTGATTGCTCCTCTAATTCAATCATGACAAACTTGACCTCATTTTGTCACGTATTCACTTTTCCAGCTTCTCTTTGTGGTCATGGGTGGCCATATGACCAAGTACTGGTCTACAAAATAGAATAGGAAGTGTGTTGAGAAATACTTTCCTCCATGATCAAAGATAGACACATGTAAGGCAACTTTTCAGCACCTTGGGTGACTTTGTTTCTGTCTTTGTATGTGGCCAGGTAATAATGTGATGCTTGTAGCCGAGGCAGCCACTTTGCAATCATGAGGCCTTCAGGTTGAGAATGAAAAACTGAAATGAGAGAATGGCAGTTTGGAAAGGCCTGGGTTCTGATAATTTTGTTGAGCTGCCGACCATCCCTGGTACTTCTGTCTTTTTTCAGTAAGAAATAAATCTATCTATGGTTTTAGTCATTTTTAGTTAGGTTTTCTATTATTTTCCAGTCCAAAGTATTCCAACTGATACATTTGGCCTGGAATAAAGATATAAGGGATGGATCTTTCCTAAACATCTGAGGCCCTAAAATAAGACACACACACACACACACACACACACACACACACACACACACTTCCCTCCCACTCCCAAGGCTGAAAACCTATTCTCCTTAGAGAGTTAGTTCAAGTCCATCATTTCAGGGTGTTCTGAGAAGTTTTAACCTCAGGTTCTTCATCTCTAAAATAAGAAAAGTAGTATCTTCCCTAAAGATCTATGGGCTTATAATAATATTTAAATAAGGTAATTTGGGTTTTTGAATAGCCTTCTGGAACGAGTTAAGTTCGAGAAGTAAGTTCCACTGTCTAGGAGTAAAAATGCCAGGAGGAGCCAAGTGATACAAATTAAAACAGTGCTCCTGTTTCATTTCTTATTTTTAAAAATTGTGTGCAGAGAGAGAAAAAATGGCGGAGGCTTAGACGGACGTGTTGGTGCTTTGTCCCGGAGCAGATAGGGGCGAGCAGCTGAAACGGGTAACAATCAGCCCGATCAAGCTGGGGAGGTTCAGCTGAGAGACAGTCTGCAGCCAGGAAAGACAGAGAACTCCTAAAAAATGCGGATGGTTAGAGATTGAGGCTGAAACCTCCCCCTGGGCGCCAGCGCAGCGGCGAGACCGCGCCATCTTAGGTAGCTGTTACTGGCATCCAGAGATCGGCTACTAACCCGGCGGCTACTAACCCGGAGGCAACGACTCGCAAGCAACGCGACTGTAAGAGCCCAGAGGAGACCTGCACCCCTCCACGGAAAGGTTAGACTTACCCCAAAGGTGCGGTTTGCAGTTCAGGTTGGAGCGAGGAACGCGCGCGCGCGCGTGGGCGCAGGGGGAAACCTACCCCCTCCAAAATCCACGCCCATAGAGGCCAGCGTGACCCGCAAGTGGGGAGGGCTCCCGCAGGGCTGCTGCCAGAAGGTAACACTATAAATGAGCCCATAGTTGGACTGGATGCAAAAGGGCGGCCCCAGAGTTTCCCTGATAGCCGGCTACTTGTCGCCAGGGGCTTGAGCGCGCGCAGACATTCCTCGCAGACACCCCGCGCAGTTCTGGAGGGTGGAACCCTGTGAGTTCGAACAGCTTCCCAGGCTCTTGTTTGCACACTTCCTCTTACTTCTGTGAGTTTGATTGTTGGCCCCAGTGCATGTGATTGCCCAGTTGGGGTCACTAGCAGAGCTTGTAGGGGAAGATTGTTTTTGGGGAGCCTGGGAAACAGAGCTGGGAGTGGCGCCTGGGGAACCAACTCTGGGCGGAGCTGGTTCAGGTACAATAGAGAGCTTCTGGACAGAGAGAACTTTTAGCCTTGGAGGTCAATCCAGACACACTGCCACCCAGAGGCAGAGCCACGAACTGACTCTTCTGTAAATACAGATAAGGCAATAAGGGGATTTTACGGCCGGCCTTAAAAGCAGGACTGTGGCTTACACCACGGAGGAACAGTGTAACAGAGGGAAATTCAACATTCTCCTGAATTCCGGGCGTGCCAATAAGAAGAGTAGAAGATCTGAAGCACCTACATTACTGCACATTTTTATTTTTATTTTTTTAAATTACTTTTTCTCCTTTTAACTAAGAAAACATTTTTTTTCCTTTTTTTCTTTTTTCGTTTTCTCCATCACCTGATTTTGCCCTTTCAGCTACTACATTTTTATTTTTAACTAGTATTATTACCGCTACCATTTTACCACTCTTTAAAGTGTCATTTTATTTTGTCTTTATTTTATTTTGGGACTAATGTTCTCCATTCTATTTTCATCGTTCCTTTAGCAACATTTTTCTCTACCTCAATTTGCCTCTGTGCTAAACAATCTCCCCCACTTTTTCCCTTTTGCTGTCCTGTTTCTCTTACCCTACTCCAGCTTTCGATTTTCCCTACTCTTTTTACCCCCTGTCAAAATTTAACCCTGCTTATATATCCTACGTCCAATCCCCTGTTCTAAATCCTTATACACCTTTCCCTTATCTTCCTTCACTATCCAATTTTTTTTCTCTTCTTCTTCTTCTTTTCTCTCTCCATTGTTTTATTGTTGTTTGCTTGATTGACGAGTATATTGGGGTTTTTTTTTTTTAGGATTGTTTGTGAGGTTAGACTGCTTATTCTTTTTATTTTCCTGCCCCTCCCTCTCCCCCCCCCCCGGTTATTTCTGTGCTTCTGTTTCCCCTTGTGTCGCTTGATATTATTGGTTGTTTGTAATTTGTATTCATCTCCAGGAATCTGTTGCTGTAATTTGTTGGTATTAGTGGTGGACCTATAGGAGTTTTCTCCTCATATAAATAGTCTCTTCCCCTTTTATATTTCATTCTCTTTTCTCTCTTACTTTTTTTTTCTTTTTTTTTCCTCCTCTTTTTCCCCTCCCTTTTTTCAATTTCATTTTTGCACTCCTTTTTTTCTTTCTTTCTTTTTTCTCTTCTACCTTTTTCTCTTCTTTCCCCCTTATCTCCCAACTCTCTTAGCTCGGGTGGCCACCTTTATTTGGGGTTAGTAATATCGTAAATACAATAGTGTTCAGTGCCTGGTATGTTGTGCCTTGTTGTGTTGTATTTTGTGCCTTTAAATCAACGCAGCAGATTCAAGCAACAGCGGCCTCCTGATCACCACACGCTCTGCCTGGGGAACAGTTGCTGTGTGTGAAGCCTCCCTGCACCAGCCAGAAGAGCCACCACAGCTGTGAACAGCACCCACCAGAGGCCCTGCTATCAACAGAGGAGCCGCTGCTACCACAACCGCCCAAGGAGCAACCACAGCCCGAGGAGCCACTGCCACCCAGGGAGCAGCCACTGCCACCCAGGGTCCAGCCACTGAACGACTCAACAACTAGTCATGTCAGTGAGATCAAACATGGGTAGACAAAGAAACCCCCAAAGGAAAGAAAAGGAGGACTCGCCAGAAAAGCAGCTAAGTGAGACAGAGATATGCAACATGACGGAAAAAGAATTCAGAATAAGGTTCCTAGAGTACATGCACCGGATGTTCAAGAAGCAAGAAGAAACAGATGAAAAACTCAACTACTTATGCAAGAAGCTAGAAGAAACAGATGAAAAAATCAACAACTTAAGTAAGTCCCAAGAAGAAATGAAGAGCGACATAGCTGCAATAAAAAACACCATTGAAAGTATCAACAGTAGACTGGGAGAAGCGGAGGACCGAATTAGTGAATTAGAAGACAAGGAAGCAAAACACACTCAAACTGTACTGCAAATGGAGAAAAAAATTAAAAGACAGGAGGAGAGCCTAAGGGAGCTTTGGGACAACATGAAACGAAACAACATACGAATAATAGGGGTGCCAGAACAACAGAAAGATGAACATGGATTAGAAAACCTATTCGAAGAAATAATATCAGAAAACTTCCCTGAGGTGGGGAAGAAAAAAGTCACACAAGCCCAGGGAGTCCCAAACAAGGTGAACCCGAAAAGACCCACACCAAGACACATCATAATTACCATGGCAAATGTTCAGGATAAAGAGAGAATCTTACAGGCTGCAAGAGAGAGACGGAAAGTAACATACAAGGGATCTCCCATTAGATTATCAAATGATTTCTCAACAGAAACACATCAGGCCAGAAAAGAATGGACGGAAATCTACAAAGTGATGCAAAGCAAAGGACTGAATCCAAGAATACTCTATCCAGCAAGGCTATCATTCAAAATTGAAGGGGAAATAAGAAGCTTCACAGACAAAAAAAGGCTAAGGGAGTTTATCATCACCAAGCCAGCAATGCAAGAAATGCTAAAGGGACTGGTGTAAAAAGAAGAAATAAAAAGCTCAGAAAGAAAACAGCCACACAAAAAAAGAAATGGCTACAAACAAGTACCTTTCAATAATAACTTTAAATGTAAATGGACTAAATGCTCCAACCAAAAGACATCGAGTGGCTGAATGGATAAAAAAACATGACCCATACATCTGCTGTCTACAAGAGACCCACCTCATTAGAAGGGACTCACACAGACTGAAAGTGAAGGGATGGAAAAATATCTTTCACGCAAATGGAAAGGAAAAGAAAGCTGGGGTAGCAATACTTATATCTGACAAAATACATCTCAAAGTGAAGGCCATAACCAGAGATAAGGAAGGCCACTTCATAATACTAAAGGGATCAATACAACAAGAAGATATAACCCTGGTAAACATATATGCACCCAATGCAGGAGCACCCACATACATAAGAAAACTTCTGGAAGATATCAGGGGAGAGATCGACAACAATACAATCATAGTAGGGGACTTTAATACACCACTGACATCACTGGATAAATCCGCTAGACAAATAATCAGTAAAGAAACAGCAATCCTAAATGACTCACTAGATCAGATGGACTTAATTGACATCTTCAGAACACTTCACCCCACAGCTACGGAATATACATTCCTCTCAGGTGCTCATGGGACATATTCAAAAATAGACCACATATTGGGTCACAAGCAAAGTCTCCACAAATTCAAGAAGATTGAAATCATAAAAAGCTTCTTCTCAGACCACGATGGCATAATGTTAGAAATAAACTACAATAAAAACAACCCAAAATACTCAAACACTTGGAAGCTGAATAGCATGTTATTAAATATTGATTGGGTTACCGATGACATCAAAGAAGAAATTAAAAACATCCTGGACACTAATGACAATGAAAACACAACAATCCAAAACCTCTGGGACACAATGAAAGCAGTCCTGAGAGGGAAGTTTATAGCTCTACAGGCCTATCTCAAAAAACAAGAAAAAATGGTAGTCAATCATCTAACTCTACAACTCAAAGAATTAGAAAGAGAGCAACAAGAAAACCCCAGAGTGAGCAGAAGGAAGGAGATAATAAAGATTAGAGCAGAAATCAATGAAATAGAGACCAAAAAAACAATACAGAAAATCAATGAAACCAAGAGCTGGTTCTTTGAAAGGATAAACAAGATTGATAAACCCCTAGCCAGGCTCACCAAGAAGCAAAGAGAGAGGTCCCAAATAAACCAAATCAGAAATGATAGAGGCGAAATAACAACAGACCCCACAGAAATACAAATGATTGTTAAACAATACTACGGGCAACTCTACTCCAACAAACTAGACAACCTGGAGGAAATGGACAAATTCCTAGAAAAATACAACATTCCAAAACTCAATCAGGAAGAATCTAAAAACCTCAATAGGCCAATAACTATGGAAGAAATTGAAGCAGTCATCAGAAAGCTTCCAGCAAACAAAAGCCCAGGCCAGACGGCTTCACAGGGGAGTTTTACCAAACATTCAAGGAAGAACTAAAACCTACCCTCCTCAGACTACTACAAAAATTCAAGA
>NW_005871104.1:652688-729708 GCF_000147115.1 Myotis lucifugus
TCTTCTACTCTCTGTGTTTCTTTTTTATGAACGTTCTACTCGCCCCGATACCCTCTGGTTCAGCGGTTTGCTTCCTCTGCTTTAGCTTTCCCCCGATACGGAAACTAGTATATAAACTGTCCGCACCCCCCCACTCCTCCCCCCCCCCCTACCCCCTCCCATCACGCAGCCGTGTGTCGCTCCATCCACATCCTCAACCACTCTCTTCTACGTCCCCTAAACAACACCCTAACCACGCCAGCTATTTGGTCCACAGCCGGCTGTCTTATCCTATTGTGCCGGGAAAAAAGGACACTTATGTAATACCCTTTGTAATACTTTTAGAGAAAAAAAAAATAATAATAATATTTAAATAAGGTAATTTAAATGAGAGATGATTTAGGTCAATGCTTAAGAAACATGTACCCTGGAACTAGATGGCCTGGGTTAAAATCACACTTCTACCACTTATAAATTATAGGAGCAAATTATTTCTCTATGCCTTAGTTTCCTCATCTGCAAAATGAGAATTAAAATTATAATTGTTTCAAAGGGCTTTTGTTAGTCTCTAATAAGTTAATACGTGTAAAGCACTTAAAATAGTAACCAACAAAATAAGTACTACATAACTGTCCCCTATCATCATCATCATCATCATCATCATCATCATCATCATCATATCTAAAAGGGCTTTGAAAAATATAAGTGCACTATGAAAGTTGTAAGAGGATAATGATAAAATAGCATCCCCAGGTTATGAATAAAGAATATTAGTGAAACCAATAGGACTTAAGATTTTACCTAGAGAAGAAAAAGAAAGAAGAGATAAGAAAACAAAACAAAAGAAGAGAAGAGAATGAGATAGGAGGTGTTGGGAAGTAGAGGGAAAGAGGAGAGGGGAAGGAAGAGGAGGGGAGGGGAGAGAGGAGGAAATGTATAGTAAGTGAAATTGCACAGAGTGGAAATAAGGGCTGACTGACAAGAAAAGGAAGAAACTGCTCATTTTCTTTTCAGCAGGCATCACTGTAACATTGGGAGAATATCATTCAAAGTGCACCATTTCCCACAGAGAATAATGTGGCTTACCCACAATTTCATCAGTTGTGCCCAAGCTGCATTAAAAGCACTGGAGCCAGCCCTTCACCTTAGGGCAGTGCCATGTGGTATGATCATTTCAATGACAAACAAAATCTTTCCCAGGAAACAGAACAAAGAAAGTAACTGAAATATGAAAAATTCAGGATAGCTAAGCATTTCACATTTGCACGGTTGTCTTATGTTTGAGATTTCCACCCTGGTGGCACATAAGGGTCCTATTTTTGGACAGAGAACTAAGCATTGATGTATGTAGCTTATACGTGGGATCCAGATGCCTCATTTTCTGGTTCCTGGTACTCACTAAATCAGGAACAAGTAAATTCATTCCCAAGCCTGATCCCTTAACAGTTCAGCTCCCCTCCTTCCTTGGAAAGACCTATTTCTCATCTCTATTCATGTCCCTGGCTGGGATCTTGGCCCCATGGTTCCCACGCACCCTTCATCTCTACCAGTTTCTTCCACCGCAGGGTAAATGTCCAATAAATATGTTTGCAGTTTAAAAAATAAAATGATGAATGTAAAGGGCATGGCAGAGCTCTTAGGCACCTACTACTACATGATAGCACTTAATAAACATTAGTTACCCTTCATTTGCCTTCTGTAAATTAGGTCCCTCATATCATCTCTATCTCAACCTTTCCAGAGCCAGTGAAGTACAACCTTAAAGGCTAGCTGACTTTGGGCACAACAGATGGGAAAATTATCTGTAAGTAGATTATAATTTGATAAGTTATTAATCACCTTATTTAAAAACGAAAATGAGTTGGTAAAAGAATCTACTATTTCAGTCATCAGAATCAAATTCAAGAGTTCTATTATCAGTTAGGATGCAGGGGTCCATAAAACACCCTCATATCATAAAAGTAACACAGAAAAACAGATACACACACACACACACACACACATCTTAGTTTTCTTTAAAGCCTTTAAGGTCTAGGGATACAAAAGGGGGGAAAAAATCTGAATAAACTGAATCCAGAGAGGAAGAAGGCCTTTTTTAGATACATACAGACAAGAGACGTTTTAATCTCTTATGGGAGTTGCTGAGTCTGGGTGAGAAGCAAGCTTGCCATAGGCAGAGCAACTTTGTGGGAACAAGGAAAAATCGGCCAAGCTTTTAAAGGCTATGCATAGGCTGGCATGGCAGATTGGAAGCTGGAAGAGCTCCAAGCTCAGAGTTAGCCCTTCCCATCCACCAATTTTCCCCATGAGAATTTTATTCCATAAGTGGAATCATCAGAAAGCCTGGAATAAGGTGTGGGAAGGAGAGGGAGAGAGAGAGAGAGAGAGAGAGAGAGAGAGAGAGAGAGAGAGAGAGAGAGAGAGAGAGAGAGAGACCTGCGGTGCTGAGATCCCAGAACCTTGGAGCAAGGGGCCCGATCTCCCTCAAGACATTGAAACAAGAGGGGAACTGAGATTTACTCTACTGTCCATCCAGCCCCAGTTCAGCTCAACTGCTAATTAAATCGATCAGCCCAGCCCCTAATAATAGCTTCATGTCAGACAAAAGGGTGGGCCCTTTCTGGAAGAAAAGATAATCTATTTCAGTCTCGACTGGTCTTTTACACAGTATGTCTGAAATACAATAAATAATCATGACATGTGAAAAAGCTGGAAAATGTGACCCTTAGTTAAGAGACAGAAATGCATGTCAGTACACTCAGACTCACTGACTTGGGTCCATTTGATGAAATTTTCACAACTTATTTATAATTATTATAAGTATGTTAAAGAACTTAGAAAAAAAGAAGGATTTAAATGGGGTTAGAGATGGAGAATTTCATCAAATAAATGAAAACGATACAAAAGAACCAAATAGAAATTTTAGAACTGAAATATACCATATCTTTAAAAAATATTGGATAGGCTGAAGAGTGGAACAAAGGATTAGCCAACTGTGAGTCAATAGGAATTATTCAACTAAAGCACAGAGAAAAAAATAAATAGAAAATAATAACAATATCAAAGACCTGTGGAACAATATAAACTCAACTAACAAGTGTAGTTGGGAGTCTCATAGACAAGAGAGACTAGAGGAGAAAAAAAGTTTGAAGAAATAATAGCCCCAAATTTTCCAAAATGATAAAAAACTTCAACCCACACACGTTTTAAAAGCACAACTAACACAAAGCAGAATAAATTTGAAGAAAAACTTCACCTAGGTACATTATTGTCAAGCTGCTAAAAATCTAAAATTCAGTGAGAGGGGAAAAAAATCATTCCATCTATGGGAGCAACAATAAGAATTACAACTGACTTCTCATCAGAAACAATACCATGACATCTTGAATGTGCTGAAAGAAAAAAGGAACTATCAATTTAAAATGTTGTAGTCAGTGAAAATATCATTCTGAAATGAAGGCAGAAATCAGGTATTTTCAGACAATCAAATACTGAGAGAATGATGACCAACAGATCTGCACTACAAAAATAGGAAGAAAAAATTTTTAGGCTGAAGAAAGAATGACCCAAATATCAATCCACAGCTTCAGGGAGAAATAAAAAGCACTGGGAAGGATAAATATGTGCATAAATATAAAAGAAGATTTTAAAATGTTTCTTGATAGGACTACTAATTGTTAAAAGTACATATAATAATATATTCTCAGGTTTATAATATCTTTGAATTAAAATATATAAGGCAGAAGCAAGATGAATGGAATGACACTTCTATACGGTTCTAACATTGTTCATGAGTTGGTATAATAATTTAAGGTGGGCTGTAATGAATTAAAGGGTGAATATTATAGTCTCTCCATTAGTACTAAAAACAATACAAAGAAATGTAGGTAAAGGCCACTAGAAAAGATGTAATGGAAAAATAGATAATACCTGACTAATCCAAAAGGAGTCAGGAAAAGAGAACAAATAGCAAGATAGCAAATGATTGCTAATCACATTAAATGCAAATGTATTAAATATTCCTATAAATCAACAATTTAAAAATAAAAACACAAATTTTTAAAATAGAGAAAACTTGCCCTAGCTCCGTGGTCGGCAAACTGCGGCTCTCGAGCCACATGCGGCTCTTTGGCCCCTTGAGTGTGCCTCTTCCTAAGCCTTAGGAGTACCCTAATTAAGTTAATAACAATGTACCTACCTATATAGTTTAAGTTTAAAAAATTTGGCTCTCAAAAGAAATTTCAATCGTTGTACTGTTGATATTTGTCTCTCTTGACTAATGAGTTTGCCGACCACTGCCCTAGCTGGTTTGGCTCAGTGGCTGGTTTGGCTCAGTGGATAGAGCATCAGCCTGCAGACCAAAGGGTCCCTCGTTCAATTCCAGTCAAGGGCACTTATCTTGGTTTCGGGCTCCTTCCCAGTCTGGGCCCTGGTTGGGGCTCATGCAGGAGGTAACCAATTGATGTGTTTCTCTCACATTGATATTTCTCTCTTTCACTCTCCTTTCCACGATATCTAAAAATTAATGGAAAAATATCATCGGGTAAGGATAAAAAAAAATAGGGGAAAACTTTAGCAGACATTTCACAGAAGAAAATATTTGAATGGTCAAGAAGCATATGAAAGGGTAATTAATAACATTAGTCAACAAAGAAACACAAATATAGCCTTATTATTTTATTTCTCAGAGAGGTGAAATGCCTTATATTTTGTTTAAAAATTTAAGACAAAGTGGATTTTTAATAGTTTTCCTTTGTTAATTTTTCACATGAATCATACTGATCTTTGCTCTACGATTACACATTAAACTGATTGTTTCTTTTCTGAATGTACTCAAGAGCATTTATATATTTATATATAAAATGGGAGCAAGTTCCAAGCTTTGTATTACAGAAAATAAATTGGTAGACTTCCCCAGCTTTACCTCTGAGTCTAATGCATTCTGAAGTGGCTGTGAGAAAGTCAAAGGACTAGGAAACTGAATGTTTGAGTAGTGAAGAAAACATTATATTTCTTCAGGGGAGGAGGTTAAAACATATTCCTAATGGCTGATTCACATAATTTAGGAATTAAACTTGCCTGCTTATTTCAAACAAGAGGCACCTGGCATGTGCCCGCACGCACGCGCACACACACACTCTGTAGACTCTTTCAAGATAAATAGTCAACTCTGTCTTATAACCAATTTTTTTTTCTTGTAAATCACAACTATTATCAACAAGCAATTTCTGAAGAGAATTAACTTTCCTTGGCAACCACATTTTCTATAAATCCAAGACTGTCCACACTGGTGTTCTCTGCAGTCAGGAAAAGAGTGGAACTGAGAATGGGGTGACCTGCCATTTGAGCAACATATTAGCTGTTGGAATGCTCTCCTTATCTTCCTGGCAAATTCACTGGAGGGACATTTCTCTCTGGCTGCCCCACAGCACAGCCGCTGTCACTCTGGTGTGGTGTGTGTGGAGGAATCCAAGTGCACTACATGTTTGCCTGGAAAACTGCCCACAGTTCATTACCAGAGAGCTAGTCTGTTTGATCTCTACCAAATTAAGTTTCCGGAAGGGTTCATTTTACGGTGAGTCTGAATTTTCTATGTCATTGACCCTTATTCCTCTTAGAGAAGCAGAGTGGAGAAAACTTAGATGTTCATTAACACAGCATTATAAATTAATCATGATGTGGATCCTAAGTTGGTTTTTCCTTCCCCCCAATAGTAAAAAGGTCAAAGCAAATGCCATGACACAGTCTGTCTTCCTACAATGAACAGTTGCTTTCCTAAGAAAAGTTACACTAACACCATTTGCCCTATAATATTTCTATCACTTATGGACTGCTTATAGTCTGCCAGGCACTCTGCGAGGGCTTCACACAAGATTATTTCACGGACTCGACATAATTCTAAAGGAAAGCACTATTAGTATCCTCATTTACAAACGAAGAAACTCAGGCTGAGTACTTAAGTCATTTTCACACTATTCTTGATGTGGCCTCCCTGGCTTCAAACTCTAATACAAAGAAGTCTAATTTTCGACCACTATCCTTGATTGCTTTCCATTTAAAACAATTAAGAAATTTGTAGCATTGGAGAAAAATAACTTAGGAGTTAGAGAATTTCTTTTACAGTTTTATCACCTTCACAGTTCACTGTTAGCACAAAATGAAATAAATTGTAGTGGAGTTCACAACCATGAATGGCCAACAGAAGAAAGCCCACACTGAGAAACTAACCAGCCTGACAGGTACCATCTTGCCTCTTTCCAGTGATGCCCATTCCTTTGTGGTGTAACAGATGTTTTGCAGAGTTAAAATTCTGCGCTCTTTAGCCACCACATTTAATTTGCATTATGGAAATTCAAGCTGTAGGAGAAACATCTGTAACTGTAAGGTAGATTTTCCAGTATGAATAGGCCAGATCCAGGAAGCCTCATGTTTATTTCTTCCTTTGTCTGGATCCCAAGCTTCATGATGTAGAGAATACAGCACTGCATTGATTTTTTCTTTAATAATCTACAACCATAAGAGAATTGGGGGCATTTTGTGTACTAGGAAGTAGCCACAGCCAGGCAGCATTTTTTGATGTTTCATACCTCACCAAAGTTAGAGGGATACTCAGTGTGTTAGTCAGATTTCTGCTATGATAATGCTGTGTAACAAACAACACTCCCTGCTCCCATCACCACCATCTAGCTCAATGATTTTTACAACTAGAAGTATCTACTTCATGTTCATGGGAATGTAAGTTGCCTGTGAATTGGCTTAGCTCAGCTGGGTTAGGCTAAACTTCAATCTGTGAGTTAGGTTTAAATCTGGCCCCTGTGAATTTATTCCAGGATTCAGGCTGAGAGAGCAATAGCTACCTGGGACATACTCATGTTCAATTCAAACTCCTTCTACCCCAGGATCCCAATTTGAGAAGGCCAGCAGTGTGTGGTATCCTCCATGATAACACCAACCCTCTCCTAGGCCTCCTCCAAATAACAAATGACACACCCATGACCTGTAGTTTTTCATCACCACTGCTTCTATATGTAAATCTTAACTCCCCATTTATTCTAAGATCCTGTGGACAGATATACTGGATACAATGTTTACTATTTGTTATGGATTGAATGTTTGTGACTCCCCCAAATTCATATGTTGAAACCCTAACCCTTAATGGAGATGGGGACCTTTGGGAAGAAATTAGGGTTAGATCAGTGGTTGGCAAACTGCGGCTCGCGAGCCACATGCAACTCTTTGGCCCCTTGAGTGTGGCTCTTCCACAAAATACCGACTTCTGCGCATGGGCTACGAAGTTTCAATCGCACTGTACATGTGAGCCCGCACGTGGTATTTTGTGGAAGAGCCACACTCAAGGGGCCAAAGAGCCACATGTGGCTTGCGAGCCGCAGTTTGCCGACCACTGGGTTAGATGACATCACAAGGTTGAGGTCCTCATGATGGGATTAGTGCCATCGTAATAAGAGACACCAGAGAGCTGGTACTCTCTCCCTCACCTTTTGTGCTCATCCACAAAGAAGAGCTCATGTGAAGACACACTGAGAAGGAGGCTGTGTATAAGCCAGGAGGAAAGCTCTTACCAGAACCCAATCATACTGGCACCCTGGACTTTGAGCCTGCATAACTGTAAGAAATAAATGTGTGTTGTATAGGCCATCCAGTCTATGAGAAGATTAAAATAAGTTGTCCTAGGCCTCCCTTTTCTTTCTTTGCTGGACTGCCCTCTCCTCCATGAAGGGGAAACCACCCTCTAAGTACAACAGGAGTCACCCTAGGTCTCAGCTGATTGGTCCATGTTGGGTGACTACCTCCCTCATTCCCCACTCACACCAAGGCTGATTGGCCCAGGGACAGGTACCTGACTTAGGTCAGACAAATCAGAGAGTGTCCATAGGCTTTGGAGGACCCGCAATGAGGAAGGCATTCCCTCTTCAGTGGCAGAAGCAGAAAGGGTAAAATCAGGAAACATCTGTGGACATTTTTCTATTATGTGGAGAAAGAGGCCAACACACAGGGCCTAATGGATCTCAGAACTAAACAGAAATTGCTGAGTTTCTGCTTCCAATTTTCCCAAGTCCTAGCTGTGGCCTTGCCCTTCCCATGACTTGATATACATGCTTGTATTCTGGGGCCAGTAAATTCCCCCTTTACTTAAGCAACTTTGACAGGAATGTCTCTCCCTTTCTCTAGGAGGAATTAAATGTAATACTTCCTCAGAAAGCTGAACAAAGATCAAGGGACTAATAAGTACTTGTTGATTGCCTGCTTGCCACTTATTGGCTTCAGTCTTGCTGAGAGATACCATCCTGGGAAAATATTGACTGCCATAGACTCCAGCCAGGAGATGTTACCCCAGGCAATTCACACTTGCAGTACTTGTGAAAATCAAGACTACTGCCTGGCAGAGAGGGTGAAAACAAATGAGGGGGCCTCCACTGGGAGGGGGAGAAACAGACACAGTGAAGGCTTTCCCCCAGGATAACACAATCAGAATGATGACAAGAGAAAACGGAGGGGTGGAATAGTCTGGGTCCAGGATCAGCAGATCTGGATCTTCATCTCAGATCTACTACTGACTAGGAACTTGGACATCTCTAGTCTGGACCAGACACTATAGGAGGGAATTTAGGAACCATGAAATTTACCAAGGAGGAGAGCCTGAGCTTCCAAATCAAGGTGGCTGAGGGACAAGCCTCCAGGGACAGAGAATTCACTAGAGCTGCCAATGTCCCAGGGAGGGCCACTACATAATACCAGGATCAACACATTAGAGTTGCCTTATTTGCATATATGTAATATCGGGATAAACAATTTAGGGTTGCTTGATCTGCACAAATATAAAGTCTATAGCTTTTTAGCCTGGCAGGTGGAGGTAGCAGAGCCAGCATGTACACTAGTTAGACTAGCAGGGTTTACCAAGAGTGAGAACCCTGAGCTTCTATAGTGCCAGGAGGAAAACTCTTACCAGAACCCAACCATACTGGCATCCTGGACTTTGAGCCTAGCTCCCACAGGAGGGCTCATGCTCTCCTGGTGCTTGAGGGTCTTGTCTCTGGCTAGGGGCTCTGGACCTTGCCCTAGATCCAAACCCCGGTGCTAGGTTAGGTGGCTTCTGGGAAAGAGAGCATTCTGAGCTTCCAGCCACACCCATGTGGAACACTGCAATCCCCTGAGAAAAGGCTGGGGTACAATAGCCTTCCCTGTCCCAAAGGAATGTGAATGTGTCTATGTGGTAGTGTATCTTAATAGGAAGGTTTGGGTTTAAACTGATCAGATAATTTTATATTGGATAATCTTTTGCTATGTTTATAATTTTATGATAGATATAGGCACACCTTATTTTATTGTGCTTTGCTTTAACGTGCTTAATAAGTGTTGTGTTTTTTACAAACTGCAGGAAAGACCCTCCACTAGCAAAAATATTTCAACTCACTTTATTGCTATACTCACTTTATTACGATGGTCTGGAACCAAACCTGCAAGGTATGCCTGTAGCAGTCATGCGGAAAGCCCATCTCTGGTGGATTACAATTTATTACGCCAAAGAGAGAATTTAACATGATTCATCTCTAAACTAAGCCCTCCCTCCCCCAAATAACAGAGAAGTGAGGTTGAAATGTGTGTCAAAATGGACATTCTGGTTCCCAGTTTCTGGTTCTTTTATTCATTCTCTCTTATCCTTAACCTAACTCTATTTCCTGGCTCTCCAAGGTTCAAAGACCCAAACTAGTCCAAATTAGCCAAAGTCTTTCTTCTAAAAAATGATAAACTCACAAGGAGACCAAAAACAGAAAAGAGAAAAGGGCAGAAAGTTGAGGAAATTTCTTTAAAAATTAATTCTAAAATTCTCATTCTTAATTCTAAAATTTGGTCACCCATTTATATTTAATTCTGTTGGTTCTTTATGCTATTGGACATCTTCTTTCCATTTACCTTTGCTTGTTTTGCTGATAAAAAAGCAAAATTCAGGCATTTTAAGTGTCAGAAGGGAAGGTATTCCAGCCACCACTGCAGATAAGCCCCTCGGACTTGCAGAGACATAGCTCAAATTTGGTTCAGTGGAAACAGATTGGGGACGTTGGTCACCTAAGTCCCCAGTGCTAGGGACTGTCAGCTCTGATCATCTATCTTGTTGATTATCCAGGTGCTCTGTGTTCCTGCCTATTGCCCAAGTTGGCTCAATGTCTTAATATCAGTTTGGGGAGATGAGGAAACATGGGAAAGGGTGCATAAGGAAAAAACAAACAAACAGAAACACACTCTCCAGCACACTGGAAGGAATCTTCTGAAAACTTAACCCTGATCCCTAAAGTAGAGCCATTCCTGCGCCTTGTTCTGCACTCAGGGACTACCTGGGGACATCAGCCTAGGCAAGTAGTGAGCAGGATAACCAGTTGTGCCAACCTCCCACTGGAATAGAGTTCTAGACCTTTCTTCTCAAACCATGATGTAGCTGTGTATCAGACAAAGAACTAAGGTGTGAGTCTCACAGTCTGGGATACCATAAGGTCAGCCGTCTAGGCGGTTTGGAGGGTAGAAGGGAGCACTATTCAGTTATGATAGGACATTGGGCGTAAACCAGCACTGGCTGGTGTGATTACCCATCTTAGGAACCATGGAGACAAGCAGTCCCAAACCTGATCTGATCATGGAGCCTTTGACAACAGTATGAAATTTATGAACTGTTTCCCTGCACAAATTTACATTATTTTGCATAAAAATCCTGGAGTTCCAGAAGCCCTCCATTGACCCCAGCCTAGGAAACCTTTTATAGCAAAGATAATAATAATGGCCTATAAAATTTCCCCTTCTCCAGTCTCTACTAATTCATAGCAGGAATAAAAAAGGAACTGAGAATTCTGTGTGCTCCTGAAAGACCCCACCTCAACCTCATCCCCAAATACTCTCTGCCTCACTGTCAAGTCAGCATGATCTCTTTATGTGTTTTATCTCAGATTTCTCCATTTCTCACAAGCTCCCTGGGACCCCAGGCCACTCCTTATATCCCACACTGCAATCCTCACACAGCTCAGGAGACGTCAGGAAAAAGACTGGTGCCCATCCTGCCATTACCCAGCATCCTCCCCTGCTTTGATTTTGGCCACAGCACTTCATCATCATCTAAGTTGTATTTTATTTATCTGACCCCTTTAGGCATAAAGGCAGGAATTCCTGTCTGTTTGTTCACTGCTTTATCCTCAGTATCTAAACCCGTGCTTGGTGCATAAGGCACTCCATCAATGTATTTCTAATGAAAACATGATGAATAGAAAGCTAACATTTATTGAGCACCTACTGCATGCCAGGCACATAAGCACTTTTGCATATACTATTTCATTTCTTCTTTACAATAACCCAGTGAGGGAAGTACCTACATAATTTTCATTTCACTAAACAGATCACGATATGGAAAGGTTATGAAAGGTGCCCAAAGCCACAGAGCCAATGAGTGGTAGAGCCACGATTCACCCCAGAATCTGTGCTCCTAAGTTCTGAGTTTTTTTGTGGTTTGAAGTCATTACACATAATATTGTGGCTATTCTGTGTCACCAATGGGGTGTCTTGATCTCTGTTTCCTGTCTTTGCCTGAGCTGTGTTCTCTGTTATTCTAACAGATGAGAGAAACCTGATCTATTCCAC
Source organism: Myotis lucifugus (assembly GCF_000147115.1). NCBI lineage: Eukaryota > Metazoa > Chordata > Mammalia > Chiroptera > Vespertilionidae > Myotis > Myotis lucifugus. The sequence continues at coordinate 664,308 of NW_005871104.1, forward strand.
ATACACACACAACACACACACACATACACATATATACACACCATTTCTTCTTATAGTATACATTGTAATGAGATTAGGAACACTGGAAACTTGAAATATTTCACTAGGACAAATATCACCATGAAACTACGTGGCATTACTCACTTCCTGCCACCCTTGTGCAAACAATATCCGCTAGATGAGAAGTCAGGTGCAGAAACCCAGTGGTCCCAACTGAGCATTCAGAGCATGTTCAGAGTATAAGCGGAAGAGCTGGCCCACTCTCAGAATGATGCATTGCCCCTGCAAGATTGCAATAGCACATTCATTTCTCATTCATGGGGAGAGTGGCTCTGGAGTGGGCAACTGGGGATTGACCAAAAAGCAAGCAAGTTGTCAGCCTGAAAGGACAGGACCACCTTCCAAAATAGAGCACTCACTGCCTCCCGCAGTGTAGTCAAGATGCTGCTGCCAGGGGAGAGATGTGAATGCCTAACTCACCACACAGAAAAAGAAATCATTTGTGCAAAATCTGACTAACCTCCACATTCCCTTTGCATGCTAAGTGGAATCATCCCTTATTTATGTGTGTTAGTGATATTACAGAAGGTTCAAATTCTGATGATCCTCTTTTTCCCCTCCAAAGCCCAAATGAAGCTAGAGATTTTCACATTAAGGTATCAAAGGTTTCTGATAAAATTCACCTATTTGATATGCATGGAATTGGGCCGGAGGACACAGGAATGAAAACAGAAAAAAAGAAAGCCATCAACGCACCAAGCAGTTTTTATATGTCCAGGAGGACAAAGCTCCTGTCTCTTGTCCTCCTGGGGCTAGACCTCAGGGAGAAGAGTCATGCTGTCTAAGGTATGTAATGTTAGCTCATTATCTGCACTGTGTCGGACAGAGCTGTGGTGCCACTGAGTCACCCAACAGGACCAGAGACCTGGAGGTGGGCATCCCAAAGGATCTTAGTTACATCAAGTCTGATTGTAGGGTTTTCTAGTAGGATCTCAAAAGTTGTGGTGCCTCCCACTGCTCCTACAACAACTAGGTGCTGGTTTAAATGCATATTCCTGGCCCCATCCTGTGTCTGTGAAATCAAAATTTCTGAGGACTGGACCTAGGAATGTGTATGTTAACAATCTCCGCAGGAGAGTCTGATGTCCACTGTTCATGTGACCATTGGCCTAGTCATCACGGCTCTATTCGGGGACAGTGCTGGGCACAGAGTAGGCATTGATTAACTACATGTTGAATGAAATAGGATTCTCTATCAGGCAGAATATCTAGAGCAGGAGGAAGAGTGAGAACTTCAGTGCCTGGCCTCTGGGTTTGATATCATAATTGTGGTTAGTGGGGGTGGAAGTGTGCAAAACATTATAAAAACTCTCACCCCAGAGCCCACATAGAGACACTAAATCCATACTATTGACAAACTGTTAACTCACTTCCCCTAGGAACCCAGAGTATACCCAGCAGATGGAAATGTACCCAAGACCCATCAGCCGTGGTATCTCCCCCACCACACCAGGCCTGAGGCCAGAGTGGATTTGGCCATAGTACACAATGGGATCAATCGTCTGTAAATAAGTCGTCTGTGTTGTGTCAGAGATGATTTTTCATCTCTAAATGATGAGTCATCGCCACAGGAGCTGAGGTGTGAAATCTCTGCGGCCTCTGGCTTTGGGATTTGACCTTGCTTTTGCAAATTGCTCTGCAAGCCAAGGGCCATATCGTCCTCCAAAGTGGAGAGCATTTGGGAGCTCTCTGGTACAGAATGTCTTGGGGAGGGGCACGGGTGGATTTCAAGGGCTACACAGCTGGCTCTCCCTGGGAAAGCAGAGAAGTTATGTGGGAGAGTTCTTATGGCAACGGTTGAAAGGGGGTGTGCACTATACCCTGTTTCTTGAGGGCATCCTAATGAAGTTCTGTGACTCAGAACCAGTTCATCTCTCTGAGACTGAGTTGCCCTCATCAGTGAAACAGGAAAGGTAAGCAGTGCCTATTTGCAAAGCATAATATATATATGGAGACTCGCTCATGTGAAAGAGAAAGTAATTTAAACGTATTCCCAGTGGAGACATGTTGCCACCCACCCTTTCTTAGGGTTTAGTAATAGCTACTAACAACAGCTAACTTTATTGAGCACTTAGATCTCGGGTATTCTCTACTCCACTCCAAAGCCTAATATTATTACTCCCATTGTATAAATGAAGGAATGTCTTGTGACTCACTAGAAGATGTCTGTATTTTTAAAAATACAACATTTTAACCTAAATACTCAGTGGAAATTTCAGGTGAGAGAGACATCTGGGAAAGACAGGTCCTACATCCCACCGCATTCATCATTACCTTACCTCCATTGAGAGCTGACCCCCTGAAACAGGGACTGGAAAATTAACCTAACTCATCATTACTCCCTTGTCGGAATCAGTCTTAAACGCCTGCCTCAATCTTAAATAAGGAGCTGTGATCGATTTGGTGTGTTAACAGACTTTAGACATGCAGTGGTTCTCAACCTTCTGGCCCTTTAAATACAGTTCCTCATGTTGTGACCCAACCATAAAATTATTTTCGTTGCTACTTCATAACTGTAATGTTGCTACTGTTATGAATCGTAATGTAAATATCTGATATGCAGGATGGTCTTAGGCGACCCCTGTGAAAGGGTCGTTCGACTGCCAAAGGGGTCGTGACCCACAGGTTGAGAACTGCTGCTTTAGAGTCTCAGATGGAGGTGTGGAGGGCAGCAGGCCCCCAAACTTCACAGACATCATCACTATTCCTGCTTTATTTTTAATAAAACACCGTTGATTTTACACCTACTCAGTGCCAGAGACTGGACTCAGTACCTGACAGACTTTATTGCTGCTCCTCACAAAAACTCATGATAGCTACTAAAACTCCCATTTTACAGATGAGAAAATGAAGTCAGGGCAGTTATGTGGCCTCTCAAGATAGACAACCAGTAATAGGTAGATCCAGGGTTCTTGTCCAGGGCTGTCTGGCTCCAAAGCCAGACCTCCTGCTTTAACCACACTGTGACCCAGAAGCATCCTTGATGCTGTAAACCTGCTCCTTGAGCCAAAAGGTTTCATTAGACTGGCTGCTACCAGGTAGCAGCTGAAACTGCCAGACTGGATAAAAGGCTGCTGAGTTTGTCAAGAGATGGCTGTGCCACATAAAACAAATGCCTCTTTGCAGACAGAGAAAAGATGTGACCCAGAATACCAGCTAACATATATTAGGGATATAATGTGACCCAGGTTGTAAAGTAACTTTTATCACACCAAGGAGAGGTGGGCTGTAAAGGCTCCTATACCAGGATTCCTACCTTGGATGTCAACCCAGTGTTGAAGATGTTCTTATTCCACCACAAAAAGGTCAGCATTGTCAACAAAAAGGTCACTGCACCAATCCAATGCCAACAATGAGTCCTCAATCTGGGGTGTGATAAAAGGAGAAACTTTATTCAGGTAACCATTTTGCAAACTGGAAAAACTCAGCCTCTGGTGGGAAGTGAAATTGTTCTCCCCCTCCCTTCCCTCCTCGTCTAACACCCGCCCCCCAACTAATGGGAGGCCAATTTTATAGAGACAGTTCTCACCCTAGTCCCTGATTGGTTCATTTTTATGCAAATGAGAAATCAAAATTTGCAGTTTGATTGGTCCTAATAGTATTGTTCTGACTGGTCTCTATGGAAAGCCTCTCTGATTGGTTGGCAAACATGTAAGTGAGGATATAGCTATGCAGCGTCCATTGGACAGAGCAGCTCTCACCTTATTGGTCAAAATACAACTCCAGGAACTCCTTTATAAGGTTCGGCTCAGACTGTAAGAACCCAGTGCAGGAGGCTTGGTAGCTTAGTCTGCGGCTGTTCCCAGTGTGTGTGAGAGGCCTCTGTAAACAATGTTTCCTAGACTCTGATTATGCAATTGGGCCAATTAACCACAAGGAGTCCTTTTAAGCCTGTATATTCCTTCTCAGGGTCAACAACGTATAGACCAGCACCACAAAAATCCCTTCAAACAGAAAAATTTTCAAGTAGAAATATGTTAAGCTAAAAGCAATAGAGATTTTTAAAAAAGTGATAGGACAAATTCTGACACCTAACTCTGGGGCAATTTGCCTTAAATATTGGCCTCAACAGCATATACTGGTGAAAGGGACACAGTGAAATAACATTTCTGGAGAATCATTTAGCAATACAGATCAAAGAGCTTAAAAATATGCCAACCATTCTTTTTCAAGGATTGTATCCTAAGGAAATAATCAGAGATATGCACATATGAACTTATCACAGCATTATTTTTAAAAGAAAAACATAGAAACAATCTACATGGATAATACTAGAGGATGGGTTACATTAACCCACTGTGGTCAACTAGGCATGTGCTTCAAAGCCCAGGATTTTTCCTCTCAATCCTGCTTCTCCTCCAGTGAGCTCTCTCCAGTCGTTAACATCCGCATCCATCTAAGTGTACCAGGTAGAAATCTTGGAGTGCTCCTGGAAGCCTGTCTACTTACCTCCCCTTTTCAATCAGTCACCAAGTCCTGTCCCATACAACTCTTAAAGAAATCTTAAACCGATCTACTTCTCTTTGTGTCCAGTTGGCATAATCCTAATCCTAATCAAACCTTCTCTCCTAGATACTCTGGGGCTCCTGGTATCCACCCAGAGTCTCCATTTCTTTTCTTTTTTTTAAATCCTTACCCAAGGACATTTTTCCATTGATTTTTTAGAAAGAGGGGAAGACAGAGAGAAACATTAATGTGAGAGAAATACATCAGTTGGTTGCCTCCTGCATGCACTATGACCAGTGCCTGGACCAGGGAGGAGCCTGCAACCAAGGTATGCGCCCTTGACTGAAACTGAACCCAGGACCCTTCGGTCTGCAGGCCAATGTTCTATCCACTGAACCAAACCGGCTAGAGCCAGAGTTTCCATTTCTAATCTGTCCTCCCCACTGGGACCAGAATACTCCTTTTAAAAATGTTTTAAATAGATTTTTAGAGAGAGAGGATGGTAGAGAGAGATAAACATCTATGTGAGAGCAAAACATCAATCAGCTGCCTTCTGCACACCCCCTACCAGGGATTGAGCCCACAGCCTAGGCACATGCCCTGACCGGAAATCTAACCAGCAACCCTTCGGTGCATGAGACAACGCCCAACCGAGTCAACTCCACCAGGGCGAGTGCTCCTTTTAAAAGGAAATCTGATTAGTTTCTTGCCCTGTTTTCCTATCAAAGCCTTTCTTGTACTTGTGACAAAACAATAGCAGAGGTCAGCAAACTTTTCCATAAAGAGCCAGTAAAGGGAGCTAGTAAATGTTTTAGGCTTTGAGGGCCATGTAGTTTTGGTAAAAGCTACGCATTTTTGACATCATAGAGCTGCCGTGGGCAAACTACGGCCCTCGGGCCGGATCCGGCCCGTTTGAAATGAATAAAACTAAAAAAAAAAAAAGACCGTACCCTTTTATGTAATGATGTTTACTTTGAATTTATATTAGTTCACACAAACACTCCATCCATGCTTTTGTTCCGGCCCTCTGGTCCAGTTTAAGAACCCATTGTGGCCCTTGAGTCAAAAAGTTTGCCCACCCCTGTCATAGAGTGAAAACAACTATAGACATTACATAAATGAATGGGCATGGCTCTGTTTCAATAAAATTATATTTTAAAAAGGAGATGGTATGCTAGAATGCTTGCTGACACTTGTTCTATAGAATCCAGCCCCCATTTTCCTGCCCTTCATTGGGACCTCAGGCAAGGTATTCCCTCCATCAGGAATTGTCTCACTCCCTTCTGTTCCCTGCATGCTCCTTAAGCTTACCCCCTTGGCTCATCACACGCCCCTCTTTACTGCGCAGTGATTTCTCACCTTTCTGATCTCAGTTTCAGGATCCTTTCCTTAGGTGCACTCACTGATGCACACAGGCTAAGCTAGGACCCCCATTCTCTCAAAAGATTCAGTACTTGTTCTTTGTTGACTTTGCCAAACTTGAGATTAAAAACTTCTTAGCGCAGTTATATGCCTATATGTCACTTCTGCTAGACCCAAAGTTTCATGAGATAAAGTATTATGCATATTATTGATCACAACTTTAATCTCAATGCCTGGTAAGGTGCCTGATACACATAGAATGTATTATAAACTTTTGGGAATGTTGACTGAATGAATGTTCACATAGGCAGGAAAAAATCTGCATGGATATATACTGAAATATTAGGAAGTAAGTGTACAAGTACTTTTTATTTTCTTCTTATACATTCATCCATTTCTCAATTTTTTCACAAAGAGCATATATTACTAGTATACTCAGAATAATAAGCAAAGTAAGAGAGAGAGAGAGAGAGAGAGAGAGAGAGAGAGAGAGATCCTGAATTAAAATAACCTGTAAGATTAGCCCATTTTTGGTATACCCCACTTTGAACCATCATCTTTCCTCTGATTTTTCAGAGACGCCTAACAAACCCCTCTACTTCCCTTCTTTTTGCCTATACCTGGCCATTCCTCCTGTTCTATAGATGACTCCATAAAGTCCAGGAGTGCCCATGTACCTGGGCAGTGATTGGAGTTGAGCCACTGCTACTTAGAATGCCTGTACAATTAGATACTAGCATACACACACCCATGTGGTCTAATTGGACTTCCAGGGCCTTCCAACTCCAAGTTTAGGGAGGAAAGAGGTTAAGAGATCAATTGCTGACATGTGAAATTATAGGCACCAGTGGTTTTGCAATGCAGAAACTGTCCGTGCAGATGGGAAGTATGACAGAAAACTTATTTATTTCACTCAACAGTGTAGCTCAGCTTCAAACATCTGGTCATTTCCATGCCAGGCTGATCTCCAAGTAGTACTCGGGGGCAACAGACCACATAGCCACCAAGTTCCTGCTCATTCATCCGGTAATTCCCTCCACATCCAAGAGGAAGCCAATGAAGATGAGATTAATTATCATCTTCAAATAGAGATAGCATTTTGGTCATCCTCTGAAAGAATCTGTGTGGGTGGAATAAAGAGGGGGTTAATAATTGCCAAAAATTATGTGGATTATATAAGAGATTGTGGGGCTACAAAAATGTAAAAGGTTTATCTCTGTCTTTGATTCAAAAAGTTTCCAGGCTAGTTGGATATTCAAAAAGTCACACTGAAAAACAATACAAGGTAAAATAAATAGCAGCTATAATTGTCAAACAAGTGAGGGTGAGAGTAAGTGACATGAAGGTCTCACTTCCCCCAGTTCTTGAAAAGTCAAGGCCATTGCTTCACACTCTTAAGGTTCTTGGTATATCTGAGCATTATTGGTCTCAAGTAATAGAAAATACTAACTCAAAAGGACTTAGTAATAAAACAGGTATCCCTTCATATTTGATAACATCAAGAGGGAGGGAAAGGATTAGATATCTAGCAGCTCACAAAGACATCCAGATTCCTGCTTTTTTCCATTTTTTCATCCTGCCACCATGGATTGCATCACCCTCAGACTTGTAATTAAAATGCTGTAGCAATTACAGACATAAAATCAAGACATGACAATTCCTTTTTGTGGTTTTCTGCTAAGAGTAAGAAAACTTTCCCTGGAAATCCTCCAAGAAATTCTCCTAATATACCATTGGCTAGAGTTGGATTATGTGCCCCATGAGATAATCCCTAGAAAAGGGACAGAGATGACCCTTAGACCAATTAGACCCATGTCAGTTTATCTTGAAGCATGTGGTTACATGGGGGATGGCTTTTGTTAGGAAGGAGGGGAAATGAATACTAAGCATGGTAACACTAATATCTACCATTCATGGTTAATTCTAAAGGTAAGTAACCTTTTATACCTACAGAACTGGACACTGCAATTACCTTTCCACCTTCATCTTTCACTACTGCGCTCTCTCTCTCTCTCTCTCTCTCTCTCTCTCTCTCTCTCTCTCTCTCTCTCTCTCTCTCTCCCCCCCCCCTTAAACTAGTCAGACTCCAATTCACTCAGTTCTTCAAAAGCAATATGATTTCTCATACCACTGCAGTTCTTTCTGTTTCTCAACTATAGGCTAATCACACATTTGTGTCTGCCCAGAGCAGTCCTAGTTTATATCTGTTGTCCAGGCATAACTACCAACAGTACCCCCATTACTCTCAAAAATGTTTCAATTTAGTTAAGAAAAAAAATCAAGAAAAGAAAAGAAAGGTGTTTGGGAGATTAGGTATGGCGAGTCAAGGAGAGAAAGGAGTCTAGGATGACTTGGGCATCTGATTTGAGAGGCTGGGTAGATAATAGTGCCAGCCATCAAAACAGGGAATAAAGGAGGGGATGGTTGGGGAAAATGTTAATGAGATAGCCAGGTACAAATGACCACATAAAACTTAATCACATAAGTTTAGAATTCAAGGACCTCACCTTGAGATAGAAACACGTGAGTCAGTAACATCTAGATACGTGGGGTCATGATTATGAATGAGATGTCCTAGAAGAGATGTATTATAAGAAGGTGCCCATGGCAAAAATCGTGGGGAAGACAATATTCAGAAATTATGCTAAGAAAGAGGAAGCAATGATGGAGACTTAGAACAACTGTCCAGAAAATAACTTGAGAGAGATTGGAGGCATGAAAGCCCAGGAAGATAAGAGTTTCAAGAAGAAAGAAGTGGTTAATAAAGGTTAAGCGTTACAAAGAGCTCAAATAAGGTAAGGACCAAAGATAGTTTACTGACATCAGGAATTCATTGGCTGCCTTTCCTAGACCATTCAAAAAATAGTGTAGAATCATATAATTTTAGGGTAGAAAAGGACATTACTGATGACCTAGTTTTTAATGGGAAAACAGTGCTCATAAGATTAGTTAAGACTCCGTGACAGAGCCTGGACAAACACTTTTTATTTGACTCATAATTTATGGAATTGTCTACCATATTATGCTGTCTCTTTCTGTGTGCTGAAACTGTACAGATGGGTAAAAGTGTGATGCATGCAGGATCAACACAAATCAGTCTCCCTCAATCTAGATCAGGGGTCCTCAAACTTTTTAAACAGGGGGCCAGTTCACTGTCCCTCAGACCGTTGGAGGGCCGGACTATAGTTTAAAAAAAAACTATGAACAAATTCCTATGCACACTGCACATATCTTATTTTGAAGTAAAAAAACAAAACGGGAACAAATACAATATTTGTATTTGCATGTGGCCCACGGGCCGTAGTTTGAGGACCCCTGAAGATAAACAATTCTACTTCCTCTCTCCATTTCCACAACTGCTGGCTGTGGCCACTATCATATCAAGCCCAGACTTCTCCAGTAGCCTCCTCACTGATGTCTCTACTGCCTCTAATCCATTTTATTTACATCAGAAAATACATCACATTACTACTCCTATGCTTACTAGCCTTCAAAAATCACCAAAGAAGTCCAAGAGAGAAAGAAACTGGCACTGGAACTTAATAGATATCTAGAAAAGAAAGAACTAATCCCGATATGGTCAAAATAAAGATTCAAGGTGCATCATAGATCTAAACATAAAAACTAGCCCTAACCGGTTTGGCTCAGTGGATAGAGCGTCAGCCTGCGGACTCAAGGGTCCCAGGTTCAATTCCGGTCAAGGGCATGTACCTTGGTTGCGGGCACATCCCCAGTAGGGAGTGTGCAGGAGGCAGCTGATCGATGTTTCTCTCTCATTGATGTTTCTAACTCTCTATCCCTCTCCCTTCCTCTCTGTAAAAAAAATCAATAAAATATATTTTTTTAAAAACAAACTAAAACTATATGGCTTCTGGAAGAAAACTTTGAGAAATAATTCAGAACCTTTGGAAAGCCAAATAATTTTTAGATACAAATAAAAAAGCATTAACCAAAAAAGAAAAAAAAAATCAAATGGACTTCATCAAAGTTAAAAACTTAATGCTCATTAAAAAGCACAATTAAGAAAATGAAAAAACAAGTCACAGACTATGAGAAAATGATTCAGTGTGTGTGCACGCACGCGCGCGCACACACACACACACACACACACACACACAAAGCAATGGTTCAAAGACAAAAATCTCAATTAAAAATGGTTTTTGAGCCCTGACCAGTTTGGCTCAGTGGATAGAGTGTCAGCCTGCGGACTGAAGGGTCCTGGGTTTGATTCCAGTCAAGGGCATGTACCTTGGTTGCGGGCACATCCCCAGTGGGGGGTGTGCAGGAGGCAGCTGACCGATGTTTCTCTCTCATCAATGTTTCTAACTCTCTATCCCTCTCCCTTTCTCTCTGTAAAAAATCAATAAAATATATTTTTTTAAAAATGGTTTTTGAAAGATTCTGATGCTGGGAGAAAATACTGACTAAACATATACTTAATAAAGAATTTGTATATAAAATATATACTTTTCAAAACTCACTAACAAGGAAACAATCTAATTTTTAGAAAATAAAAAATATTTAGGAAACATCTCATCAAACAATATAAGAATGGCACTTAAGCGTATGAAGAGAAGCTCATTATTATCAGTCATTATAGAAATTCAAATTAAAAGCAGATGAGGAGCCCTAGCTGGTTTGGCTCAGTGAATAGAGTGTCAGCCTGCGGGCTGAAGGGTCCAGGGTTCAATTCTGTCCAAGGGGACATGCCTGGGTTGTGGGCTCAATTCCCAGTAGGGGGTGTGCAGGAGGCAGCCAATCAATGATTCTCTCTCATCATTGATGTTTCTATCTCTCTCTCCCTCTCCTTTCCTCTCTGATATCAATAAAAATATATTTTCTTTAAAAAAGAAGATGAGAAAAATGGCAGAGTAAGGATCCCTATAAATGTTCTCATCTATAAAAGCAATTTAAAAACTGGCAAAAATGGCTAGAATCAACTTTGTCAGAACTCTGGGAATTAACCAAGTTCATGCAATAATCTGTGAAGCACTTACTCAAGAAAAACAAGATGAGTTTTAGTAAGAACATGTTTTATGGCACTTTAACTTGTCCTAGTTCCATTCCCACTCTCCAGTTCAGAGTAGCCTTAAAAACTAACAGTCCCAAATTATGGTGAAAACCAGTAACCTGCCAGCTACTAGAGGAAGGAGAATGTGGTTGGAGATACTTCAAAGCCTCATTCCGAAAGAATTGTCACTATTTGAAGATCTCACTTGCAAAGCTGTATTTATTTGACCCAAGTCACAGCTCACCTAGTACCTCCCTGGAGGCATTTGTCAAAAACAGTTACAGGCAAGTGCTTAATTTCATGGCTGTCTGAAGTGATGGATAACAGTTGAAACAAACAAATTAATCAAAAATCTTACAAGGAAAAATTGGGAGTGAGATCTCTATTTGGGCTTTGAAAAGCTCTGACACATTTCTGAGAACATAAAAGACAATGTACTTGGATGGGGCTATGTACAGGCACAGGAGAAACCTGGCTGAACACGAGATTCTGTGCAAACAGGAAGTGAGGATAAGGTAGAGATGTCAACTGCCTGGCTGGATGTTCAAGACATGCTCCAACATTCATACAGAGCACCTTTGCAAAGACTGGAAGTCGTACTGGTTGTGTTTTAAGGCAATTTCTACCTAATAGCTGACCACTAAGCTAATTAAGCAGTGACCTTAGCAGTCCCATTTAAACTAAGAATATAGACTTTACAGAACTAGGTCAGAAACATCACTAAATAAACTAACAACAGTAATTACAGCAAATAGCAACAAAAATAAACCCTTGATAGAGGAGAGAATCTCAATTCCAGAGTTGCCATATTATGTTATTTAGAATGACTAGATTTTTTTTTAAGTATGAGTTATATAAAGAAGAAAAACAAAAAGCAATCAGTAGGAATTATGTCTGAGAAAGCACAGACATTGGACTTAGTAGACAAAAACTCTAAAGCAGTTATTTTAAATATATTCAAATAAATAAAGTATATCATGTGTAAAGGACAAAAGGAAATTATGAGGACAATGTCTCACCAAAGAATATCAATACAGAGACAGAAATAATATAAAAGAACCACATAGAAATTTTGGAGTTAAAAAGTACAATAACTGAAGTGAAAACTCACTACAGGGCTCAACAGCATATTTGAACTGGTTGAAGAAAGAATTGACAAATATAAAGATAGACTGATTGGGATTATCCAATCTAAACAAAAGGAAGAAAAAAGAATGAAGAAAAATCAACAGAGCCTTAGAGACCTGGGTGAGACAATGAGTGAGGGTCTTATTGACTGTAAAAGGGCATAAAGGAACTTTTTAGGATGATATAAGTGTTTTACATTATGATTATGGTTACATACTGAATATAACTGTCAGAACTCATAAAATAATTTACTTAAAATAAGTGAATTGTATTATATGTAATTTATACCTCAATAAAGCTGATTCAAAACATAAAATAATGTACTTACCTATAAATCAGTAATTTCACTCCTCATTACCCAAGAGAAGTGAAAATATGTACCCTCAAAAAGACTTGTACAAAAATATGTATAGCAGCTTTGTTCATAATAGCCAAAAACTGAAAGCAAAAGTTCTGCAGCAAGAGAATGGATGAGACAACTATGGTTTACTCCTATAATAAATATTACAAATTATATGATTTCGTTTAGTGATAGAAATCAGAAGAGTGGTTGTCTATTGGGGGTGGTAACTGATTGGAAGGGGGCATACGGGAATTTTCTAGGGAGATGGAAATATTTTATGTTGTGACTAGGGAATTTTATAAGATGTATATATTTGTTTATCCTGGTAGACTAGTACACTTAAGATCTGTGCATTTAAGCATATGTAAATTTTACAAACTTTAAGAGATTCCCATTGTACTTAGAATACAATTCAGACTCCTAGAGGCCTTCAAGATCCCAGCCTACCTCTCCAGATTACCTTATTCCACACTGTTCCTCCCTCCCCATCTTCCAAGCGTATCAGCTTCTTTTAGGACCTCAAGCATGCCCTAGTAATCCAGGCCTTTACACATGCTGTCCCCTTTGCCAGCTACTCTTCCCTGCTCCTTCATATGGCTGGGTCATTCTCATACTGCAGGTCTCGGTTAAATGTCACCTCCTCCAAGAGGCCTTCCTTGACCACACCCAATGTGGCCCTCCTTTGTTGTCTGCCTCTGGCTCTAGTTTGTTTCACTCATAGCACTTATGAACACTGCTTGCTATTTTGTGGTCTAGTTACTTATTTTTGCCTGCCAGCTCTGTCAACAGTAGCTCAGTATTTTGTTTTTTAGTGTTGGGGGGGGGGTGTAGGCTTAAAAATAATTTTTATTAAAAAGTATCACAGCCCTAACCGGTTTGGCTCGGTGGATAGAGCATCAGCCTGCGGACTCAAGGGTCCCAGGTTCGATTCCGGTCAAGGGCATGTACCTTGGTTGCGGGCACACACCCAGTAGAGAGTGTGCAGGAGGCAGCTGATAGATGTTTCTCTCTCATCGATGTTTCTAACTCTCTATCCCTCTCCCTTTCTCTCTGTAAAAAATCAATAAAATATATATATTTTAAAAGGTATCACACATGCCTGGCCAGTGTGGCTCAGTTCTTGAACGTCAACCTATGAACTAGGAGGTCACGGTTCAATTTCTAGTCAGGGCACATGTGTACTCATGCTCACTATATGCCATGCAAAGGGGAGAAAAAGAGTTGTGGTCTTTATGAACCATGGAAATGTGTACCCCAAATATGGTCACTTGGCAGCTATTTGGATCTCCTCACTTTTTCCGCCCCAGCTGAGTTCTTCCTCAGAATTGTTTTCCAAGTGGCAGCTTGTGTTTATTCTACTGGGCTTTTGGAGAACTTAGGAAAAGGGAAAAAAAATCAACAAAGTGTAGTTATGCACATGGAAAACCATATGCTACATAAAACTGCATATGTGCTGTGTTGAAGATGTTAAGGAAGATATGCAAAAATAGCACCTGCAAACTCCCCAATCTACCTAGACTAGAAAATTCAAAAGGCCTGTATTCATATGCAAAAAATACAATATGCCTTTCACAGATTGTTAAAGCTAAAAGAGCTCTTTCAAGGGTTGCAAATTCAAATTCCTATAGGGACGATCAGGTAATATAAATGAGTGAAGTAGGCCAGGTAGGGCCCTGGGGAATCAGGAGTAAGGGCCCTGCCTAAATTGTTTTCTTTAGGCCATTATTGCCACACAGAAACACTAAGAAATCTAGAAATACAGATTCTTGTGGGAATTGTCTAGATTTTTTTCAATAATGTTGGGTAATTCAGATTTATTTTTAAAAAGTGTAAAGGCCAAACAATACATATTTGCAATAAAATCTGATCTATGGACATCAGTTTGAGACCTCTGTTCTAGAAAGATTCTATAATTAATCAATAGAGAAGTAGTTTGATATAAAGAAAGACACTTTCTCAAACTCACACTAATTGTGAATACCAGGTGCAGCAACAGGGCTCAGCTCTCCTCTCTGCTATTCCGCCACCTCATTCTGATACTCTATAACCTGCGTTAATATGGGAGGTTTCATATACAGCTGTTCAGATGGTCAGTTTAGTGGTGTGTCTGTACGGGTGATTTTTTCTTTCTTTATTGATCAAGGTATTACATATGTGTTCTTATCCCCTCGGTGCCCCCAACCCCGCTCATGCCCTCACCCCCCTGGTGTCTGTGTCCATTGGTTATGCTTATATGCATGCATACAAGTCCTTTGGTTGATCTCTCCCCCTTATGTACAGATGATTTTTCATTTGGCTCTCAAGATCCATTCTGCATCGCTCTCTACTCTACACTGTGTCTCAGGAGGCTGACCTATATGGCCTAGGCACCCCTGTCTTCTGGTTGGTCAGTTGAGTTTAGCCAATGGGAGGCCCCTACAGGAGTTCAGAGGGAAGGCAGGAGGACATTGATGTGTTTCCCTCACTAAGGGCTCCTGTCAGGCAGAGCTTATTTCTCTGAGTTTCAGCAGCTATACTCTCCTCTTGCCCCTTTAGGCTGAAGGGTGGTAATGGCTCCCCATTGTTGTTAGGTCCAGGGTGCTGCTTAAACTGCACCTTGTTGGGTTCCCCAAACCCTGTGCATAAGTTTGTAAGTAGTCCCTTTATTAAAATCTCTTCAATGTCCAGTTGAAGTAGGGTGACCAACCACCCTTATTTGCCTGAAACTTTTTATATTAGCACTGAAAATTTTGTGTCCTGAAAAATCCCTAGTCCTGGACAGAGAGACAGTCAGTCAGGCAACCTATGTATGAGTTCTATTTGTACATTTCCTTAAAATCGGCTACTTCTTTTATCATACTATTCATTCTTTCATGTCTTTAATAATTTCAAATGTTCTTATTTTACAGTCTCTTACAGATACTTCTATTATATCTGACTATATCCTTTTGCTATACCTGCTGACTCTTCCTCATGGTGGTTAATTTCCTCACGTGTGTCCTTTGTGCCTTGAGTTGTAAAAATGTCCCCCCCAAACCAGTTTTGCAATTGTTTCTATTGTAGCTTAAGGGTTGAGTGGACCTGAGCAGTTGGTGCTAACTTATCAGCAATATACAACTGCATAGCATACCCATATGTGGCACAGACCTGGGGTTTTGGTTCCTTGGATATAACTTTTTCTTCTTCTTTTGAACCAGGGCTCTAGACAGGTGGAAAAATTCCTTGCTTCTTTCCTAGATTTAAATGTGGAGTTGCTACAGTTGCCATTCCATGAACAGCACAACTTGTCAAAGGCTCACAGCTTTATGTTGTTGCTCAGTTCAAGCTTCCCGACCAGGCAAGGGCTTGAGGCCACATCTTCTATATCCTAGTGGGAGTCAAACCCCCAACCTTCAGCTCATAGGGCCGATATCTGGGTCAGAAATTTTGCTGCAATACCAGCTCTCCATTATTGTCCTGGCTTTGATTTCTCCCTTCATTTCTTGTTCCTGGGATTTTCATGCCAGAGTAATTTATAAAATTCTATTTCTATATTTTTATTCAATCTCCCTATGAATTTTCTCTGCCATACTGTCAGAACCAAAGATCACTTTGAAACACTAATGTTCATGTAAAGCATAAACTGGAGATAGGCCTATGAGGTTCTGCTTCTGCGCTTGAATAGTCAGTAAGAGAATTCAGCTGATAAATTGAAGCCAAAATACAGCAAGTCTGAGGGGGCTAGACTTGGATACCAAGCCAAGTGTGAGTCATGTCTGATGTTAATCTAGTCTCATTTAAGGTGATTGGCACCATGAGGCAAGGTGGAAATGAAAGATTCATTGCCCAATCAATATTGCCTAATTTGTATGTCCAAGTGTTGACAAAAGAGAAGCACTGCTGTCTACTTTATGAGTAATTGTAAATTAATATGCAACCCTGCACCCTTTCTAGCGAGAAGAGAGTAACTTAGATTTGCCAACTGTTCAACAACATGGCCTGGTTTCAGCTGCAGATGTCACCCATCCTGTTTTCCACTGCTGGGAACGCAGAGGGGTCAAGAGACTTCCTAAGAGAAGCAATTTTGAAGAATATTATAGAACCTGGAATCTGAAAATCTTAAACAATCAAGGTTACAAGTAACATTAAAATTATCTTTTCACTTAATAGAAGAGGAAGATGAGGCCCAACTTGTATGTCAGGTTTAGACATTTCTTCAAGCTTTTCAAAGCCCTTCGACAGCACAGCCAAACAGTCATGTTGCTCCTGCAGTGATATTTGTGTTATGTGGCTTGCTAGATTTTTCGCCCCTCTTGAAACATGTATCAAACAGATCCTGGGTTGTTCAATACCTAAACAGATCTAGCAGGCAGGACTCGAGTGCTACATCCATCAGGATGACTTACAGCCCAGAGATAGCAGCTTGTTCGCCATTTCTTAATACATCGGTCCCCGAAGTTTCCTGGTGGCTCAGTTAGAAAGGAAAAGCTCAAGGATTTGACACTTTGCAAATGTCACTTGAAGTTTGTTCAGATGGTTCTCTCAACTCATAGTCTGTCAACACAAGAACCAGGCCCTCACAGCACGAAGCAGGTGCCTCCTCTGCTCCCCAGCCAGAGCCCTCTCTTGGGGGATTCAGCTCAAGTCAAGAGCTAGAATTGGGAGGCCTTCTCTCTGAATCTAATTTCTTCATTCAATAACGGGGGCAAGGGCCAGTGGAAGAGGATCCTGGAGGAATAAGGCAATGTGGGTGTGAAGCACAGAGGAAAAGCATAATGTAATTGGAAAAGGGGGAAATGGCTATGACAAAACTAATAAGTATTATTTATGGTCTTTGCATCTATTATCTTATTTAATCATTACAAAGAAACTATGGGTTAAGTACCACCAGTAATCCCATTTAAAGATGAGAAAACTGAGGCACAAAGCAGTCAAGTAGGAGATCACGCAGCTGGCAAATAGCAGGATCAGAATTTGATGTGGGCATTCTGACTCTAGAGCCTCCAGTCTTAACATGTCATATTATATATTCTGGGGAGCATCATCATCCTATCTAATAAAGAGGGAATATGCTAATTGACCCTCACACTGTCGCAAAGATGGCGATGCCCAGAGCCAATAAGGAGGGAATATGCTAAATGACTGCCCCACCCTCAAAGATGACAGCACCCACAGCCAATAAGGAGGGAATATGCTAATTGACTCCCCCACCCTCAAAGATGACAGCACCCACAGCCAATAAGGAGGGAATATGCTAATTGACTGCCCTGCTCTCAAAGATGGCAGCGCCCACAGCCACAAGATGGCAGCGCTCAGTCCCCTCAGCCCCACTAGACAGTAGGCACGCAGCAAGGCCAGGCCCGCCGGCCGCTCCCCGCGCCTGCCTCCGGAGTCCCTCAGCCCCCCAGGCGCTCAGGGCCACCCAAGGCTCCGGTAACCAGAGCCGGCCGAGGCTTGCGCTGCCAGCAGTGGCAGTAGCAGAGGTGTGATGGGGTGTCACCTTCCCCTGATTGCCGGGTCGCCTCCCGCCCCTGAGGGCTCCCGGACTGTGAGAGGGGGCAGGCCAAGCAGAGGGACACCCCTCCAGTGCATGAATTTTCATGCACTGGGCCTCTAGTTCAAATATAATATTTATCTGTTCCTCTGAGTTTTCTTGCTCCCTGATCTTAATGTTTTATACTGTAATAATAACAATATACTTATAATAATAATATATTTATGATATAAAGATTTATACTGTAATAATAACAATATACTTATGATAACAATATACTTATAATAATAACTGAATACTTCTTAGATAAAAAACTGGGTTAAGTGCTTTATATGCATACATTATCTCATTTATCCTCACAATTCTATGATGTATTATTATCCCCATTTCACTTATATGAAAACTGAGGCTGAAAGGATATTAAGTTACTAGCCCGAACTGAGACAGGTAGTGAAGGGCAGAGGTCACATTCAAATGCAGACCTTCTAATTTCAAGTCTGATGTCTCAATTTGACAATGGATCTCAAATATGAATGTATACCCTGGGAATCTTAAGAAAGCAAATTCTAGGCCTCTATTTCCAGATTCTGAATCAGTAGATCTGGGTAGAGTGGAGGGATCTGAATATTAACAAACTTCCTAGAACTTGAGGACTCTGCCTTGACAACCCCCGCCCCCCCTGTATGCCACACCATCTCTACGACTATAGCAGGCCAGGCATACACTGCTCAGTTGTATTTTAGCTATAACAACATAGTACTGCTAAAGCCTCTCTCCTCTGCAGGTTGAGATGATCTAATACCAGCAGGTCATACCCCATTGCCTCTGTATTTGCTCATTACATTGCAAATGTCCCTTTTTCTTCTCCCTGCATATCACCCTAAGTACCAAGGTGGCTGTGCCAGTTTGAACATTTCTCACTGCAAGTGACAAAAACTCAATTAAAACACTTTAGCAAAAGGTGGCATTTATTGGCTCGTTGAAATGAAACGTGCAGGGATAAGTCAACCTTCAGATATGGCTTGATCCAAATGGTCAAAGGTTGTCACCAATAATCCGTCTCTCGTCACTTTTCAGTTTTATTTTCCTGTGTTGGCTTTATTCTCAGGTCCAGGTTCCCCTCAAGAGCTGATGGCCATCGGCAACTCCAAGCTTATATTCATGTAGTTGAGTAACTCTGGTGGAAAGCAGGAGCTTCATTCTCAATTGTTTTTGCAAAAATTCTGAGGCTGAGTCTCATTATGCTGTTTTAAGGTTCTCATCTTTAAACACTATGGCCCGAGGGTGTAGAATACTTCAATTGGCTAAATATTAGTCAAGTGTCCACCCCCTAGGGTGGGGTGGCAGCAGGGTCAGTCCAACCATAACTACATGAAATGAGAATGAAAGAGAGGTTGTTCTCCAAAGGAGAATGACTAAGGACTAAAAGAAGAGTATATTGGGCAGGTAAAAGCTACCCACGTACAGCACTGATTCCTGGAGCCAAGATGGTCAGGTCACAGTTGATTCTCCTCTAGGGAAGATGGCCCTTCAGGATTTTCACAAACTGAGTTAGGTGTTTTGGGGATGCTAGCAGTTTGGGTACTAACCAAACAAAAACTTGTCCTTTTACAACTCGAATAGAATACATGACAGAATTTTAAGGTTGAAAAGGTTCTTATCAATATTCCATTCTAGCCACTTAATTTAAGAAATCAACAGAATTAACCACTTTGAATTAAAAAATAATCAATAAGCCATCCATTGAGCACACAAGAGAGGAGCAAGTTTGTTGACACCTGTGGAAACAGCACTAGGTGGTTTGGAGCCTTGGGTTCTAGTCCCAATCGAAGGAGGCAGGTCACTTAGGCAATGTGGTTCCCATTGTGTTCCATCTGTTGATTTATGAGACTTTTCTCTGTGACATAGTATCAGAGTCAGGACTGGAACCCAAGTCCCCCAGCCTAGGACTCTTTCTTTCATCTTTGCAGTTCTTTGTGGGAGTTTGTGTCCTTTCTTGTTTGGGTCCTACTTTTCTTCCTCTGTGTGTGTGTGGGGGGGGGGGCAGATTTTATTTTCCCTTCCTATTGAATGTATTTGGGTGACACTGGTTAACAAAACTATATAGGTTTTAGGTGCACAATTCTTTCATCTTTACTCAAGTCAAACTTTCTACCAATCAAGAGTTTGCATCATTCATTCAGCCAGCATGAAACATGTAAGGGTGGTGGGAAGCTAGCAATAAGTGAGAAACAGTTGGTGCCCTCAAACTGACAACTTGGGTGTCCTCAAGTTCCTTGGAAATGTCAGTTACCTGCAAACTCACCCCTTGCTATCAGCCTTTTCCCTACAGTCTCCAAGTTCAGAATTCTTCTGTCTTTCTCATCCCTTGAAACCTCTTCCTTCTCAGGGAGTTTGTGTGGAGACAGACTCACTCCCTTTCCCCGATTTCCCACCCCACAGGCTGGAGTAACCTTTGTCAAAACTCATTCTGCACCACCTGACAGCATCCGTTAAAATTTAACGGCAAGTGCTTAGCAAAATGATAACAAGCTTTACTGGCAATTCAAATCAGGTTTTTGGGCACCATCTGCCTTCCTTCAGATTAATGGGAAGGAGGAATGAATCCTTTGGGCTTTGTTTATTTTTAGATTATTGCAAAGGAACCCAGAGGACTGCCTCTTGATCATGTTAATCCCCACTGTAAGTGAGGCCAAAATATCATGTGGGACAATTAAGTGACCATAAACAGATCTCTATTTACATGCAGTAGTTACGGGGAAAGTGTTCCTGTCTCTTTGTCTTCATTCTGTCATCGCCCAAGCCCCACACCATCCCCGGACCCACTGGGGAAAAAAGAAATAGACTTCTAACTGCGAAGAGGTCACTGATTGAGACTTTGCTTGGGTAACACAAGAGCAGTGAGAACATCCTGTCTCTTCCACAGCCCGTATCAAATTCAGGCCAAGTCATTGGTTGTATTTCACCTTCAATTTCAGTTACTGAGGACATCAGGACTCAGTAGAAGAATGTCTTTGGAAAATACTAGACAGGTCATGTTTGAACTTGACTGAGCTTAGAAGGAAGATTCTGTGGGAGTCAGGGAGAGGACCATCTGTGGTTCCCAAACTTGAGTTAACACAGGACTCCTATGGGAACTTAAAAAGGCAGGTCCACGGGCCCATTTCCAGAGATACTATTCAATGTATCTGGATGGAAGCAGAGAATTTACTTTCAACAAAACCCTGCTGTAGGGAATTATTCTGGGGCCAACCTTGAGAAATTCTCTCCATGTTGTGCCCCTCCCTCAGGCTGACTTTCTAAAACTCTGCCTGAAACAAGGATTAGCTCTAGAAGGCTCCAATTAAAAAGCAAACAGGGTTGTGAGGATAAATGAACCAGTGACTCATTAGCAACTCTTATCCCATCAGCACAGATTCCTGAGCAGATAGATGCCCTGCACTTTGTGGGATGAGCACAGGGTTGATCAAGATGGATAAGCACAGGGTTGATCAAGGCGGATAAGCTAGAAAGGCCTGAACATGGGCCTCCTGGGAGCAAGGACATAGGTAAAGACTGAGAAGGTTGGGGTGGGGGAAGGGAGATGAAGACACTGGGTTTTACGGGGTTTGGAGGCAAGGATGGAACATTGCCAGAAAAAGAGGGGAGAATTGGAGAGAGGGAGAGTTGAAAAGGTCACGAAAACGGATGGGAACATTTTAAATTTAATTTCTGCTACCTTCCAGTTTTTGGGTTTTTTTTGGAGTACATTTTCTAGGATTGGGAGAAATACTGAAGTATCCGATTTGATACAGTACCAGGTTGTCTATGTCAGTTAACACTCACATGAATATATGAATAATTAAAATAATCTTATTATTCTAATTTTTTGTACATTATAGAGTATAAAAATAACTTTTGACATTTCTGGCAGAATATATTTCATTTGGGAGCATTTGTGCAGTCTTCTTTATTTAATGCAATTGCGCATTATATTTTTCAGGCTCCCACTGGTATCCTGTCAGTACCTCATGATTATAAAATTATCTCATCACTGGATATGGGAAATGCTGAAGTCCAAACCCTTCGCTTCTTCTTCCAGCCATCTGTGTGCCTACATCCAGTGATGGGGAACTCAATTCCACCTGTTTGCTGTTGGGAATCTCCACTGCATAAAGCATTCTTCCTTATGTCAAATCCAGTGGTTCTGACACTTTGGTGAACGACAGAGTCAGTGATGGGTTTGTGAAACACAGCTTGCTGGGCCCACCCCAAGTTTCTGCCTCAGCAGTTCTGGTATGGGACCTGAGACTGTGCATCTGGGACTAGTTCCTTGGTGCTGCTGATGCTGCTGGTCCAGTACCACATGTGAGAACCACTGGCCTAAGCCCATCATCCACCTCCCTATGATTTCCACTCCCTCATCCCTAACTGGACTCTAAGAATGACCAAGCAAGTCTAATTCCTTTTTCACTAGAAAGAACCTCAAATATGTGGCTGCAAACATGCAATCTCCCATTGCAATGCCAGCACCACAAGGGTAAGGGTTGGATCCACAATGTTTTCCTGGCTTTATTTCCCTTTAACTATGCTGGCATCTTATTGTGCATGCATGCAAGATTTTTTGACTGAGTGGCTGGTACACAGTAATCACTGTATAATTGTTGTTCATTATTGTTATTACTTCTGAGGAATAAAAATCGCACAAGATATTTTCCATCCAGAGGCTATAAGAGAAGCTATAAATGAACTCTGATCCTTACCACTATGTTTCCAGACCTCAGTAGGGCCTAGAATCAGGCAAAGAGTGTACATTTGCCCAAGGTAAGAGGTTTCTAGAATTTTCCATCCACAGGCTTGGCAGGGCTTAAGTTACATTACAGCTCTTTAAAGAATGGGCTCACAAAAGGAATGAAGTGACGAATATTTTTGCCAAAGGAGTCTCTTGAGTGGAGGGAAATAATGGAACTTGACAATGACATGGGAGATGGAGGAGTATCCCACAGGGGATGTAGTCCATATATCCTGGTAGTGATTCACCTCCCATTAACATCCCAGAGCTGGAAAACAGTGGGCATGCTAAGGGCCTGGTGTGTAAGCAGCCACTTCTTATTACTGATCTTCCTGAGGAAATGAATCTCTATTCAGTGTCATCTGCCGTTATTAGAGTGCCCACCTTAGGCGTGGTGTCTGTCCGTCACTTGATGAAGTCGTTTTGAACCTTGTGCTGGCCTCGGTGCTTCCCCAACCCAGTGCTTCAGTTTGAGGAAGATGAAATAAAAAGCCTTTAAAATGAATATCTCAAAAAGCAACTCATTTTTTGTCCTAAAGCAGAAGCAGTATATTTATTTGAGAGTTGAATGGAAAACTTCCTTTCCAGAGCCTTTGCCAGACTCAGGAACAAGTGATTCCAAAGCCATCACAGGCAACTGCCTCAGCAAAGAGACAAAGACAGAAGAAATTATTGCTGTAATTATGACTAATTACAATCCCATGATTCATTTAATCTCCATGTAAGAAGTTCACCAATTGGAGAATGCCATTGATCCTCTGTGCCCAAGACAATTAAATATTTTGGTCCAATCCAGAATGGTTGCCCAGCCTTTGCCAGAATGAGATTGTGTTTAGAATTTTATTTTTATAGCCTCTGAGGCATCCCAGATTTTAACAGGACATTGGAAACTAGCCATTGGTGGCACATCTGCTCCTACAAGATTTGCATATTTCAAAAATCATTAAGAAGCTAATACTGAAGCCCATTTTAACTTTCTCTCCAATGACAAGTTTTTTCTTTACGTTCAAATGTTTTGATATCCCTTAGAAAAATGAAAATGATTCCTGAATACCTTAGAATTTTGGTCCAGATAGTCTAGGAGGAAAGAGATTATAAGTGACATCTCAATTTCAGGCACCTCATTAGTCAAGGGAACTTGGGTTTCTGATGATTGCTCTTCTAATTGACTAGCTCAGACTGTTGCTCTCTTGGGGTGTTGGAGAATGCCAGAATCCTGCTTTCAGCCCTCCAGGGGTTTGCAGAGACTCCTGCCTATCACTGCCTAAGGTGTCCCTGGGACTGGAGAGATCATGACAAGCAGTAGGCCCCCTGCCATTTATTCACCCTGTAATCTGCAGCAAGTTATTTATTCCCTCGGACCAACCAATTTTGGAAAAGACAGATATAAGTCAAATAATCACTCGATTTAATTTTAAAAAGAGATAACTACAATAAAGGAGAACTTAAAGCAGAGAAACTGCTGGTTAGGTGGAAATCAGGTAGAGAGAGAGGGTCAGGGTAGAGCTTAGAAAAGATTAAGGAAGTAACATTTAAACCGAGACGTAAAAGATGGAGAAAAAGTCACATCTTCAACCCTGTGGGGGGCGCAATAAGGGAAGAGGCCCCTGGAGGGAAAGTGTGGGTAGCATGGCAGAGATGGAGCTGAACTAATCACTGGCAATTTTACATAAATTATTAATAAGCTTTATCCAGTGAAGCCTTTGATTTAAATGATAAAATTTTATGTGTCATAAGAACAAACTTTTGACCTTGCTATGATATAAGGTTTATTGACAAGAATACTTCTTGACCCATTTCACTAATTTCTCTGAAAAGCTGCTAATTCATATGAAAGGGAAAACAAATAAAAATATATATAGTTATGTGTAGCTACATAATTACATCTAAGAAAGATAATAGAAAATGAATGCATTATAATTTATAATAAATTATAAGAAGAAGTAGGCTTGGAGTTGATGAATGATGTAGGATAGGGGCTCATTACCAGTTATGTTATCTTAAGCAAGTCATTTATTTAGGCTTACATGACATATATCATTGGATTTTCACAGCTGTCCAGTAAGCTACCCAATGTCCTTATCGTTATCATCATCTCCACATTACAGAAGTCGAGACAGCGATTTAGAAAAATTAAGTAGCATGCCCCATTTTACATAAGTGATAAATAACCAAGTTGGCATTTTAATTCTAGCGACTAGCTTCTGAATCTGCACTCCTAAGACCATAGTATCATCTGCTCTGCCCAGCCTGGAAGGTAAAGATGAAAGTCCTTTATAAAACCCCTGCAAGATCCCACACCAATATAAACAGCCACTAGGATGAACGTCACTGCTTTCCTGCCATGAAACCCAGATCCTTTCAGGTTCGTCCAACTTTATTCCAACCATCCAAGCTGGGACTTCACAAGAGTTATAGCAGGGTGCTTCAGCTAGGCCCAGGGGCCCATGGGTCCACAAAAATTATTTGAAAGCATTCTGTGTTTGTGCAAATACCCATTTTTCTTGAGGTTGGTTACCTAAAATGTTTTTGAGCTTCCAAGAAAAGAAAACTTCTCACTAAAGTCTGATTCAATGTTCATAGCAGCGTTATTTACAATAGCTAAGATCTGGAAAACAGCCCAAATGCCCATCAGTAGATGAGTGGATAAAAAAGCTGTGGTAAAAATAATAAATAAATAATATATAAAAAATAAAAAAAGCTGTGGTACATTTACACAATGGAATACTACACAGCTATAAAAAAGAAGGATCTCTTACGCTTTGCAACAGCATGGAGGGACCTAGAGAGTATTATGCTAAGCAAAAGAAGCCAATCAGAGAAAGACAAATATCACATGATATCACATATATGTGGAATCTCATGAACAAAATAAACTGATGAACAAAATAGGTCCAGAAGTATGGATACATGGAACAGACTGACAGATCACACAAGGGAAAGAGGTGTAGGGATGGGAAGAGATTAACAAACAAACAAAAAAAGTTGGTTAAGGACAATAAAGGACTAGGGAGTTCAGGTGAGATTTTTAATTCGGTCTGTTCCCAAACAGGAATGACCTGCTCGTGAAATATTTCAGGTAGGCCCAGAATATGAGTTCAGCCATCAAGCTCCAACTGGGCTCCTTTAAATATTACCTCTGATTTACTCACTTTCTGAAAAAAACTTGCTTACTCCACTCTACAATTTGCCTACTTAGAAGTCAAATAACCTTGCAACAAAAAATGTCTAAAACACAGAACTCTGAACTATCTCATCCCTCAAATTCTGCAGTCTGTGCCAATGTATTAAGATTGCTTTAACAGAGTTGCAATCAGGATGTACCTTCCCTTTAGTACTGATTGTTTACAAGTGGTATTTCACATAAGCATGATCCCATTTCGGTATGGCCCATGCACTTGTTATTTTAATAACATGATAGTATTCCATTCTGTTAACATCTTGAATGTACTTAAAATTTTTTAAAAAGAAATCTTTGATTTTAGATCCTCAACTCCTTGATTTTTAATTTAAGATTTAAAAAACACTGATGTAGAAAATGCTAACAATGTACAGTTTAGTGGTTTCAGAGCAACGGCTTTGGAATTCAATAGACCTGTATTTGGATCCCATTTCTACTGCTTACAAGCTGTATGACCTTGAGCAAGTCACTTAAGCTCTCTGAGCTGCAGTTTCCTCAATGTAAAACTGTGATAATAGCAATATTTCTCTTCTAATTGTTATAAGATGAAGCAATTATGATATATTTAAAGTGCTTTGCCAAGTGCCCTGTCGAGGCTAAAAGCTTGGTAAGTGATAGCTATGGGCATAATAGACAGAAAATAGAGAACAGGATCCATATCCAGAGCATTTTTTTAACAGGGATGAAAATATTATTTTCCCAAGGTCACAAGGAAAGGAAATCTGAAGAAATGGGGAAGACTTCGGCTAGCCACATGTTGCTGTCAATTTACTTGCCAATTCCAAGTTTGGGTGCCTGAAACATTTTCAGCCCTAAAATAAGATGGCAACTCGGGGCTGGTGAACATGAATAAATATAGACAGAGACTAAATACACCCTGTATGTCCCTGGCTCAGTGGATCTCATCGTTCCTCACCTCCCTGCAAAGCAAGTCTTTTGAAGCCAAGTGAGCCCTCCTCCATCAAGGAGGATTTTTTGAAGCCTGCCCCGACCAAATGCTAGAACATGCAAATTAGACAGAACCATGGTGAATCTCTCTTGTCTAACTCATTCACTTTAAAGATCAGAAAATGGGAGGTTCAGGCAAGTGAAATGAATTTCCAAGGTTCTAAGGGACAGAACTGGTATAGAATAATCAGTCCCTTCTAACCATCACCCTAGAGATTTTCTGATCAGTCATTTGTGCTCCACCTTCATGATAAATACTTAACTGTGGACCTCTATACTGATTTACTTAATTTTTAATTACCTCTTTTTTTGTTGTTAATCCTCACCCAAGGATATTTTTCCTTTTATTTTTAAAAATATATATTTGTATTGATTTCAGAGAGGAAGGGAGAGGGAGAGTTAGAAACATCAATTTGAGAGAGAATCATAAATCGGCTGCCTCCTGCACACCCCACACTGGGGATCAAGCCTGCAACCCAGGCATGTGCCCTGGCCAGGAATCAAACTGTAACTTACTAGTTCAGAGGTTGATGCTCAAGCACTGAGCCAAGCCAGCCAGGCTCCATTGATTTTTAAAGAGAGTGGAAGGGAAGGGGAGAGACAGAGAGAGAGAAACATCAATGAGAGAGAAAGAAACATCCATTGACTGCTTCCCGTACACACCTCAACCAAGGCTGGGGATAGAATCTGCGACTGAGGTATGTGCCCTTGACCAGAATTGAACCCAGGGACCCTTGAGTCTATAGGCCAACACTCTATCCACTGAGCCAAACCAGCTAGGGGTCTCTCTCTCTCTCTCTCTCTCTCTCTCTCTCTCTCTCTTTCTCTCTCTTCTAAAAATAAAAGGACATTTTATTTACTATTAATGGAAAAACCTGTAGTACTTAACATAAAAAATAGTTATAAAAATAAATAGCAGAACAATGATACTGAATTCCAGCTAAAATATACAATGATAGCTTGAGGTGAAGGCTCTCTTCCACAAAAAAAAAAAAAAAAAAAAAAAAAAAAGAGAGAGAGAGAGAGAGAGATTAGTAAAGGTTCAAGTGGGGCTGAACAAGTGTCAGCAAACTAAGATTCCATCAACTGAAAAAGCCACCAAACCTTTCTCTTTGAGTGTAGAAAGAAAATGAAAAGGTAATAACTGCACTGGTTGGTACAAGGGGTATGAATTTGGGGAATACCAGTCTGCTCTATCCTGCTTTGTTTTGCTTTCCAGTGTCCCCTAACGGTCACTCACCTTGGAATGGTTTGTAGAGCATCTGCTTAGGAATGGAAGTGGAAGTAATAGGATATGAATATCCTTATCTTTATAAGATAAGACCATTCTTTTACAGGGTGGGCACTTGTATTTTGAGATCAGTTTTAAGCTTTAACAAAGCCATCTACTTTTTTTCCTTCTTTTAGAATCTCAGAGCTCTACTCAAACCCTCAGCATTTCTGCACAATTAAACTGTTCACAGTTTTATCTGCAGCTGATCTTAGCCTTGTATATATGCATTATCTTATACCATCTTCAACAATACCTTTGTAAGTGGGCACTACTAAAATCCCCATTTTACAAATGGGGAAATCGAGGCATGCAGAAATACCTGAACTTGTCCAAGTCCTTAGCTGGTAACTTTGAGATACATGCTTCCATAAATCAATGCTCTTAATCATTGTGATATACTACCTTCCAGTCTAACTTCTGTTTATTAGATTTGCTTCAGAAATATTTACCCACTGTTTCTTATGATCCTATCAATGAGCTCAACATAATAGGAACAAGCAAAGAAGGAGAGATTTCAGGACTTGACCTTGAGTTTTCCACGTCACTAATACATTCAGCAAATACTTATTGGCCTACTACAGTGATAGCAAACCTATGACACGCGTGTCAGAGGTGACACGCGAACTCATTTTTTTGGTTGATTTTTCTTTGTTAAATGGCATTTAAATATATAAAATAAATATCAAAAATGTAAGTCTTTGTTTTACTATGGTTGCAAATATCAAAAAATTTCTATATGTGACACGGCACCAGAATTAAGTTAGGGTTTTTCAAAATGCTGACACGCCGAGCTCAAAAGGTTCGCCATCACTGGCCTACTATAAAGTTATAATCTTATTAAAGAACCAAGATATTTACATATGAAAAAGTGTGTGAATAAATAATATAGTCAAATACTAAAATGTACACAGTAGTTGGGAAGAGTTGCAGGCAGGACAGGAAGATGTAGCATTATGCTGTGGTTTTATTGGGGAAGGTTTCATGGAAGACATGGCCCTTGAAAGGAGGGAGGGCATTCCAGGCCAAAGGACAAAGAGAGCAAAGGGACAGAGGTGGCACCAAGCATTGGGGAGTGATAGGAGGTTCCTTTTGATGATACCTGATAAATTAACAACAACAAAACAAGCAAATGACCAGGCACAGGATAGCAAGATCTTATACTTCTTAGCTATAATTTTCAGGAATCAACTATAATAAACTCTTTGAGAAAAAGTTCCTCCTCTCTTAAGAGTGACATTGGGTCAAAGGGGTGCTTTCTCCAAGGATGCTTTAGATTTCAACTGAGTGCCTGAGAAAGCTCTGCCGCAGGCGTGGCCTAGAATATCTGCTCTAGGGGCAGGAACCTTTCAGGGAGCCTCCACACAGTAAAGGGAGGAAAAAAATCTACTTACTTAGATTGTCTGCTCCAGAAACCTTGAGGTAGGCTGGCAGGGCAGAGCTTAAGAAATAAGACTTGCTCCTTACAGTTAAATGCCAAGTGCTGTTGATGACTTAGGGCTGGCTCATAATGAACCTATTACAGCTAATGCTCCACAGGCAACAATCCTCCTCTTTTCAGGGATGATGGAAGCCTGGGGGAGGTCATTTCTTTTCCAGTCAGGTGTGAGGGCAAAGAGCCATTCATCTATAATAAGTCTCCAGGCTCACTGGATTCTCCATATTATAGCTAGTGAAGAATTTGCAGGTCTCTGAGACATTTAACATCTACTCTGCCCCTTTCTGGTTAAACAGTAACAAGAATCTATTTGACAGCCTATCCATCTTCTCTATGAGTTGGTAGGTTTGCAGAATAGCCATCCACATATTCACTTACCTTGTGAATTAATTCAATCAACAGCTGAGTGTCTCAATTGTACACACCTCTATTTTAGCACCTGCACACTTGATTGCATTCATTTCACTTGGAGTCTGGACCTTGCCTACATCTCTAGCCTCATCTCCCACTTCCCTGCACCTGACATGCTCAGCTCCAGCCATACTGAGTCTGCTTCCTAGTCTGTGAGCTGGGCCTCTCCCTCTTACCATGAGGCTTTTAGGCATGCTAACTGTTCTGCATGGACATAGAGCAAATATGCCTTCATCTGGTTAGCTTCTACTCATCTTTCAAACTCAAATGTCACCTTGCTTTTCCATGCCTAACAAGTTCAGCTTCTTGAGTCAGAAGCAACTGACCACCTGTCTGCTCACTAGTCTGTAAGCTCTGAGGCAAGGATCACATCTGTTTTTGCTCCCCAGCACCTAGCACAGTGCCTGGCATATAGTAAGAATTCAACATACAATTGTCATTTGAAAGAATGAATGAACAAACAAAAGTGGTCCTCTCCCCAGGCGGCCGTCAGATCCTGCAGCCAATAGAAGCATCTCATGGCCCTAGTGCCCAGCACAAGGCCTGTCGTATGCACACTTAGTAAATGTTTGTTGAAGTGAATGAAAAAAGTTTCTATGTGCAAACCATCACTTTAAAGCACTAGGAAGTGCCCAAACAAATATTAAAAAGATAGACATGTAACTACATGGTCCCAAAATGTAAGGAGCATCCAGCAAGAGAAGAAAAGGAACCAGTACACAAATAACCATAATACATGGTGAAGACACAGGTGGCATGAGAGGAGTGCAGACCAAGGGACTCAGCAAGTTCAGAGTCAGGGAAGACCACATCCAAGGAAGGGATACAGGAGTGCACAGCACAGGGGGTGAATGGGAGAGGTTTTAGGGAGAAAGTAGCCCTGAGCTCAGCAACTGTTCTAGTTTTTAGAATCATGTGTCCAGTGCTCTGTTGTGCAGGGCTATCCCTGGGTAAACTTGGGTAGAGAGGTACTCATCTACCACCACACCACTTCTGGGCCTTTCTCTATTTTATGAAGGCTTAAAACAGGGCAGATGATTGAAAAGCCTACAGGGGCCTGGAAGCTAAAATAACTAAACGTTTTAGGTTGGCTGCAGGACTGTGGCCAGTTGCAAAGCACTTTCCATTGTCAAACATGCAGAGGCAGCTGCTTCTCAACTGTGCTGGTCATGTGTGCATATGGACCCTGTGTGGTGACGTCTTCCCATTTCTTTACCCAAAGGAAAAAAAAACAGAAATCTAGATTCTTAAATGAAATCTTTCAATTTCCAAAAGTTGGCAACTAATTCAATTTTTTTTCGTTCAAAACACACCCTTCAATCAAACAAAACATATCCATGAATAGCATCCAGACTATAGGCCTCATTCAGCCATGCACAGCTGGTTTGCAACCTCTGGTATAAACAGATTGGACTCATGAAAATGGAAACCAACATTTCGCACCTACAAGATCAGCAAATGTTAAAAAATCTGTTGAAATCAAAGGTTGCCAAGGAAGTGGAGCAACAGGAACACTTAGATACAGCTCCCAAGACTGATGTTGGAACAGCCAGCCCACCCTGTAAAATGAGTGGTCTTATCTTGTAAAGATAAGGATATACATATCCTATTACCTCCCATTCCATTCCTAGGCAGATGCTCTAGGGAAATCGTTGCAAATGTGCACAAAGAAACATACAAGAATGTTGATAACTGCATTGTTTATTATAGTAAGAAACTGGAAACAAACCAAATGCCAATTGTCACAAGAATAAATAAGCTGTAGAACACTCCTAAAAAAGGATGAAAATAACTAAAGTGCTCTCGATGAACATGGATCTAGTGTCTTCAAGGGTTAGGTTCATGTGACCTCTAAGATCTTTCCATCCTTAAAGTGAAACATTCCTAGATATTAATAACCTACTGTTAGTGGAACTTTTATTCATTGAACAACCATGAGCATCCACATACCAGGCACGCTGCTAGGTGCTGGCGAAGCAGAGGAGAATCAAACAGAAACTGTTCCTGCCCTTACAGTGTGGTAGGAGACAGCGTTAAATAACCAACCAAGCAAATGAAGAATCATAAATGGTGAAAAGAGCAGGGTGCTATGAGAAAGCATCTGGAAGAGAAACATACAGTAGAGGAAGTAGGGAGGAGTATGGAGGGTGAGAGACGTCTTCTCTGTAGAAGGGTCATTTAGGTTAAGACCTGAGAAGTTAGCCAGGAAAATATAACAGAAAAAAAGCATACCAGGCAGAGGAAAGAGCCCTGCAAAAGCTGGAGCATGTTATGATAACATGAGAAGGCTTGCTAGCAATGAGGAATAATATGTGTTCATCCTTCTACCCAATTTTCAAGATGGCTGGCAAGACAGAATGATGTATGAAAATCTAAATGACAAAAAAAAACCAACTAGACTTGTACCACAAGCTCTTGCTGCATTAACGTGAAATTCTACTCAATACCCATCAACTAGAAGAGAATACCAAGCTCAAATGACTTCCTTCTGCTCATACAGAAGGACCAAGGTTAAGTCCAGACACTCAGGGGATCAGAATTCATGAACCAAAATAGTTTCAGATGTTGAATATAGACAAACTAGAGGCCCGGTGCACAAAAATTTCAGATGTTGAATATAGACAAACTAGGGTCCCTCAACCCGGCCTGTGCCCTCTCGCAGTCTGGGACCCCTCGGGGGTGACCACTTGCTGGCTTAGGCCTGCTCCCCAGGGGATTGGGCCTAAGATGGCAATCAGATATCCCTCTGGCAGCCTGGCAGCCCTCAGGGGATGTCCACTTGCCAGCGGGGAGCAGGCCTAAGCTGCAGTCAGACATCCTTAGCGCTGCAGAGGAGGCAGGAGAGGCGCCCACCACCACTGCTGTACTGGCAGCCATCAGCTTGGCTTGTGGCTGAGCAGAGCTCCCCCCTGTGAGAGCGCACTGACCACCAGAGGGCAGCTCCTGCATTGAGCATCTGCCTCCTGGTGGTCAGTGTGTGTCATAGTGACCAGTCATTCCCAGTCTTTCTGCTGTTAGCGTCAGTTTGCATATTACCCTTTTACTATATAGGATAGAGGCCTGGTGCACGGATGGGGGCCGGCTGGTTTGCCCTGAAGGGTGTCCCAGATCAGGGTGGGGGTCCCGCTTGGGTGCCTGGACAGCCTGGATGACGGGCTGATGGCTGTTTGCAGCTGGTCACACCCCCTTCAGGGTGGGGGTCCCCACTGGGGTGCCTGGCCAGTCTGGGTGAGGGGCTGAGGGCCGTTTTCAGGCTGGCGGGTGACTGAAGCTCCCAGCCTCTTTTTTATTATTTTTATTTTTTTATTCTGGGATTTATTAACCTTCTATAGCTGTCACTGGAGCTGAGAGCCGGCTCCAGCTCTGAGGCCGTGGCTGGCTGAAAGCAGGTATCTGGGGTTTGTTTGGCTTCTATAATTGAAACATTGTTGCTTCTGGAGCTCAGAGCTGGGCCGCGGCAGGCAGGGAACCTTGGCTTCCTCCATCACTGGAGCAAGCAAGCCTCATGTTTGCTTCAGCTGCGTGGCTGCCGGCCGCCATCTTTGTTGGCAGTTAATTTGCAAATCCTGCTGATTAGTCAATGGGAAGCATAGCGGAGGTATGGTTAATTACCATGTTTGTCTATTATTAGATAGGAGGATTCATGTGAGAGACTCGGCTCCATGCAAAAAAAGGCATTACAACCATTCAATGATTGCTTTTCTAATGGTTTCTAATTCACACACTGTTTGATCTCTATGTCATGCACACATATGCACACATATATCACAACTAATTTCAGTATCTGATTTAAAAGTTTTCTGCCTTTGCTGTTTGATCCTTGGTCAATAAAGAAAACCCAATGGAATAGAGCTCATATGCTACAGTTAAATTTTAAAAATGTTTCCATCTCCCAGGTAATTAGGAACAGAATAACAACAGGGCCCCTTGCACCAGAGGCCTCACAGTGGGCACCACCACCTTTTTAGAACAGGCAAGTAGTATTTTAATCTCAGTACTGGCTTTGGCCAAAAAACCATCCATAACTAATTTTGCAGTCAAATTCCATAAAACCTATTCAGTGTTTGGCTAAATCTCATGGAACATCTCATTTCCTTTCAATTTTTCATTAGTTTGAATTAAAAATAAAAAAAGCTAACAAGAATGGCTTGCATGTGTAACTCTAAATTAAAACACAGCAGCATTCTCATTCACTTTGCTGTTTACAGACCCTACCCCTACTTTTTTTTCTCCCCCCAGTCTGAATGCAAAGGGAGAATGCAGAGTAGAATTGTCCTGGCACTTTGGGCAAATGAATTCTCTTCAGGAACCACACCTGGGACAGATGTCTTCAAAATTTCCCATGAAAAAAAGATTGAACATATGTGCAATCTACTTAAATGACTTTAGTGTATACCTCAACCTTCGTGGTGGGGTTCTGGACCTGAAGGAGGGGCCGATGCACAAATGAAAATGCTATACAAGAAATATGAATTTATAAGGCATGGGGGGCCAGGTGGAGACCTCTTTCTTGAAGAGGCACCCAGAGACTGGGTCCCGTCTGCTTTTGACTCAGTTTTAGACACACATCTTGCCCTCTAGCAATGCATACAGGCATATCAAAGGTAAAGTTTGGTAAACAGTAAAAGGATTATCAGGTTAGGGAATTGCCTATAGCACTATAGCATCAGCCCTGTTAACACCCAAGGTCCATCTGCCTTCCCTGTTACTTGGTGCACTGACAGTATTGGCAAGCGGTGGCTTCCCGCAAGTGGATTCAAAATGCCCACTGTTATTCATTCTCGCATACTTTTTGGAACTGTGAGGTCAAATCTTCCTTGAGTTCCCAAACACTGCCAACCTTTTCATCTTCTCCTACCTCCCTGACCATGTTCCTTCATTCATTCAACAAATATTTTTGAGCATCCCCAATATGCCAGAGATTGTGCTAAACACCAAGGTTACTTTGGTGGGAGGGGTAAGTTATGATTTGCCATCATTCACCCCCACCCACATCTCTATAAGAGGGCTACATGATCACCCAGTGCTGGGTAACTGAGTCATTAAGAGCTCAGATGGATTGTTCTTCTGTGAGGTCCCTTAATGCTGCTGGAACAGCAGGGGGTAGCACCTGCTGGATCTATTCAATCATCTCTCCCCCTCTTTGAAAGTGTGATCTTAGGGTTTCTCTTTGTGGTCTCTCCATGAGGACAAGTTTGGGCTTACTTACAGCATGGTAGCCTCCAGGTAGGCAGGTTGTTTCCATGTGACTGAGGGTGAAATTATTCCAGACAACAAGGCAGAAGTTGAGTCACTTTTTATGACTTGCCATTAGAAGTCACATGTGTCACCCCCACCATATTCTCTTGGTTACAAGCAAATGACCCCACTCAGATTCAAGAATAGAGAAATCAGACTCTCTTTTTTTTTTGATGTGGTGGGAAAGAGATACTGTTGTGGTCATCTTTAGAAAATATAACTTGCCACACCATCCCTCAGATTCTCTTCCAGACTTCTTTTTTGTGTGACAGGTACCAAATCCTGCATTTTACTTCCACAGATGTCCTCTGCTTTCTATTCTCATAACATTTTCTTCCTGATCAGGTTCAAATAACTTTTAATATGAGTTATGAGTGATGCTAGCTAACTTTACTCCAATGTCGCTTCTTTCTTCTCCACTACTACCTAACCTCTCTACCTAATGCACAGCCCTGATCATGGCATCCACCTACACAGTAGGTGGCACATAGTACATGTTCTTTAAATAGTGAGTTTTGCTGAATATCTCTGTGAAACCTCTATTATCTGTTGAGTTAGGTACAAAGCCCTTGGTCTGACATTAAAAGCCTTCCATAATATTAATTTATTCAACAAATACCTATTGAGCTTTCACCCTGCCAGACACTGTGCTAGGAGCTGGGGATAAAATGAAAACCAAAATGAACATGTTCCCTGCCTTCATGGAGCTTCTACATTCATTCATTCATTCAAAAATATTTAATGTATTTATTATTGTTTAAAGTATTACATATGTCTTCTTTTTCCCTGATTGCCCCCCCACCACCACTTCCACCCCCAGGACAAGCTCCCACTGCCCCAGCGTCTGTGTCCATTGGTTATGCTAATATGCATGCATATAAGTCCTTTGCTTGATCTCTTATCTCCGGTCCCCTGCCTTCTCTCTGAGGTTGGACGGTCTGTTCAGTGTTTCTTTGTCTCTAGTTCTATTTTTGTTCATCAGTTTATGTTGTTCATTATATCCCACATATAAGTGAGATCATGTGATATTTATTTTTCTCCGACTGGCCTATTTCGCTTAGCATAATGCTCTCCAGGTCATCCATGCTGTTGCAAATGCTAAGAACTCCTTTTTTATAGCAGCATAATATTCCATTGTGTAGATGTACCACAGTTTTTTTAATCCACTCATCTGCTGATGGGCACTTAGGCTATTTCCAAATCTTAGCTATTATAAATTGTGCTGCTATGAACATAGGGATGCATATGTCCTTTCTGATTGGTGTTTCTGGTTTCTTGGGATAAATTCCCAGAAGTGGGATTACTGGGTCAAATGGGAGTTCAATTTTTAATTTTTTGAGGAATCTCCATACTGTTTTCCACAGTGGCTACACCACTCTGCATTCCCACCAGCAATGCATGAGGGTTCCTTTTTCTCCGCATCCTCACCAGCACTTGTGGTTTATTGATTTGTTGATGATAGCCATTTTGACAGGTGTGAGATGGTTACTCATTGTTGTTTTAATTTTCATCTCTCAGATGATTAGTGACTTTGAGCATGTTTTCATATGTCTCTCCTGGTACTGACACAAGAACAGGCATATAGACCAATGGAAAAGAACAGAGAACCCAGAAATTAACCCAAGCTATTATGCTCAATTAATATTTGACAAAGGCGGCAAAAGCATAAAATGAAGTCAATACAGTCTCTTCAATAAATGGTGTTGGGAAAATTGGTCAGATATATACAAAAAAATGAAACTAGATCACCAACTTACACCATACACAAAAATAAACTCAAAATGGTTGAAGGACTTGAACATAAGACAGGAAACCATAAAAATCTTAGAAGACTCCATAAGCAGCAAAATATCAGACATGTGTCGTAGTAATATCTTTACCAATACAGCTCCTAGGGCAGTGATGGCGAACCTATGACACGTGTGTCAGAGGTGACATGCGAACTCATTTTTTTGGTTGATTTTTCTTTGTTAAATGGCATTTAAATATATAAAATAAATATCAAAAATATAAGTCTTTGTTTTACTATGGTTGCAAATACCAAAAAATTTCTATATGTGACACGGCACCAGAGTTAAGTTAGGGTTTTTCAAAATGCTGACACGCCGAGCTCAAAAGGTTCGTCATCACTGTCCTAGGGCAATGGAAACTAAGGAGAAAATAAACAAATGGGACTACATCAAAATTAAAGCTTCTGCACAGCAAAAGAAACCATCAATAAAACAACAAGAAAGCCCACTTCATGGGAGAACATATTTGCCAGTGCTATCTCAGGTAAGGGTTTAATCTCCAAAATTTACTGGGAACTCCTACAACTTAACAAAAGGAAGATAAATAATCCAATAAAAAAAAATTGCACAAACCTGGACCAATCACTGGGGTCCTCTGTACCACCACATTCTAGAGGAGATGATGACTATCCAGACTCTGGAGCAGAGGAGGGATGAATTGCTAATAGTGTTGCGAGAAAAACAGTCTGATGGGAATATAAAGGGAAGACTGATGGCAATGACAGACAAAAGAGGGAATCAGAAATGACATTTGAACTCCATGACTGGAGACCTTCATTCCCCTTTGCAGGAAAGATCAGCCAAAGCAGAGGAGCAGAAAGCCTGCTAGACCTAAACTGAAAGGCCATGGGCAGCTGCCTGACAGGACTTACCCAGGCCCGCACGACAATGAGGGAATCGTGGTCAACAACGGAACAGGAGTCATGATATGGGAGTTATCTCCCTGGGTCTGCTACTAACTCTCTACATGATCTTGGGCAGACCACTTAACCTTTCTGGACCTGTTTCCTCATTTCTAAAATTAGCTGGGCGGGCTCTGTGGTCACTGACTTCCTTTTCCGTTCTGACACTCCGTGCTGCTATTTCTGGAGATGAATATAACTAATTCTTCCTTCATAATAGCTCTGGAATTCATTTTTCTCTGTCTAATGGCCTAGATCTTCACAGAGTCATTAAGAGTATGACTTCTTCCACTTACCAGGTGGGGGATCTTGGGTGAATCACCTAATCTCTCTTGGCTCAGTTTCCTTATCTATAAAATGGGAATAATAATAGTCCATATATTTTTGGGTTATTGTGAATATTAAATTAAATGAATATATATAAAGTGCTTAGGATGGATGGAGCAAATTTTAAGTGCAACATAACTATTAGTTATTATCAAAATTACTCACTCTGTTGTTTCCTGACTTCTATTGGGATGAGGGCTCTTGAAGGCAGGATGGGAAAATGAACAGTGTTGATATATACATTCCCTTGGTCATACATATTTTTCACAAGTGGCCACAAGGACCATCTCATTTGGGCTTGAAGAAGAAGAGCAGTTCATTATGAGTATGGTGGGCATGTTTTTGGAACTCTGAATTAGACTATATGATTTCACAAGTCTGAGTATACTCATTAGCAAGTGAGAAATATGATGAAATAAAAACTGTCCTGCATTCTTGCCATAATTATGGGTAAATTTCATTTGTCTAACTCCACATTCTGGTCCCTTCAACAAACCCTGTAACAGCCCAAGAAGAAACACCACTTGCACTAGACCCAGAGTTAGTCAGACTGTGCCCTTGCTCTCTGAGAATTGCTTTCTAGATGCCTCAGGGGGAGAACAGCACTTAGGGGCATAAATCACACACACACCACACACATTTTTTTTTCTCCCAAAGGCTGAAATTTTACCAATTTGTTAGTAATTTTCCAAAATCTCCCTTGTCTGTACTGCCTCTTAGTGCCAACTTCCTCTGTGCAGAAAATAAAATAAGAAGACATATAACTGATGGGTCCTGTTGGCTTCTAAAAACAATTGCATTTTATTTTGTTGGGAATTGTTTGTAAAACCCAGATTCTTACTGTAGTGCCCCTCTAATATAAAGCTATCTTGAGGCTGAGGACAGAGGACAAGAGATCCTGACTGGCCCTGAGAGTTGAGGGCCTTGGTCAAAACAGCAACTTGTATAAGTGTTTATGCTTCCCAAGTGCTTTCACTTCTATTACTATACCCATTCTCATAACAACCTGTGGGTAGGTACTATCGTCACTGCCATTTTACAGATAAGGCATCTGAGGCTCAGAAAAAGAAAATGACTTGACTGAAAAAAAATTGCGTTTCAGCTAGACCAAAAATCTGTGCCTCCTTGAAATTCTACTTCAATAATTGTTTCCCCAAAAAATAACAAATAGGATTTCTCTCCTATTCCATTTCTAGTTTCTGGAGGCTGACCAGAGATCTTTCATTGAAAGGATTCTAAGGTCATGCCTAGGGTTGTGATTTGTTAGCAAAGTCTGACTCATGTGGATAATAAAGTGCCAGCTATTTGCCAGGTATTTGCCATCTTATGTCATATCATGATATCTATACTCTTTAACCTTATCCCTATATTTCAGAAATCTATAGATCCTTATGTCTCATAAGTATCTCTTTTCATTTGCTGACGGGCCTTTCCATAGATCACTGAAAACAAGAATTGAACTGTCATCAGGAACCCAGACAGACTTCCCTGTTACTTTCTTTATCTCTGATTCTCTCTCTCTCTTTCCAGCCCCCTATCCACTCTAACAACTACCCCTTCTCATTTTCCGTCTTTCCCCCACCTCCTTTAGAGCCACATATTATTTTTTTACTATGTTTTTATTCATTTTTTTGAGAGAGAGGGGGGAGGGGGAAGGGAGAGGAAGAGAGAGAGAGAGGAAGAGAGAGGGAGAGAGAGAAACATCAATGAGAGAGAGAAACATTGATTAGCTTCCTTCTACACACCCCCTACTGGAGACAGAGCCTACAACCAGGCATGTGCCCTGCCTGGGAATCAAACTGGTGACCTCTTGGTACCCTGGATGATTGTCAACCAACTGAGCCACACCCCAGCCAGGACTCGAGTCACGTGTTCTTGTATCTGATATCTCTGAGCATTTGCTTAATTCTTCTTTCTCTGTGAATCAGTTTTCTCTATTTCTCCAGGCACATGTGACAAGATTAAAAGTAGCACTTTCCACAATGAAGATGGCTATAATTTTAAAAGTTGAAAATTACAAGTGTTGGTGTGAATTTGTGGAGAAATTGGAACCCTTGCACATTGCTAGTGGGAAAGTAAAAGGGTGCAGCTGCTTGGAAAACCGTTTGGTGGTCCCTTAAAATGTTATACATGTTATCATATGACCCAGCAATTCTATTTCTAGGTGTATACTTAAAAGAATTGAAAGCAGCCACTTAAACAGATATTTTTACACCAATGCTCAAAGCATCATTATTCACAACAGCTAATAAATGGGAACAACCTAAATATCCATCAACAGGTAAATGGATAAATAAAATGTGGTGTATACATGTAATGGAATATTATTCAGCCTTAAAAAGGGAATGTGATTCTTATGCATTCTATAACATGGATGAACCTTGAAAACATTATGCTAAATGAAATAAACCCAACACATGAGGACAAGTATTGTATGATTCCCCATATATGAGATACCTAGAATAGGTTAATTCAGAGAAACAAGGTAGGATGGAGGTTACAAGAGGCTAAGAAGAGGAAGGAGTGGGAAGTTTTTATTGGGTACAAAACTTCTGTTAGAGATAACAAAGTTCTAAAAATAGGTAGTGGTGATGGTTGTACAATATTGAGAATGTACTTAATGCCACTGAATTGTACACTTAAAATGGCTTTAATAGTAAATTTTATATTGTGTATATTTTACCACAATAAAAATATGGAGGAGGAGAGAAGAGTAGCACTTTCCAAAACAAATACAATGAGTCACAAATTCAATTTAAAAAATTTTAGTAGTCACATTTTAAAAGGTAAAATTAATTTTTAAAATATACCTTTAATATGTGCAAAATATAATTTAACATATAATCAATATAAAAATTTAATGAGATTCTGAATTTTTCCTTCATACTAAGTCTTTGAAATCTAATGTGCAGTTTATACTTACAAAATATCTCAATTTGGACTGGCTACATTTCAAATGACCAATGTTTAGTGGCAGCCAAACTTAACAGCACAGATCTACAGTTCATATATCTTTGATTCCAGCAACCAGCTGGGAATGGCTAGCATCTCTGACTCTCCATTTCAATCTTTCAGGACAGAGAACCTACTTGGCCTACATCGAGGCAGGTGTCCATATCTCATCCAATTAGCCTTGCCCAGGAAGGCAAGGATTACATCCTATAAAAATGGTAGCCAAAGAGGAGGGCAGATCTCAGAGAAGAAGAGGGAGGGCTGGCTGGGGTCTAAAGGATCTGTAACACAATGTTTACAGGGACTGTGTTAGGAAGAAACATCTAGTGTCCCCTTTATTCTCTGGGAGAGTCCAGAAGTTCTCAATAATCTTGCATTTGGGGAATATAAGACAGACACTCCTCAAGGCAAGGGCAATCCAAGAATAGTGTGTTTCCACCTGGAGGAGATAAACAAGCATGCATCCCAAATTCAAGAGACTCAGAGCTGTCCAGAGAGAAGACACTGCCATGCAGAATCAACTCCACACTGGATCAGAAGCTGCGGCAGAGGCTGGGGAACAGGCATTATCATGATCACTTTCAAGTTGAGGACTCATCTTGAAGAACAAAATTAATCCAGGAAGAACAGTTCCATGCAGTTTTGAAATCTGCCCTGGCCCCTGGCCCCCCAGGCCTCAGGATGGAACATTTGTCATGCTCTGCGCCAACACTGAGAGCTCCTTTATAAAGATGCCTTTCAGTTACACAAACAATTTTTGTGGGAACATCCAGTAATCTCTGCTTTTGTTTATGGAAGCTCTTCAATATGAAGAAGGCTTAAGTCCTTAATGAGAGCAGAGGAAACTGTTTATGCTCTTCTCAGGATACTGGGGCCTCTGAAAGAGCACATGCCCCTTACTTAGTTAGCTACAACCATTTAATGAGGTGACTATGTCAACTGTTTGTCACAGTTCCTCACCCAAATATGTCCACTTAGCCCTCAGGTAATAACAGTGACAGAGAAAGATTGCCACCACTGCATATAACGACTACTCTGAGGAGAGAAAATGATGGAGCAGGATGGAAGGGTGAGATTTCTGGGATCCTGTTTCTTTGGCTGAGGCCAAGCTACACTATCAGTGTTTCTCAAAGTATAGTGTAAGGACGATGGCTTTCTGCTGCTTCAAGACTTTCAAATGCTTCACATTGCTCTTAGGATAAAATCCAAACTCATTATCATGTCCTCCAAGGCTTTCTATGATCTGGCCCCCAACTACCTCCTCTTGTAGCTCACCTTAGTCCAATACTGGTCTCCTCTCTATTCCTTGAACATGGCAATTCCTAAGGACCGTTGTCTAGGACCCTCTTGCCTAACTCTTTGCATGGCTGGTTCATTCTCATGGTTCAAGAATCAACTCAAATGTTGATTCTTTACAGAGGCTTCCCCTGACCCCCAAGCATAAATCAGTCCCTGATCCCTTCCTGCAATTGTAAGCCATTCCTCAACCCATTACTCGCTTCATAACACTCTTCCCAATTGGGAATGACCTTATTTTTTCATCTTTATTTTCTCCACTGGAATGTAAGCTCCTTAAGTGTATGAACAGCCTTAACAGGTTTAGCTCAGCAGATAGAGTATGGGCCTGTGGACCAAAGGGTCCTGGATTTGATTCCAGTCAAGGCACATACCTTGGTTGCAAGCTCCACACTGGCCCAGGCTCTGGTCAGGGCTTGTGCAGGAGGCAATCAATCAATGTGCTTCTCTCACATCTATGTTTCTTTCTCTCTGTCTTTCCCTCTCTCTTACACTCTCCCTAAAAATCAATGGAAAAATATCCTCGTTTGAGGATTAACAAACAAAACAGAGTACAGATATGTTTAGTCATTAACTGCTGAGCCCCAGAGTCCAAAAGTGTCCAGCACATAGTACAATCTCAATAAATCTCTATATATATAAAAGGCTAATATGCAGTGTCCCCTCGGGA
Organism: Myotis lucifugus; assembly: GCF_000147115.1. NCBI lineage: Eukaryota > Metazoa > Chordata > Mammalia > Chiroptera > Vespertilionidae > Myotis > Myotis lucifugus. The sequence goes on from NW_005871104.1 coordinate 707,304, forward strand.
GTTCAATTGGGAGACCGGTAGTTTGATCGCTTGCTATGACATGCACTGACCACCAGGGGGTGGCGCAGAACGAAGGAAGGCCCTGGCCGGCAGCTGGCAGCCAGGGAATGGAGGCCCCGGCTGGCAGCCAAAAGGCCCCTGATCACTGATCAGGCCTAGGGACCTTACCCGTGCACAAAATTTGTGCACCAGGCCTCTAGTTTTTTTTAAATAAATGAGTCAACTATCTGGAGTGCTCCAAACTCATATCCTCTGGAGTCTTCATTTTTCACAAGTGCCTCAGATAATTTGTATACATCCTTGGGTTTGAGAAAAATTGCACTGTTTATTTGCCTAATTAACAGCCCACCTTTCCCTCTTATTCTCCACCTAAAGGCTCTGTCCTGTCTGAGACTATGGGGCAAATGAGAGGACATTTAAGTCTCCACCAGCAGGTGGCTCAATTTGTCCTTCCTGTGATTATTCACTGAACAGTGATGCATAAGGGATGTGGATGGGATAATGAGTTTGATGAGAACAAGAGTCAGGTGGGTCTTTTTTTTTAATTTGTTTATTTTTATTGTTGAGAGTATTACAGATGGCCTCCATTTCCCCCCTTTACCTCCCTCAACCCCATTCCTACCTCACCTCAGCCCTTCACTGCACTATTATCTGTGACCATGAGTTATGCATATATTCATATAAATTCTTTGTTTAATCTCTTCCTGCCCCCCCTCTATCCCCTTCCCACTGGGATCTGTCAGTTTGTTCCATGCTTCCATGTCTCTGGACCAATTTTGTTTGTCAGCTTATTTTGTTCATTAGATTCCCCATTTAAGGAGTTCATGTGATATTTATCTTTCTCTGAGTGGCTTATTTCGCTTAGCATAATAGTCTCCAGGTCTATCCATGCTGTCACAAAGGGTAAGAGATCATTCTTTTTTATAGCTGCATAGTATTCCATTGTGTAAATGTACCACAGATTTTTTATTCATTCATCTAGTGATGGGCACTTGGGCTGCTTCCAGATCTGTCTTAGCTATTGTAAATAAAGCTGCTATGAACATAGGGGTGCATATATTCTTTCTGACTGTTGTTTCTTGCAATTCTTAGGATATAGTCCCAGAAGTGGGATTCCTAGGTGGGTCTTCTTCATTGTTTATTCCCACGTTTAGCAGAGTGCCTGACATTTAGAGGGTTGACAATAAATATTTGTTAAATCAATCAATTAACAAAGTAATGAAAAAAGCTTTTGCACAGCAAAGGAAACCATCAACAAAACAACAAGAAGACCCCCTGCATGGGAGAACATATTTGCCAATGATATCACCGATAAGGGTTTAATCTCCAACATTTACAGGGAACTCATGAAACTTAACAATAGAAAGATAGACAATCCAATCAAAAAATGGGCAACGGACCTAGATAGACACTTTTCGAAAGAGGACATACAGAAGGCCGAAAGACATATGAAAACATGCTCAAAGTCACTAATTATACGAGAGATGCAAATCAAAACGACAATGCAGTATCATCTCACACCTGTCAGAATGGCTATCATCAACAAATCAACAAACAACAAGTGTTGGAGAGAATGTGGAGAAAAAGGAACCCTCTGCACTGCTGGTGGGAATGCAGACTGGTGCAGCCACTGTGGAGAACAGTATGGAGCTTCCTTAAAAAACTAAAAATGGAACACCCATTTGACCCAGTGATCCCACTTCTAAGAATATATCCCAAGAAGCCAGAAACACCAATCAGAAAGGATATATGCACTCCTATGTTCATAGCAGCACAATTCACCATAGCTAAGATTTGGAAACAGCCTAAGTGCCCATCAACAGATGAGTGGATTAAAAAAACTGTGGTACATCTACACAATGGAATACTACGCTGCCGTAAAAAAGAAGGAACTCTTGCCTTGTGCAACAGCATGGATGGAACTGGAGACCATTATGCTAAGTGAAATAAGCCAGTCAGAGAAAGATAAATACCTCATGATTTCACTCATTTGTGGAATATAGAGAACAACATAGACTGATGAACAGGGACAGATCCAAAGACAGAGAAAGAGCGATCAGACTATTAATCCCCAGAGGGAAAGTAGGGGAGGGAGGGGGGCAAGGGGAAGAGATCAACCAAAGGACTTGTATGCATGCATATAAGCCAAACCAATGGACATGGACAACAGGGGGATGAGAGCATGAGTGGGGGGGTTGGGGGAGGATGGGGGTATAATGGGGGGGATGAGAAAAAAAACAACAAAGTAATGAACACTGACTGACATGAGTCCCAAGCAATGTGTAGACACCAAATATGACAGATCTGCATATATCTATAAGTTTCTCAAAACCTAGAGGGAAGACAAAAATGAAACTTTATAAATAGAATATGAGCTCTATGGATAAGCCTTTAAGTTACACATTATTTTATTTCTTTTGCATCCCCATAACCTCTCATATCAATTATCTGTAAGTAGAATATTTTAGTGTTCTGGAAAGATACTGGAGAAGAGGAGTTTGTTTCTTGGCTCCATCATGTTCTTACTAACCATGCAAATTTAAGTGAACCTCTCGAGGCTTCAATTTCCTCCTCGTGTACCTACTTCACGGGGCTGAGGTGAGAATTAGATCAATTAATGCAAGTTAAAAGTTTAGCCTGGAACCTGAGACATAGTAAGCACTCAAAATACACCAGCTATTATTATCATGTAGCTTTAACTTCCTCTAACTCCCACCCCCAGCCCCTTTTCATGAACATTAAAAACGAATTTTTACAAATTCATTTACCAATAGCTAAAGCAGGAGGAGATATCAGTCTCAACCTCTGCCAAAGTTAATACAAATCCCAGGTTAGTGGAGTCTGAAATTAATTGGCTCTCTTCTCCTTGTGACATTGTAATTTAGAATGAAAGTGTTTTCTTCCTAGATGGGAGAGGAATTTCAGCATTACATCACACAGAATGGGGTCCCCATGTCTTGCTAAAGCTTTTGCAAAGAAAAGTTTTGTTATAATGAAACCACATGTTCAAACTAAAGTCTTTTATGTGAAACTTTGACTTCAGTAAAAAAGAAATCTTAAATATGTGGATTATTGTCTATGCCTTAGAGAGGCTTTGAATCCCATGAAATGTGGGAATAATAGGATTTGTTAACAGCTCCCCCCTCACCCCCCTCCATTAGCCAGTGAATTCTTACACAATCAGATCTGGGCTTTGTGGTGACAGAAACCACACGTTCTGGCTTTCCAGAGATAGTCCCAGTTTATGCCCATTATTATTGTTTAATAAAAGTAGTACTTTCTTGCACTTTTAAAAATGTCTCCGTTTGGGTGACAATAAATGCTCACCCTAGTCACAGTTGTTTGGGTCTCCCCAGTGGAAAACCCAAGATCCAATATGAAGAAATAATGATGAACACTAACTACATTTGCAAAGCCCTTCCTACATGCAGGGCACTGTGCTGATCACTCTCCATGCAGTATTTCACTCACTACTCCCATAACGGCTCAGATAAGACTTTCAGAAGACTTGGGAAGAAAAAAGATTACAGTATGCCACTCTGTGCCTCAGTTTTATCATATGTAAGATGGGTATAAGAGCGGTTGTGATGAGGATTAAAGGAATTATTACAGACAAAGCTCTTAGAACAGTGCCTGGCACACCGAACAAATGTTATCTCCTATTATTAGTCATCTCTTCAACCTCATTTGGGGTCACCTCCCCACTGCACACATACATGTGCACACATACACACACTCACTCACTCACTTCACAGCCATGCTGGTTTTCTTCCAGTTATTCCAACTAACCAAGTTTTCTACCTCACTTAGCTGTTCTTTCTTCATGGAATGCTCTTCCTCTCTTCTATGAAAGGCCAATTCATGCTCATGCTTTGAGCCTTCCCTAAATTACCACCGCCTCAAAGAGGCCTTCCCTGACCCTCTTCAAAACAAAAGTCTCACTCTATCTTTTTTTATTTCCTTCCTAGCCTTCAAGAGAATCTAAAATAGTCTTATTTATGCATTTATTAGTTTGTGTACTTATTACCTGCTGCCACCCCTCCTAGGAATGTTAACTGTCTTTCTATTCTTGTGTCTCTGCATCTAGCACAGTGCCTGGCATGATAGATGTTCAATAAAGATTTGTTGAATTGCATTCCCCAAACTCTATAAGTGAAAATTTCAGATGCTAAATCCAGGTCAAGTTACAGGCAGAGGCCCCATACAGAAAGAGAAATGGTTGATTGTACAAACGGTTTCTCTCCCAGAGGAACTCCAGTCACCTTCAAAAGCTCGAAGCCTATGACTCAGCATTCCATCCAAGGCACCCCTTCCTATTTATCTCCAGGCATGAGTATCTTGATAGTTGAGTTAAATGGTCAGGCTCATGTATTTGATGATTTGAGTCCATTTCTTACATCCCGCGGGGAAATAAGAGTCTTCCGATATATATTTGCTGAGAAAGCAGTGAAAGCTGCCTCATACAACTCTTATTACCTGTGCTGTTTGGGGAGCAACAGTTTTATTGAGGGCATCACCACGTGTCTTTCGGATGCTTGTGGGATCTGGAGAACCTGAATGAGGCTGGGGATTTTCCTGTCTTGGACAGAGACAGAGTGCAGGGTTATCAACTCTCTTGTGCTCTTTGGTGCATAAGAGTCACCTATAGATCTTAGTTAAAACTACACATTCCCAGCATCCCAACTCCTGAGAGTCTGAATCAATGGAACTTTTGTTATGGTAGCAGATACTCAGAGTATCTTTTACGACTGCTGATGTGCTGCATGTAAGCAAGCAGCTTTACGTACATAATGTGGTTTAATCTAATTCTCAATCCTATGATGTAGGCACCACTTTCTCCCTCTTCATAGATAAAAAACCTGGGGCTGAGAGAAACTGAGGATTTTCCCCAAGGTCATGTAGCTCATGGGTGGAGCGAGGAAGCCTAGCTTATCAATTGTGTCCATGGACCAGCAGCTTCAGCAGCCCCTGAAAGTTCCTTAGAAATGAAGGTTCTCAAGCCACACCCTAAACCTCCTGAACCGGAATCTCCCCAACTGATTTACATGCACATTCAAGTGTGAGAATCTGACTCAACACTGGCATTCTTTCTCTCTTCTCCAGTGGCGCTCAAACATGAGTTGCCACAGGAACCACCTGGGATCCTTATCAAACAGGTTGTTATCCAGGCCCTGCCTTCAGAGGCCCTGACTCAGAGGGTCTGGGCTGAGACCCAGGCATCTCTTTTTCTAACAGCAGCCCAAGCAGTTCTGAGGAGGGTGGTCTAAGAACCACACTTTGAGAAACACATGTAGAAAAGGCATCAGCCTCCCTTTCCTTCTCTGTTAAGAGTGAAATAGAATCGTTTTTAAAATGAGCTTCCAGCTAAAAGATTATTCCATTAAGCTTGGTTTCCATATTTGTGATAAGGAGAGAGGGCAGACCCCTCAACATATTGACACTTGAAGTAGAAAGACTTTAGAGATCATGAGGTCAAAGTCCCTTTTTTTATATGTGAGAAAATTGAGGTTCAAGGGTGACAGATAACCTGCCCATGATCACGTGGCTCACTGGTGGCAGAGCTAAATCAGAACCCAGGGCTCCTGATTTTTTTCACCAAAACACAGATCACAGGATACATCGCTCAGCAGCCATAGAAACACAAGTGAAGATTATAGGCTCTTAGCAGGGCCAGGCACAGTTCCAAGGGCTTTTACAAATTCACTCATTTTAATCTCACAACAATCCATGAGGTAAGTACTATTATAACCCATACACTGATGAGGAAACTGAGGCACGGAGAAGGTATGTCACCTGCTCACCTAGTAAGTTGCGGAGACAGAATTCAAACAGAGGCAGTCTAGATTCTTAATGCATTTAGGAAGCAAAGAATGGAATGAATGAATGAATGAATGAATGAATGAGCTAATCCGTTGATTAAATATCAAATGACTATAAATTGTTCTGAAATACCCTTCCTATTTTTTCTTTCTCTTTGTCCCCAATTAAATGAGCCCAGAATCAGGTTAGAGTAGAATGCACCATAGCCTTGTGAGTATCTGATTAAGAGCATAGAATTAGAATCACAGACCCGCTTTTCTGCTCACCAGCTATGTAACTTTGGGCAAGTCACAACACCTACTTAAACCTTAGTATGCTTATATAAAAAACAATAATAATAATAATAATAGTAACCATCTCTAAGGGTTGTTGTAATTGAAAAAAAGATAATGCAATTAAAATGCATTCTTATTTTAAGCACTGACACATTTTTACAGCCATGTTTGGTTTTTAAATGAGCTTGAAGTTGTTTTAAAGCCCCCTGAGGGCAAGGGACTGTTCCTTGAACTTTCTTATCATCCCCACAATCCCCAACTGGATATAGTCCTGAGACAGTTGCTCAGTGATAGGGATCAGCCCCAGTCCTCATTACCATGTTTACATACCAAGGGAGGGAAGAAACTCTTCTTCAAGGCATAGTTTCCCTGACCCGTCCCTGCCATCGGTTTCTCCTTTTAAGGCTAGAACACAGGAATGTGCAGAGAAACTTCTACCACTGCAGAAGATGAACTCTTCTTTAAAGAAAACTTACCTTGTAAATGAATTGGACTGGGCATCACCAGCACACTTTTCCCATCCTGGTTGGTGGCCTTGGTGGTCTCTATGCGTATCCCCATAAAAGAAGCAGGATAGTTGCCAGTATTAACTTTCTAATTCTGAGTCCTTATTCAACGGCTATCAAATTGCCCCCACCCTCCCTCTTAATCTTCACTGTAGGATATTGATGGTGAATGACCTGGGTCTCATCAAGTGGGGGTTGGGGGTGTTTACATAAAAATTACTAAATATAAATAAAATTATTAGAGCTTATAAATTGCGTGCCTACTATGTGCTACCCATTGTGCTAGTGAACCCATACCTATCACAACCCTAGGAGGTAGGTATTATTGCTATGATTCTACATATGAGGAAACCAGTTCAGAGAGCTTAAGAGATATGCCCAAGGTCACACATAAGTGGCATAGGTAGAATTTGAACCCAGATTTTGTGTGACCCAGGATATATTGTTAAGTAAAAAAAAACAAAAAAAAAAAAAACCAAAATGGTCATATGATAAATAATCTATAATTTATCTGTGAAAGTGGAGGTGGTGGGTGCAACTGAGACATATAAAACATTATCTACCTGTATCTATATCTATATCACATAATCTCTGTACAATAGGAATATAAATCATAAAAAATTTTAAGTTGTTACTTATAGGGGAGGAATAGAATTGGGTGGAGGTTGCAAGAACTTCTTTCAATACATCTTGTTTTAAAAGCACTCCCTAAAAATTCTAAGTAAGCGGAAGCAAAGGAACCTAAATGTGTAACCAGTCTTTGGCACAACCACATGGAGAAGAACTATTCAAAGCACCGTTATTTGGCTGCAGATCTCTACTAAGATATATCCTAAGGACAAATGGGACTGGAAAAAGTAATTGTATTGGTGGCAGTAGTGTTAGTATTGGTACTTTGAGAATGTTGTGAGTGTACTGTGGAATAAATTGAATGAATAATTTTGTGGGTGTCACAGAAAACCAGGATTTTCTTTCTTTTCTTTTTTTTTAGAAAGCCAGGATTTTCAACATGGGAGAAAGGAAATGCAGATGTTTGGTAGATGATGGTGAAGAAAAACCCTGTAAACCTAAATTTGAATAAAAACTATTTGTATGGTACATATTTTCTAGTTCTATTGGCAGACAAAGCCTAGAAACAACAATCTAGATGCACTGAGTAACCCTGGTGCTTAGACTGTTATCTCTAAACACTATTTCTCACTCAAAGAAACCAGGGCCCCTTAGAGAAATGACTGACTTCAATTCTGGGACAGGAAATGTACAAAATGAGCCTGGAAAGTTTGTCACACCAGAAAACAAGGAAGCTATCAAAGATTATGAGGATTGCATTCAAAACAACATAGGAGCAAACTTGAAGAGACTTCCTTTGGTCAAAAATGGAATAATTTGAGCACAAATGTGCAAATCACATCTAACATATTTAAATTCATGGTATATTAAGACATTCATTAATCACTCTTACAGGTTGCTGTGGGACCAACTTCTTATTTAGAAAACTGGCAAATAAAGGGAAAGAATGAAACATAAATTATATTTTTCTATAAGAACTATGCTTCAGCATAACCAAATAGTTGATGAGGAAAAGTTTCTCTGCAAAGAGGTATTCTAGCTAGTGAAAAGAAAAGATGGAATATAGAATTAGTCCATAGCCATTTTGCAGTATGAATTAATAGAGCTAAGCAATGATCAATGACTGGTCATGTTGCAGGGAGACAATCAATGTACCTCCTGTAGAAGAAAAGGGCACCACCGATGAAACAGCCTTGCCCCTCCCCCCCAAAAAAATAGATTGTGAATTTTCAACATCCATCTCCTAGTTTACAGTAAACACAAGAGACAGGGAATCTGTTAAATGTAACCACAGAGATGTCTTCAGTAAGACTGAGATGTGGGAAACTCTATAGGACAAACCACTCAGTTTGTCCTATAAAACACTTGCAAGGAAAAAAAAAATTAAAAGAGAGAAATGGAGGGAGAATCTATAGATTACCAGGGACCTAAGAGTCATAGTAATCAATTACAACATTTGGATTTTATTTGGATTCTGATTTAAATGAACAAATAAAACAACAGAATTTTTAAAAACAAAATATCAGTGAAAAGAGAACAAACATCTATTAATTATTTAATAGTCATCATAATGCATCATGATGCATTTCTAAAGTATGATGCTATTTCTAATTGTTAATATTATAAGTGTATAATGGTATTAATGTGATTATTTCTTTTAGAGAATTATACCAAGATATTTGCAGATGAAATTATATGCTTTCTAGGATTTGCCTTAACATGATTCAGTGAGAGAGGTTGGAGACATAGACAAATTCCATGGGCTGATCATTGTTGGCGTTGATGGTGGGATTCAAAACACTATTCTACTTTTAAATCAGTTTGAAATTTTCCATAATAAAAAGTTAAAAGCAACACTTTCACAAGGCCACTGATGGTGAATCCTAGAAGTATGGCCCTTGTTTCTGTGACTCCTAGATCCTCCCCTCCCCTGCGTTCCCCTCCTCTCCTCTCCCCTCCCATTCCCTCCCTTCTCCCCCCTCTCTGTATAAGTAGAAGGGCTTATACAAGTACTTGCATGGCTAGTTGATTTCTTTTTCCTACCACTGGACTATAAGCTCATGAGAGCAAAGATTCTGTCTGATTTTGCTCACCATTAATATCCCTAAGAACCTAACAACTGTTGCATTCAAGTTGATTCTACATGTAAGTACAACCATCAACTATTTCTTTTTTTTTTTTTCTTTTTATTTTTTTATTTTTTTTTTATATTTTAATAATTTTTATTTCTTAAAGTATTACAGAGTATTACATATGTCTCCTTTTTTCCCCCCCTTGACATTCCCCCGGCCCCAACCCCCCACCCCCCCGCCCCGTGTCTTGTGTCCAGTGGTTAATCTTATATGCATGCATATAAGTCCTTCAGTTGGTCTCTTAATCCCCCCCCCAACCCTCCCCAGGCTTCCCACTGTAGTTTAACATTCTGTTCAATGTTGCTCTGCTTCTGTATCTACCCCTGTTCATCAGTCCATACTGGTCCCCTTTATTTGTCCCAACCTCACTGGAGTAGTCTCAACCTCACCAGGGCCGTCTGAGCCTCACCAAGGCCGTTTCATCCTCACCGGGGCCGTCCCTACCTCACGGGGGCCGTTTCAACCTCACCGGGGTCGTCCCTACCTCACGGGGGCCGTTTCAACCTCACCGGGGTCGTCCCTACCACACCGGGGCCGTTTCGACCTGACCGGGGTCGTCCCTACCTCACGGGGGCCGTTTCAACCTCACCGGGGTCGTCCCTACCACACCGGAGCTGTTTCAACCTGACTGGGGTTGTCCCTACCACACCGGGGCCGTTACGACCTGACTGGGGTCGTCCCTACCTCACGGGGGCTGTTTCAACCTCACCGGGGTCGTCCCTACCACACCGGGGCCGTTTCGACCTGACCAGGGTCGTCCCTACCTCACGGGGGCCGTTTCAACCTGACCGGAGTTGTCCCTACCACACCGGGGCCGTTTCGACCTGACCAGGGTCGTCCCTACCTCACGGGGGCCGTTTCAACCTCTCCGGGGTCGTCCCTACCTCACGGGGACCGTTTCAACCTCACCGGGGTTGTCCCCTACCACACCGGGGCTGTTTCAACCTGACCGGGGTTGTCCCTACCACAGCCGGGGCCGTTTCAACCTGGACCGGGGTCGTCCCTACCTCACGGGGGCCGTTTTCAACCTGACCGGGGTTGTCCCTAACCACACGGGGGCCGATTCAACCTGACCCGGGTTGTCCCTACCACACCGGGGCCGTTTCGACCTGACTGGGGTCGTCCCTACCTCACGGGGGCCGTTTCAACCTCACCGGGGTCGTCCCTACCACACTGGACTATAAGCTCATGAGAGGGGTCGTCCCTACCTCACGGTGCTCACCATTAATATCCCTAAGAACCTAACAACTGTTGCATTCAAGTTGATTCTACATGTAAGTACAACCATCAACTATTTCATAATGCTTCTAGAACAGCCAGATCTGAGCATTTCCATATTGAAATACGTATTATTTTATTACAAATTATTTTCCTTTTATTTTTTATTTACACTACAGGTGGGCATTATATTGTCTTTTAGAGTTATGTATCTAAGTGTATATTATGTTTGAACTTCATTTCACAATAAGAAAGGGGGATTAAAAATACTTGTTATGGCCCTAACCGGTTTGGCCCAGTGGATAGAGCGTCGGCCTGTGGACTGGGGGGTCCCAGGTTCGATTCCGGTCAAGGGCATGTACCTTGGTTGTGGGCACATCCCTAGTGGGAGGTGTGCAGGAGGCAGCTGATTGATGATTCTCTCTCATTGATGTTTCTAACGATCACTCTCCCTTCCTCCCTGTAAAAAAATCAATAAAATATATTTTTAAAAAAATACTTGTTATGAAAGCATGCTCTGGATCTGATGGGGTTGAGAGCATAGCTGTATCAGAATTTCAGCTGCATGGGTGTGAGTTACTCACCCTTTCTTTCTGAGCCTCAAATTCCACAATAGCACACCAGGTGTAATATCAGTACCTACCTCCTAGATTTGCTGTGAGGATTAAATAATAGCAATAGGCTTAATGAACATAGTTATTATGATGATGACTATAATTATTATAATAATTATAATAACCAATTACATCAAATTTCTCTTCACAGTTTTGTCTAATTGAAACTAAGCCTTGGCTCAGTACATAGGATCTTTGGGACTTGATTCCGCCCACATCACACCACCACGAACCCTGTGGTCCAACTGCATTTTACAATTTGCAATCCCCTGAATGATTTGTGCAGTTCCAAGGCCTGGGCCATGGGCATACTGTTCTCTCTGCCAAAAAGGGACTTTCTGTGCCCCCACCCCTTCCCCCTCTTCCCACAATACTCAATTCAACTCTCACTTCTTCTAGGAAGCCTTCACCCATCAACCAATCTGACATCATTGTTTCTTTTTTATACTCTAATTCAAGGGTAGGGAACGTCCAGCCCACAGGCCATATCATTTGGTCTGGCCCTGCCAAGGCAACTGCAGGGGAGACTCAAAATTCAATAAATCTAGGAGCTTTTTTCATAGCAACATAAATTTTCAAGTTGATAATTTTGTATGGCCCATGAATGATGTTATAAATATCCAAAATGCCCTTGGCAGAAAAAAGGTTCCCACCCTGCTCTAATCGTTGCATTTCCTGTACCTCTCACAGCTATAAGTAATAGTTGGTTTACCCATCTCCTATATTAGACTGTGAATCGCTTGAGAGTATAGAGAATTTTTTGTGTCTTCGAACACAAGTTGGTGCTTAATAGTAAATGTCTGTTAATTGACTGAAGAAATAAATGACAGAGTGAATGAATGAATGGTACCATTTCCCTAGAAACCCTCCTAAGGGCTAATAAGCAAAAGAGCCAGACCTGAAATGTGTCTTTAAACATCCAATCCAGCGTGCCTATAGTAACCTAGCTCACCTGAGTGGTTTGGCCTGGTCAATGCTATAGAACAAATGTTTTTCATTCTGGGAAGTTTTGCCTCCAATTCCAAGATTCCCAGCTGCCTTGGACAAAGTGTTAGTTACCTTCAATACAATGAGGAGGAGTGCCGATATAAAATGTGAGAGGGCCTAGAAGTGTGAGGACTCTCAGGAATCCCATATCCACTGGGTTCTAATATACCAACCACCTGTTCTTAGATTTCCCCTAAGGGTCTGTCCTGGCGAGGATCCCAGCTGCCCTATGCTGCCCCCATTATTCCAGGCAATTCTGTCTTTCCGGGAGCCGCCTGATGACCATAAAGGTGCCCACTTAAGATTCTAACTTGATCCCGGGGTGCAAGGATGGTACAATATCCGCAAATCAATAAACGTGATACATCACATAAACAAATTGAGAGAAAAAACCACATAGTCATATCAATTGATGCAGAAAAAGCATTTCACAAAATCCAACACCCATTTTTGATAAAAACTCTCAGCATGGTGGGAATAGAAGGATCATACCTCAACATAATAAAAGCCATATATGACAAACCCACAGCCAACATCATACTCAATGGGCAAAAACTAAAACCATTTCCCTTAAGAACAGGAACAAGACAGGGATGCCCACTCTCACCACTCCTGTTCGACATAGTACTGGAAGTATTAGCCATTGCGATTAGACAAGAAGAAGAAATAAAAGGCATCCAAATTGGAAAAGAAGAAGTAAAACTGTCCTTATTCGCAGATGACATGATATTGTACATAAAAAACCCTAAAGACTCCATCAGAAAAACTATTAGACTTAATAAATGAATTCGGCAATGTAGCAGGATACAAAATCAACGCCAAGAAATCTATGGCATTTCTATACACCAATAGTGAACTTACAGAAAGAGAGACTAAAAAAGCAATCCCATTTACCATCACACCAAAAAAATTAAGATACCTAGGAATAAACCTAACTAAAGAGGTAAAAGACCTCTACTCAGAAAACTACAGGACGTTGAAAAAAGAGATAGAGGAAGACATAAACAGATGGAAGAACATACCATGTTCATGGACTGGTAGAATCAACATCATTAAAATGTCCCATACTACCCAAAGCAATCTATAAATTCAACGCACTTCCCATTAAAATACCAACAGCATATTTTACAGACCTAGAACAAACTCTCCAAAAATTCATCTGGAATGAAAAAAGATCCTGAATAGCTGCAGCGATCCTGAGAAAGAAGAACAAAGTAGGTGGGATCTCAATACCTGATATCAAGCTGTATTACAAAGCCACTGTTCTCAAAACTGCCTGCTACTGGCACAAAAACAGACATATAGAACAATGGAATAGAATAGAGAATCCAGAAATTGACCCGAACCAATATGCTCAATTAATATTTGACAAAGGAGGCAAGAACATACAATGGAGTCAAGACAGTCTCTTCAATAAATGGTGTTGGGAAAATTGAACAGATACATGCAAAAAAATGAAACTAGACCACCAACTTACACCATACACAAAAATAAACTCAAAATGGAAAAAGGACTTAAATGTAAGACGGGAAACCATAAAAATACTAGAGGAATCCAAAGGCAACAAAATCTCAGACATATGCCGTAGCAATTTCTTCACCGATACAGATCCTAGGGCATTGGAAACTAAAGAGAAAATAAACAAATGGGACTGCATCAAAATAAAAAGCTTCTGCACGCAAAAGAAACCATCAACAAAACAACAAGAAAGCCCAATGCATGGGAGAACATATTCGCCAATGTTATCACTGATAAGGGTTTAATCTCCAGCATTTATAGGGAACTCATACAACTTAACAAAGGAAGATAAACAATCCAATCAAAAAATGGGCAAAGGACCTAAATAGACACTTTTCAAAAGAGGACATTCAGAAAGCCAAGAAACATATGAAAACATGCTCAAAGTCACTAATTATACGAGAGATGCAAATCAAAACAACAATGAGGTATTATCTCACACCTGTCAGAATGGCTATCATCAACAAATCAACAAACCACAAGTGCTGGAGAGGATGTGGAGAAAAGGGAACACTCGTGCATTCTGGTAGGAATGCAGACTGGTGCAGCCACTATGAAAGACAGTATTGAGTTTCCTCAAAAAGTTAAAAATGGAACTCCCATCATAGCAGCACAATTTACCATAGCGAAGATCTGGAAACAGCCTAAGTGCCCATCAGCAGATGAATGGATTAGAAAACTGTGGTACATCTACACAATGGAATACTATGCTGCTGTAAAAAAGAAGGAACTCTTACCATTTGCAACAGCATGGATGGAACTAGAGAGCATTATGCTAAGTGAAATAAGCCAGTCAATGAAAGAAAAATATCACATGATCTCACTCATTTATGGATAATAAAGACCATTATAAACTGATGAACAAAAATAGATACAGAGGCAGAGCAGCCTCGAACAGACTGTCAAACTACAGCGGGAAGGCTGGGAAGGGTTGGGGGGCGAGAGGGGGGGTAAGAGATCAACCGAAGGACTTGTATGCATGCATATAAGCATAACCAATGGACATAAGACACTGGGGGGTAGGGGAGGCTGGGGGAATGTCAAGGGGGGGGGGGAGGAGACATATGTAATACTCTTTATAATACTTTAAGCAATAAAACAAAATTTAAAAAAAAAAAGATTCTAACTTGACAACCACCATAAATTACCAGGCTCAACCAGAGCTCAGGAAAACACTGCATTTTCACTTTTCTCAAATCTGTGGCTGTCAGTAGCAGTGAAAAGGTTCTGCCCTAGCCAGTTTGGCTCAGCGGATAGAGCATCAGCCTGCGGAGTCAAGGGTCCCGGGTTCGATTCCGGTCAAGGGCATGTACCTTGGTTGCGGGCACATCCCCAGTGGGGAGTGTGCAGGAGGCAGCTGATCGATGTTTCTCTCTCATCGATGTTTCTAACTCTCTATTCCTCTCCCTCCCTATCTGTAAAAAATCAATAAAATATATTTTTAAAAAAAGAAAAGGTTCATAGTGCAGTCTTGGGGATTACTGGCAGGTGCACTTCAACACTGACTTCCCCAGGTCCAGATCCTCCTTTTAAATGTTCAAATTCTAAACAGACTGTCAAACCTCAGAGGGAAGGTAGGGTGGGTGGGTGAGTGGAAAGAGATCAACTAAAGAACTTGTATGCGTATATGCATAACCCATGGACACTGACAATAGGGTGGTGAAGGGTGGGGTAGGGTGGGGGTGGGGGGCGGGCTTGAAAAGGTCAATGGGGGGGGAAAGGGGACATATGTAATACTTTCAACAATAAAGATTTTTAAATAAATAAATAAAGCAAGCCTAACTAAAATAAAATAAATGTTCTCATTCTAGTGTGTCTACCACCTATTTTATATTCCTGCCTTGCTTCCTTCCTGGGGAGGCAGAAGAATCATGGACTGGGAGAGCGAGGACCCAGTTCTAGACCTGGCTCTACCACTATGTAGATGTGTGGCCATGGGACAGTCATCCAACCTCTCAGTACTCCAGTTGTCTTATTTGCAAAAGGATTGGATTCAAATTTATCTCTAAGGTTGTTCTAGTTCTAAGTGCTCTACAGCCTCGAGACACAGACCAGCAGCATCAGCAGCATCAGCAGCACCTGGGAGCTCATTAGAAATGCAGAGTCTCAGGCCCACAGACCTCCGGCATTAGAATCTGTGTTTTACCAAGACCCCCAGGAGTTCCTATGCCCACAAAGTTTGGGAAGCACTGCTCTCTCTATAAGACCACACATTTAACTGCTGGATGGAGTCTCTCTCCCCTTCCTTCCAGAAAATTACGTTCAGATTTGGACAAGAGCAGACTCTACTTAGGAGATTAATGTCACCCAGGGGAGGAGGAAGGATGGCTTTTTGAGCAGGGTTTGTTCAGTCTGTACCACCTAAGTAAACGCTAAAGCAGATCCTTTCCCTTCCTCTTTTCCTTCCTTCCCCCTTCCTTTCTTTCTTCTTTCCATCCTTCCTTCCTTTTTTTCACTAAGAAAATTGAGAAGAAGAAATGTTCTACCATCTTCCAACAAAAGAATGATCCTATTCCTGTTTCCCTAGGCACCCTGATCCCCTCTGGGGTAATCCCTGTGAGTGTGGCCTGACACCTGCAAAGAATACAGCCCCCTGGAGCCACCCAGCTGAGGAGGCAGGAGAGGTCCTGGAAGTAGGAGAATGAGAAGCAGGAAAGAGGAGCTGATAGGGCTCTGCAGGGAGCCAGGCCCCACTGAGTGAGCTTCTAAAAACAAACATCCTGGATCAGTCTTCTCAGTTTGCCAAAATTTCCCTTCCTGAAGGAGGCCACAAGGACCCTCTGGGGCCCCCATCCTTAGGCAGTCACAGGGCAGATTCAGAGACCAGGGCTACCCCCTGCTGTGTGTGCTGGTAAGCCCAGCCTTTGGTAGGAGATTAATGTCCATATGTCTGGTAAGAAGTTGAAAATTAACACGAGTGTTCCCAGCCCTCTCTCTATCGGTGAAAGAGGATTCTGGCGAAGCCTGCTTAGTTTTTCCCTCTCCACAGCCTTTCAGGAGGCTTCTGCCATTACCAGATGGGTTTTCTGGCTTGAGCATGTGGCAGAAAAAGGGAAAGGGGAAAAGAGGTACAATGTTTAAGGATTATAAAAGAAGACAGATTTCTAGATGAGTTTTAAGGGGCGATCATGAGAACAACTAAAGGATGGAAGTGTTATTGATGGGAGAGGAAAAAAAAGGTTGATAAAGTTTCCTTATAAACCAGTGGTTCTCAAAGGGTGATCCCAAGACCAACAGCATCAGCATCATTTCAGAACTTGCTAGAAATGCCAATTCTCTGGCCCCACTCAGACCTGTTGAATCAGATACTCTGGGGATGGGCCCAGACATCTTTTAAGATGTTCTCCAGGGGATTCTGATGCCAGCTAAAGTTCGAGAACTATTGTTATAAACTGTATTATTTTCACAGTAAATAAGAATGGGGGGGGAGGGGATTGAGTTAATTAAAAATGATTGCACCCTCTTTGACCACACACTTTGGTTCTTCTGGAACACTGACATGATAGGGTTACACTCTTCTTACTGGTATTTGCTGCATGTCATGCACCTTCATTCTGCTCACATGCAGAATCACGCTACAGGACTTCTATCTTGTCCCTGCATGGGCCAGCACTGTCAAGGATATACATACAGTTGAAGGATTGCTCTTTTATCCTGGGGGTTTTCTGCTTAAGAATGGACATCTGCTAACCCTTGTTTTCATTCAATAACGGATGGCACATTTAACTTCTGCCAAAGACTTTAATCCTACCTAAAACTTTAACCAGAATTGACCAGAAGCTGGAGGACTGAAGGGAAAGTTTTTTTCCTGGATCCCACCAGTCTATAAGTACAGAGGAGTTTTAATACTAACTTGGATATTTCATTGTTTTTGTTCCACTTTGTTCATAGAGGACCACAGTTTACAAGTCTGCCTCCAGTATCTCATGTGATGTCGTAAATCCGGCTGCATTACCACATGTCACCTGTCCCACACAGGGATGTTATCTGCTGGTTGCCATCCTAACCAGTAAGTTCAGACTCATATGGAACATACGTATGTAATAGGCTATTATATTATAAGGGGAATTCCTATAAACATTTCTTTTTTAAAATAAAAATGAGACATACAAATGGTTTTTAATGAATATAATGAAAGTGTATTTTTTTTAAGTAGCCCTGGTTGGTGTGGCTCATTTGGTTGAGCATCATCCTATGCACCAAGAGGTTGCAGTTCGATTCCCAGTCAGGGCACATGCCTGAGTGTTACGGGCTCGATCCCCAATAGGGGGCATGCAGGAGGCAACTGATTAATCCATCTTTCTTTCTTTCTTTCTTTCTTTCTTTCTTTCTTTCTTTCTTTCTTTCTTTCTCTTTCTTTCTTTCTTTCTTTCTTTCTTCCTTTCTTTCTCTCTCTCTCTCTCTCTCTCTCTCCTCACTCTCTCTCTCTCTCTCTCCTCTCTCTCTCTCCCTTCCCTCAACCTTCCTCTCTCTAAAATCAATAAAAACATATATTTTTAAAAATTCTTAATAAAAAAAGTAAAATTCCTGTCTCTCACTCTTAATTACCCCCATGCCCCCAATTTTTGTGTGTGAATATTTCCAGAATTTTTTATGCATACATTAGCATATGTATTCTTTTTTATTCACACATGGGACCATTTAGTGCACATTGTCCTACACTTTGCTCTTCTCCTTTAATAGCTTGGAAATATGCTAGCACATTCTTTTTTTTCAAAAATATATTTTTACTGATTTCAGAGAGGAAGGGAGAGGAAGAGGGAGAGATAGAAACATCAATGATGAGAGAGAATCATTGATTGGCTGCTTCCTACATGCCCTCTACTGGGGATCGAGCCCACAATCTGAGCATGTGCCCTTGAACAGAATTGAACCTGGGACCCTTCAGCAGGCTGACACAGAATGAGCCAAACTGGCTAGGGCTACATTATTTTTAATGGCTGCATAGTATTCCATCATATGAATGTGCCACAACTAGAATAACCAACCCTTTTTATGGCCTTTTCTCCTTTCACAAATAATGTTACATTCTTGTATCTATAACCTGGTGTACTTTTGTGAATGTATATGTGGACTAAACTCTTGCCTGTTGTTCAAACGGTATATGCATTTACAGTTATGATTGATATTGCCAAAATTCCCAACAAAATATTACATTTAGTAATATGTTCATTGATGTGAATAAGAGTCTCTGTTTCCTTATTCATTCAACAACACTATTACCAAAATTTGTAGATTTTTTCCAATCTGATAGGTGAAAATGACACCTCATTGTGTTTAAATGTACATGTCTTTAATTAGAAGAAAGCTGAACATATTTTCATACATTATTGCCTATTTGTGTTTGTTTTTCTATGAACTGACTTTCATATCCTTTGCCTATTTCTCGGTTGGTTTGTTCATATTCATTCTTATTGATTTGTGTGAGTTCTTTATAAAATAAGGAAATTATCTTTTGTTCACTGTGTTACAAATAGTGTATACCATTTTATCATTTGTTTCTTGACATAACAAAATTGGCTTCCATAAAGACATTTAAATTTTATGTAACTGAAGTTATTGATTTTTTTGTTTTATGGAGCACGGTGTGAGGGGGGAAGAATAGGCAATAAGGTCATCTACTTCTGATGGCATTTGCTGACCCACTTTGTCCTCTTTGAAGTCGAAGACCTAGAATTGACATGGGGCTAAAATAAGGATGTTTGGAAGTTAAGTTGGGTCATCTATCCACCTTTGAAAAGTTCTGGGAATGGTGCTGGGCCAGCTTCTCCCATAGATCTGGAACAACACCCCCCTCACATTTCACCTTTGATGCAAAAGATGGCCCATCAGTCTGATCTTATTTACCCTCACAGAGAATTCTCTTTGTATAATCTGATCATGGTGAGGTCTCTATAGGCCATTCAAGCAAATTACATAACTCTGAGCCCCCCCAAGAAATTAAGCTGGAGTTTTTGTGTATTTCCCCTCAGGGAACCACTGTACTCCCCATTATATATGTAAGTGCAAACAGCTCAGCTATCTCACCCCAGGAGAAACCAAGGCCCCTTTGTACTAATGGAGGAGGAAGTAATGAGTCTCTGATTCAACTAAAATGTCCTGTTACAAAAATTAATGAACCAACTGATCACACTTTAAGCCTTTTAGAGGATTCTTTCAACTTAATTGAATCTCTTATTGGTGGTATTTCAAGAAATGTAAAGGAAGGTGGAAAACAGCCTGTGTGAGAAAGGATGCTTGTGGGCAGGGTAGTTAGGAGGTGGGCCTTGCATGGGCACACCCATCCTGTCCAGGGGTCTGCCCCCCGAGTCAGTTCTCTAACTGTCCTCCACTTCCTAACCTATCCAGACTCTAAAAATGCCATTTGAATTTATTTTTAACCACATCCCTGGCAGTAGCCACCAGAGAGAAATGCACCAGTTGCCACTGTAGCTGTTTGGTACACATGTCAGAGTGGAAACGATGAGTTGGAAATTCTCTCTACCATACTGTTCTGGGTAGATGGAGGGGGAGCAGCAAAGTTACCTAAAGTGAGAGGCTGATGTAATTCATACCCCATTGTAACCCATATGTGCCTTACCCCAAGGACACTGTATTTTGCTTCACACCTCAGTTAGCAGGAACATCACATTACTTCAAGTCAAAGGAAATCTAACTCTTAATCCCTTGTTGATGGGAAATTCAATCTGAGTCGTGATTTTGAGAGCCCTTCCATTCCCTGAATTCATACCGAAATCCAGGATCTCATTTGGAGACTGGGAAATGGGAGAACGGTCTTGAGTCACCTCACTGCTGAAATGCAGATTTTAGAAACCCGTGGCTGTTTTGATAGTGTACCATGCTGCTCACACCTCTGGGCAGTGGCTCTTTTCTGAAAGCCACAATCCAGCTGTTTGCTGAATTCCACAACCTGTTGAGAGGTAGATGGAGGTGGAGCATAGGGCCCTTCAAACTGTAGGACCTGCCAAAATCTCTGACATTTAGCAGTTGTGGTAGTTTTAAAAACTACATCTGCAAATTCTTTAACATTTCTCCCATCAAAAGGTGGAGTCTAATTTACTCCTGGCTGAATGTTGTCTCCCCCAAACTCTCCCCTCCCCCTCCCCCACAAAATTCATAGGTTGAAGCCCTTATGCCCCAGTACCTCAGAATGTGACTATATTTGAAGGTAGTGCCTTTAAAGAGGCAAATAAATAAAAATGAGGCCATTGGGGTGGGTCCTTATCCAATCTGACTGGTAGTCTCATGAGAAGAGGAGGTTAGGACAGACACACACAGAGGGAAGCCCATGTGAAGACACAGGGAGAAGACAGCCATCTACAAGTCAAGGAGAGAGGTCTCAGAAGACACCAACCCTGCTGACACCTTGATCTTGTACTTCCAGCCTCCAGAATTGTGAGAAGTAAATTTCTGTGGCACTTTGCTATGGCGGCCCTAGCAAGTGAATGCACATGGTGACTGGCCTGGAATGAACAGAATGCAGTCAATGTGATGCTGCATGACTTCCCAGGCTTGGTTAGAAAAGGTGGCACAGCTTCCACCAGCTCTCTCCGCCAAGATACTCACTCCTGGAGCCCAGTCCACATGGAAAAGTATAGGTTTTCGAGCCAGCAGGCTCAGTTAAGGCCCCAGCAAACAGCCTACATTAATTTCCAGGCATGGGAGTGAACAATCAGTGAAAGGATTCCAGCCTCAATCTTCCAGCCACCGCAGCTAAGGGGAGGAAGGGAGGGAGGGGGGAGGGAGGGAGGGAGGGAGGGAGGGAGGGAGGCAGGCTGGTCCTGCTGAATTCTGGCCAAACTGCTAATTCATGAGCAAAACAACTGTTGTTGTTCTGAGTCACCAAGCTTTGGAGACGTTTCTTTAAGTAGCAATAATAAAACAAGTGTCAGTCTTCAGGATCAAGAGCTTTGTGGTCCTCTTTCTAGTGTTAAGGAGTACTCCCTTTCTCTCCTCTGCATTTCAAAAGCGGTCATATAATCTCCCTCAACTTGACTTTAGTTATATAAGGTTGGCTTCTCTTTCCAAGCGATAAGGGTAGGAGGAGGAGCAGGTTATGCCAACCTATTTTTCTTTTTCTTTTTTTTTTTTATTTGAAGCACTTTATTTTTATTTTTTTAATAATTAAATCTTTATTGTTCAGATTATTACATTTGTTCCTCTTTTTTTCCCCATAACTCCCCTCCTCCCAGTTCCCACCCCACCCTCTGCCCTCACTCCCCACCCACTGTCCTCATCCATAGGTGCATGATTTTTGTCCAGTCTCTTCAACATCTCCCACACCCCTTTCCCCCCCAAGCATAGTCAGTCCATTCCCTTTCTATGTCTGTGATTCTATTATAATCACCAGTTCATTCTGTTCATCAGATTATTTATTCACTTGATTCTTAGATTCACTTGTTGATAGATGCGTATTTGTTGTTCATAATTTGTATCTTTACCTTTTTCTTCTTCTTCCTCTTCTTAAAGGATACCTTTCAGCATTTCGTATAATACTGGTTTGGTGGTGATGAACTCCTTTAGCTTTTCCTTATCTGTGAAGCTCTTTATCTGACCTTCAAATCTGAATGATAGCTTTGCTGGATAAAGTACTCTTGGTTGTAGGTTCTTGGTATTCATCACTTTGAATATTTCTTGCCACTCCCTTCTGGCCTGCAAAGTTTCTGTTGAGAAATCAGCTGACAGTCGTATGGGTATTCCCTTGTAGGTAACTGAGTTTCTTTCTCTTGCTGCTTTTAAGATTCTCTCTTTGTCTTTTGCTCTTG